>NC_087472.1:56489990-56863817 GCF_036321535.1 Camelus dromedarius | reverse complement strand
AATTTTTGCTGTGTGTATTTTGAGGCTATGTTGCTCCGAGGTTTCTGGGACAAGCTGGAATCTGGGAAGGCATCCTGGGGTCACTGTTGCGTTTCCTCCTGACCATAGAACACACCCTGTGGATGCGATCACTTGAGATGTCATCTCTGACATCCTGTTTTCACATGAAACAGCCTTATAAGATGGCATGAGTCAACCCCTATATGAACCACACCTGTCACAGCAAACACTTTTACCATCCAGATTTTGTATTTTCATGATAGACTAACTTACACGGTTTCTGACCATAGCCCTCTTTTCCCTCCCAGGCTTTAATGACCAGTGTCAGGGTCCTTCAAATTTGCCTTCCCCATATAGTCCGACAGCCAGCAAGACCATGTGATCCATATTTTTAGGGAATATCTCCATGGCTTCACCACCTGCAGATAGCAGCACTCACCCAACTGCCTTGCAACTGAGGAAGTTACAGTCAATAATGTGAGATGCCTTCCTTACATGTCAGATGCCTTCCTCTACCTCATGATGCCCTAGCTCCAGCAGTCATAGCTTTCATCTTCTCCACACCCCTGTTATCCCTGGCATTACAGATACCTCGGCACCTTAGCCCGGATCGGAGGTGCCCCTGGCTCCACCCTTGGCACATCTACATGACCTGTCTAAGGAGGGAGCTGCAGGTCAGCTCAGTGGCACCCTCCCAGAAAAGAGAGAGAAACGTCCCAGTGGACTTCCATCTCCAGTTTTCTTTCCCCACACCAAAAGGTCTTTCCTCAGTAGAGTTCTTGAAGTCCACCAACTCTCCCCTTCTATGTACTGCCTTTTGTTCCTGGCACGTTCCTCTTTCCCTTATTTTAATATCCAGCTACTTTGAGTCCATCTGAAACAATAGCTGTGGGTGCAAAGGCCAGTGCTTGTTCTGATACCTCGGCCTGGGCTGATTCCCTTGCCTGGCAATGGGAAAGGCTCTGGGTGACAGTTTTATCTCCTGCTGTTTGGGGTACAGAAGCAGATAGCTTTTCCAATCTCGGGAGGACCCAATTCCTGGTCTCTGCAAGTATCTGAGGCTGTGACTACTTGAGTAGTGAGAAGTTCCCTTATTTAAAACAAATTTAAATAATCCTAACGAACAAACCAGGCACATACTATACATCTTAACAGATTTTTTTTTTTAATTTAAAGGTGATGAGTGTACCCAAAATATTACATAGAGCAAATTACCGAAGTGCTTCCTCAGGTAAAAGGCCAGTTGTGTTTCTGGGAATTGTATCCATATTCACTTGTCATGCATCGATTTGGCCATCATCTTGAGTCCATCCCTCCATTTTACTGTTGTCTGTTGACCTCCTGGTCAGGCCTCCATGTTCACTAACGTTCAGTATCCATGTGGATGACCCAGTTTACATTCAGACCTCTGGCTTCCGTATAGACTGGCTACCCTTGCAGAATCGTGTCCTCTATTTTCAGCTGTTCCCTGAAAACTTCCATCCATCTCCTCATTAGATTGGTTCTCCCTCTCCTCTGAGCTGCTGTGCAGGACTTCTCAAAGCATTCTTCTCAAGACCAGAATTTAACACATCCCCTCTTACTCTCAGCTGCCCTCTCGTGCTTCATAGAGGAAGCAGAAAGCACCTGGCGGGAACACCTCAATTTCCTGTTTATGCTGCCTCTCGTCATTCATCTTCTCTGGAGATACACCTGGCTCACTCTCCAGGACAGTCTTTCGTATAAGGCCAATTCCCCAGTTACGCCTAAGTCTCTTGGAACCTAAAATACTAATTTTAAAAAAGTCCCCGAGGTTCCTCACACCACTAAGAATAGAATGACCGTATGATCCAGCAATCCTTCAGGTTTGATTGAGCTGCCTCAGGGAAACTATGAAGGACTGTGAAGACACAGAGAGCAGCACCCTAAAGGCAGAACTATTTCTGAAGAAGTCCATAAATCCAAAAGAGTTGAAAGCAGGGTCTTAAAGTGATCTTTGCACACCCATGTTCATAGCGACATTATTCACAATATTCGAAAGATGGAGGCAACCCAAATGTTCATTGATGGCGTAAACAAAGTGTGGCATATACACGCAATGGAATATTATTCAGCCTTAAAAAGGAAGGAAATACTGCCACATGGCAATAACATGGATGAATCTTGAAGACATTACACTAAGTGAAATCAGCCTGTCACAAAAAGACCATTACTATATGATTCCACTTCTCTGAGTTACCTAAAGTGGTCAGATTCATAAATACAGAAAGTCAGGTGGTGGTGGCCATGGGCTCAGGGGAAGGGGAAAATCAAGAGTTGTTGTTAAATGGGTATAGAGTTTCAGTCTGCACGAAGAACACGTTCTGGAGATCTGTGGCACAGCAACGTGGATATATTTAACTCTATTGCACTGTACACTTTCAAATGGTTACGATGATACATTTTCCAGTTCTGTGTATTTTACCACAATGTTTAAAAGTCCCTGGACCTCATGTCTCTTTCCAACTGCAAGTCTTTGGAAGAACGTTCTACGGTCATTGTCATCTCTTCTTTAACTCCCACTCCCTTCTCAGCCTACTGCCATCTGACTGATGTCCCCACCAGTCCACCAAAACTGCTCTTGTAAGGTTGTCAATGACCTTGCAAAATTCCTGGGCTTAGGGTAACTCAACCCAGGGTATTGGATACTGTTCACCCCTTCTTGCTGGAAGTTCTCTTATCGTTTGGCTTCTGTGAGGCGCTCCCTTGGTTCTTTTTGCTGATGTCTCACTGGTAAAACTCCTTTCTTTAAGTTTTGTTTGTTTGTTTGTTTGTTTTAATGATCCTTTCTTCTTCATAAATAGTTGTGTCCTTGGCCTGCTGCTCCCTGTGTCTGTATAGTTCTTCATAGTTTCCCTGGGGCAGCTCAATCAAACCTGAAGTATCAACTATCAGATTTACATCTCTGATCAGATCTCCCTCTGACTAGTCAACTCTGTCTGAATGTCCCATAGGCTCTTCAGACTCAACTCCTTAATTAAACTCATCATCCCTCCTCCAGTGTTTTCTAGCTCAATGACATTTATCCCCCAATCCTATTCTGAAACCTGGGAGTCATCCTGGACTCCACATTCTCCTTTATCCTCCATATCCAATTAGTCGAGAAAAAAAAAAAAAAAGTCCTATTGATTCTCTTTCCCTTATTAATATCAAAGTCCATCTCAAGTGTCAGTGCCTTGGCTTAGGTTTTCATCACCCAGGGCCTCCAAGTTAGTCACTCTGCCTCCAATTTTGCCTTCCTCAAATTTATCTTCCACACAGCGTTTTAGTGACCTTCTTAAAATTTAAGTTTGATCGTGAGGCTGGTCTACTTGGGTGCCTTCAGTAGCTCGCCATTGCTTTTAGGGTAAAGTTTCAACTCTCGAATATTCAGCATACAAAGTCCCTCGGCTTCCCCCAAATCATGATTGATGCCAGGCCCATGATCCAAGGTGACTAATTCTTGGCGGCGTTAGACACCAGTGGAAGAGAACAAAACCCTCATGGTAAACTTAGCATCTTACCAGAATAATGCTTCCTTCCCCTGACCTCAGGCCATTATGGGTGGCTCTCCACACCTCTCAAACTCTCACAGATGGCAGGAGCCCAAAAGAGCTTAGGTTAGTGGTTCAAAAAGCAGCATCTTTTTGGAATTTCCTTCATTTTCTGCGTTATCTATTTTCTATAGACCTTAACTCGTATCTGCAAGTCGGGAAGGAAGGAAGGAAGGAGAATCAGTCCCATGAGCAGGGGAACAAATGGGAAAGCTTTGAAGCAGGTTAAGTGAATGTGGAGGTGCAGGTGAGGTCAGTGTTTTGAGCAAATACATTTTGTATGTTCTTCCAGGTTTATCCATGCTTGACTGTGCCTCCAAATTCTGAATTCTAACCCCAATTACCTCAGAGTCTCAGAAGTCACAGAATGGTATGATTTTCAGGTTGGGACACTGACACAGGGAGAGGGGAATCCACTTGTACAAAGTTACAATGTCAGTGAGCATCCACATCAGAGACATCTCCTGTCTCAGAGCAAAGTTCTTTTTACAAAATGTCCCCACTCCATCGATCTTTAACTGATAATGGGCAAGTAATTTAACCTCTTCACACTTCTATTTCCTCATCTACAATAAGGGAATCATAAAGTGCGTACCCTGCCAAGCTGTTGAAATGAGCTATTGCCTAGAAAACACTTAGCATATTCCCCGACCCACTGTAAAACCTGAATGAATGTTAACCATTCTTACTATATTGGATATCTTCTCCATCTGCCAGGACGCAATGGTCCCCTCCCTGTTATACGCACAGCTATTACCTCCTTTTGTCCAACCTGCCATTTTGCACACATATTTTGAGTTTCCAAGTTCTAATTTCTGTTTGGATGTAGTAAGGAAGGTATTAGAGGTGGGGTGGGATAGAAGAAGAAAAAGCATTGTGAACTAGTACTTCAGAAATCAGAACTCAATCTAAAAAATAAGACGAATGTATATGCAAAACAGAAACAGACTTTCTGTTTAGAAAACAAACTAGTGGTTACTGAAGGAGAGAGGGCAGGGAGGAAGTGCAAATGAGAGGTATGAGATTAAGACATGCAAACTACTATGTCTAAAACAGATAAGCGACAAGGGCATATTGTGTAGCACAGGGAATTATAACCAGTATCTTGTTATCATTTTTAATGGACTATAATCTGTAAAACTGCTGAATCACTGTGATGTATACCTGAACTAACATAATGTTGTAAATCAACTATACTTCAATAAAACAAAGGAATCAGGACTCATGAAATTTGAGTCGGCAAATTTTCTAATTGGTCCAAATGTTGTGCTCTTGCAACAGGAGTCAAAAGCGTGAGAGCGAGAGAAAGCATGTTGGGTATTGAAAACAGTTCCAGTTTGGAGTCCTACAAGCCTGTGTTTGAACCTCAGCCCTGCCTCTTGTTATATATCCTTAAGGTGAGTCAACCCTTGAGCTCTCTGAGCCAGTTTCCTTACTTGTCTCATGTGGCTCATAATACCATACTGATGGGATCACTGTGAAGTGTTCAGGGGGAGTAATAGGTGCACGTATATGTGGGGGGTGGGGGGACGGGGCACACATATATATTTTCTCCCACATACAGTGAATATTCAGTACTTGGGAACCACATTACTTCCTTTAGGGTTTGCAGCAGTGTTTCACACATTCTGTCAATGTGTTCATTGTTAGTCTCAGTTTTCAGGGTTGTTGCAAGCTTTCGCCCTCTTCTGGGTTATTTTAGTCAGAAATTGGGAGAGCCAGCACCAAGGACTCTTCATCAAAGGCCATTTTAACTTGGAAACCCATAAACAGAAACGGAAGACGTTTTTTACCAATGGTAGTGGCAAAAACTATCAAAAGTTGATCAAATACTCTGTTAGTGAGGCTGTGGGGAACTGTCTTGTTTTGTTGGTGGGTGTATAATGTGGTACAACTGTTGAAGTCAATGTCGGAAATGTATCAAATTATGAATTCATGAAGCCTCTAACCCAGCAATTCCTCTTCTGCAAGTTTATCCTACAGACACGCCGGTACCTATACATGTTTGAAATAACATATGTGCCAGGGTATTCACTACGGCATTGTTATGTAATAGTGAAGCCCAAAGGTCTATCGTTATTAGAGCACTCACTCAATAAATTACGGTACAATACAATGATGCTCTTAAAAAGGAACAAGGAAGTGTTCTATACACTGATATGGAGAGAGAAAGATATAGTAAATGACCTAAAATCGTCACAGAAGTGTGTATTGTATACTGTCTTCTGTGCAAAAATAATGGAAAAATGGGTGGGACCTTATGGTCTTACCTGAAGACACACACACTTGAAGTTTACAGAAAAAGCAAAAGACAATGATTACCTGTGTGTGGGGTGTAAACTAGGTAGATGGGAGACTAAGTTGGGAAGGACACGTTTCACTGTATACTTAAAACATATTTTTTTTTGTTTTGATATATGCAATATATAACCTTTTCAATAAAAATAATTTTCAATATTGTCAATAAAAATTTTTAAAAGACAATGATAAACTGGACAGCAGCATGTAAATCAGTGAAGTTAGAACACTCCCTCACACCATACAGAAAAATAAACTCAAAATGGCTTAAAGACTTAAATATAAGGCAAGACACTATAAAACTCCTAGAAGAAAACATAGGAAAAACATTCTCTGACATAAATCTTAGCAAAGTTCTCCTAAGGAAGTCTACCCAGGCAATAGAAATAAAAGCAAAAATAAACAAATGGGACCTAATTGAACTTACAAGCTTTGGCACAGCAAAGGAAACCATAAGTTAAGGAATACAACCACCTGCAGAATGGGAGAAAATATTTGCAAATGATGCGACTGACAAAGGCTTGATCTCCAGAATATATAAACAGCTCATACAACTTAGTAAGAAAAAAGCAAACAACCCAATCCAAAAATGGGCAGAAGACCTAAACAAGTAATTCTCCAGTGAAGACATACAGATGGCCAATAGGCACCTAAGAAAATGCTCAATATCGCTAGTTATCAGAGAAATGCAAATCAAAGCTCCAATGAGGTATCATCTCACACCAGTCGGAATGGCCACCATTCAAAAGTCCATGAACGATAAATGCTGGAGAGGCTGTGGAGAAAAGGGAACCCTCCTACACTGCTGGTGGGAATGCAGTTTGGTGCAGCCATTGTGGAAAACAGTATGGAGATTCTTCAAAAGGCTAAAAATAGACTTAGCATATGACCCAGGAATCCCACTTCTGGGCATATATCCAGAGGGAACGGAACCTTAATTCAAAAAGATACATGCACCCCAATGTTCACGGCAACACTATTTACAATAACCAAGACATGGAAACAACACAAATGTCCATCTACAGAGGACTGGATAAAGAAGCTGTGGTATATTTATACCACGGAATACTACTCAATAAAAAGAAAAAAGAATAAAATAGTGCCATTTGCAGCAACATGGACGGTCCTGGAGATCGTCATTCTAAGTGAAGTAAGCCAGAAAGAGAAAGAAAATGCCTATGATAGCACTCATATGTGGAATCTCAAGAAAAAGAAAGAAAGGAAGAAAGGAAGAAAGGAAGAAAGAAAAGGAAGAAAGGAAGAAAGAAAGGAAGAAAGAAAGGAAGAAAGAAAAGAAAGAAAAGAAAGAAAGAAAGGAAGAAAGGAAGAAAGAAAGAAAGAAAGAAAGAAAGAAAGAAAGAAAGAAAGAAAGAGAAAATAGAGGACACTAATGAACTCATCTACAAAACAGAAACTGACTCACAGACATAGTAAACAATCTTACGGTTACCAGGGGAAAGAGGTTGGGGAGGGATACATTGGGAATTAGAAAATTGCACCTCTTGGTTAGTGATGGAGATGTTAGCTATCTTGATTGTGGTGGTGGTTTCATCGGTGTTAAGTATCAAAATTCATCAAATTGTACATCTGAAATATCTAGTTTACAGGAACCATACCACAACAAAGGTGTTTTAAAAAGTAAATAAATGATGGTATATGGATCGTTAGTAGGTGGATTTTTTGACAAACATTAGAAATATTATTCTTGAAGGGTTTTCATGACATGAATACGACACTGCATTTGAAATATTGGGTTCATTATATGTGTGAGTTCATATGTGTATAATTATCTAAACTACCTGTAATTAATAGAGAATATGAACATTGGGTAAAAACCATTGAAGTCCACCAAAATAATAATAGTGCATGGTCATGAATGATTTTTCCCTTTTGCATTTGTGACATTTTGAAAATCTCAACAATGACCACATATTAGTTTAATGAAGAGGAAGTAATAATAAAGTTATTTAGAATATAAAACCCACTAGAAAAATGAATGAAGTACACAAACAGATATTTCAAAGTAAAAAGCAGCCAAACAGACAATAGACAGTGGCAGAAAAATGTTAACCCGCAGACGTAAGTCTTTAAAGGACAATTAAACAGCAATAGGATAATAATTATTTATGAAATTATGAAAGTTTTTAACAAAGGTAATACTCATCACTTGCCTTGATTCCAAACAGGGGCTTCCCTTCTATAGAAGTTCATCAATCTGTAGAAAAGAAATTTTTTACATTTCAAAGGCTAAGAAACTAGTTTCTTGTCTGTCATACTATGTGTCCCTTGACTTTAGGACATTGCTAAGAGGCAAAGACAAGAAGAGTAAGTGGGCAGGGGATATATTAGTCCTGGTACACTTTCAGAGAGTAAACCTGCCTATCTAGTCCACCTATGTCAGAGTCAGGGATGTAACACAAGAACTTTTTTCAGCTCCATCCTAGAAACCAGCAGCTAATCCCATAATATATCCTAGAGGGTGGGTGTTGTGGTTTCCTAGGAGATTAGTAGCGTGGGGAAAAGTTTTAAAGCTGTAGACTTCTGTTTTGCTGGTCTTTCCTAAGCCTCCAATTCCCTCAGCTTACATAATAGAGGGTTTGTGCTATCTTTCTTCTGTCTGTCCATATGCTTGGTGAATTGGAGCTAGATCCCCTGAGGCTTCACTCTCAGAGCTCCTTCTTTCTCCTATTATCCAGCACACATTATAAACACCATAAAACAGTCCTTAAAGCAGGAAATAGAAAGGAAAGGGCATCAGATAAATCATACTAACCCTGAGAATCAGACAAAAATCAGAGAAGCAGACAAAAAGGAGTAACTAAGGAGGGCTTTAACCTAGGGATCCAGGGTCCTCCCTGGAGTCTGTCTTTGCTGCTGTCTTTTCCTTTGATGATCCTATCCTCATTACACAGATTCTATGAGGTATGATAGTAGACTGATGGAAGGAGAAACAAAAGAAGACTGAGTAAAAGGACTGTTTTAATAGTCCAGATTAAAACAACAACAACAACAGGTATCAACTGTTATTTAGTACTTATTTTGTACCAGGCATAATTCTAAGCACATTACACATTTTAATGCATTTAATCCTCAAACAACCCTATAAGGTAGGTACTGCTGTTGTTCCCATTTTGCATGTGAGGAAACTGAGACAAGAAGTTAAGTATTCAGCCCTGGGTCACATAGCTGGTAAGTGGATTTCCTAAGGTCTGCTACAGGAAGAACACCAGCAGAGTGGCATGTCCTCTAAATATGCTCAATTATGCCTTATTTATGCCTGGGAATGAGGATCACTTTCTAGGAAGGTAGAAATATGAGCATGTGCTGTTAAACTAACCTGTGCAAACCAGGCCTTTCCTATACTTGAAGCTTCTCATTTGGTCTATGAGACAAGAGGTTACTTTACAAATGTTTCACTACTGCTGTTCCTGTCCTTCAAGAAATCCCAGGTAACCATTGTTATAACCTGAGTTGTATCTGCAACTTGCTTTTCTCTCTTGGCAATTCCTCCAAGTTAGAGGAATCTTAGCAATTCCTCAAAGACACAGCACTCACTCATTTTAATAGCCACAAAATATTCCATGGTATGTCTACACTTCAATTTAATTCACTATTTCCCTATTTATGAATATTTACTGTGTTTCTAATTTTTTTGCCACTACTCACAATGTTGCAATAAACATTCTTAGTTCTTATAATAAATTCCCAGTCATAGGGTTCCTGGGTTGATGAGTATCCTTAGTTTTAGTTGTATACATTACCAGGTTACTTCTCATACCTACACACAAAGAGATTTAACGATATCCATTTCCACCAAGCCCTACATCCCCTTTAGGAGCTAAATATTATCACACTTGAAACTTTTTGCTAATCTTAAGAGAACCAAAAGATAGCTACATTTAGCTGTAATTTATTTTCTTCTATTAGAATGAGCTTCTTTTCATAAGCTTCCTGGACATTTTGAGTTTGTTAACTAGCGAATGGACTATTCATACCCTTTGCATATTTTTAAATTGAGCTGACTTTACAAAATTTGTAAGAACTCTTTGTTCATTATATAAATTACAACCGTACCTGCTATAGACTTGCAAATATTTTATTAATTAATCATTTACCTTTAGATTTTGTTTATGCTATCTTTTGTCACTTTGAATTTTTAATTTTATGTAGTTGACTGCCTTTTTTATCTAATGAATACTATATCCTTTGTCTTGCTCGAGTCTCTTCAACTCCTAAGTTATCAACAATTTTCCTACATTTTCTTCGAAGTGTTTTTAAACTAAAATTTTTATCTTGAGCTAATTGTGGATTCACATGCAGTTGTACCATGGCATATACCCTTTACCCAGTTTCTCCCCAATGGTAACAGTAACATCTTATAAAACTCATTGTTTTAGTGACCTTAAAATTTAAGTTTGTTCATGAAGCTGGTCTACTTAAAGGCCATTGCTTTTAGGGTAAAATCTCAACACTCTCATATTCTGCATACAAAGCCTCTCTGCTCCTCACCAAATCAACATGACTACACTTTTACTCCATCTGTTTTTTAAATTTCCAGCAAGATGCCATGTTTAATTCTTCAACGCCTTTGCACGTGAGATACCCTCTGCCTGGATGTCCTTCCCTACCTGATTTGGCTACTTGGCTAATTGCCTTTCATGACAACTTGGGTATCCCCTGTTTGTGTCCCATAGTATATGATGCTAGGATGTGATCACCACTTATTCTGCTCCCTCATTGTTATCTAGTTCTGCCAAGGCAGGGACTAAATTCTTCAGTCTCTTCACTCCACTGCCTAGCAGCACGCCTGTTGGTGATTTACAGCCTAATTTGGGGTATTGGGAAGTGTTGGTGTGTATATGTGTCCGTATGCGCGTGCAGGCAAAAATGGAGAGTGTGAATCCGAATCTCTGCAGGGCACTCAGCGCAGCGGGGATGTGACAGTTGCATTATTTTAACTCGGTCTTTTCCATGTTCACGACCGATATTACTGATTATTCAATCACCTCAGATCCCTTAAGTATCCCAAACTAAGCAACAAAGCCACGCCTTTGAGTCTGAGATGGGCGGGTGAGGAGAGGCCAGGGAGTACTGACTCCAGGCGAGGGAGGGTGCACGCAGGCGCAGCGGCAGCCGGATGAAAGCCACTCTTGCTCCGCCCTCCCTTTTCAACTAACCGCGGAAGAAACAGGAAAAAAAAAAAAAAGTCATTTCCGGGAAACTGGGGCCACGCTTTGTAAGCTGCAACATGGAGGCGACTAGTGGAACTGATGAGCCGGTGAGACGCAGCTCGGGGGTCGGGTGAGTGGGGAGGTTGAGCTGGGTCGAGCCTTGAACTCTCCCTCCTTTTTCCTTTTCCAGGTTTCCGGGGAACTAGTGTCAGTGGCACACGCTCTTTCTCTTCCAGCCGAATCTTATGGCAACGATGTGAGTATGACTCACCCACAGCTCCCACTTTCCCAGCTATCCTGGGATGTCTGCAGGGCCCGCCACGAAATTCTAACCTCCTACCCCGAGGTCTTCTGTAGACCCTCTCCATGTCTGCTGGAAACGGCTCCTTTCAGTTCATCCTAATCTTTTTGGTCCGCAAACGCAGGACTAACGCCAGTAGGAGTAGCTCCCAAACTGCTGCACTTTAGAGTTACCTGGGAAGCTTTTAAATATCTCGATGTTCAGGTCTCAGTCCATCCCGAGTCAGGAATCAATATTTTTTCAAGGTCTCTGAGTGATTCCATTGTGCAGTAAACTTGCACTGGCTTATGGTATATCTGGTTTAGATCCTTAAGGAGAAAGCACATGATGTATTTTGAGGTACAAGACACAGGAACATGAAAATAGTAATAACACTCAAATAGGAGTATGATGTATGCTAGATTAGTGGATCAGGGCATAAGATCCAAAGGAGTTTAGCCAAAGATGAAACCCCTAAGGAGACAGAGAGTAGAGGAATACTTCCCTGAGTAAGTGGATCTTAAACTGGATCTTCAAAGTGTAGGTGGACAAAGGACATGATTTGGCAGTCAGGAAACGGCATGGTCTAAGGCATGGAGGCAAAAATGCAATTTTTTTCTGGGGTTAGTGAAATAGATCCGTCACTTTGGAGTGGGAGATTCTAATGGAACAGGTACTTGGTATGGCTTATTATAACCTAGCCTGCTTCATGATACTGATTCATTTCTAAGTGTTGTAGTATAGGGAATTGGCTGTCTGATAAACACAAATGATTATGACATACTACAGTTTTAAAAGTGAAGAGTAATTTCACTTCTGTTATCTTATTTTGGCTTCTGAACAACTCAATGGTATATGTGGATATTTCAGTTTTACAATGTTTCAACTCAGTCCTGAGAAGGTGATTTATCTACAGCTGCATGTAATCTCTACTTTCACTAGTTGCTGGGAAAAGATAGCTAGTGGCTGATTTTGTTTATTATACTGTGTAGGTAGCTTCTTTAGGTTGTCATAAAGACAAAAGAATTATTATATGGCCCAAATGTACTAGTCTACTTTTTATCCTTTGACAGTAACACCAAGTTTGGTAGCCCTCCTCAGTATTAACTAGACATCCACAGACTTCCTTAATTTGTTCTTTGGTAGCAAGATTGGGAGATTTCTGACTTGGCATTCTTCACTCCTTTGCAGCCTGATATTGAGATGGCTTGGGCCATGAGAGCAATGCAGCATGCCGAAGTCTACTACAGAGTGAGTTGTCTGTCTTCATTATTGAGCAGAATTTAACATGTTTAATTTAAACATTAAACATTCAGTGTATGATGCTCTGCTAATCACCATTCTCAGCAAGTTAAACGGTTGTGTTTTGGAGATAGTTTGTATTACTGTGAGATCTTGTCCACAGAGAACAGGGGTGTGAAAGAGAATTTTGTTTTGACAGTGAGGAGTTGTGCTTCTTTGCACAGTGTTCTTCTGTTGCTAACCAGCAAAAGGGTACCTGGCCCATAGTAGACACTAAATAAATGTTTGTTAACTGAATGAACAGTTCACAGAGGGCAATAGCCAGGCATTACTAACTAAGGCCAAAGTTTGAATTGGTGGAAGGGACTGTAGTATATTATGGCCCTTTAAAGTTATGTTATGATTTCATCTGGGACCTAGGCTGTCTATACTTGCTAATGAACTCTTCTGCCCTGAGAACCATGAGGGTTTGCTGGGGAAGAGGGGATAGAAATGTAGTAAATTTAGAGACTAGCATCTGTTGTCTTATTTTCTGGCAGCTGATTTCATCAGTTGATCCACAGCTCCTGAAACTCACCAAAGTGGATGACCAAATCTATTCTGAGTTTCGGGAAAATTTTGAGAAACTCAGAATAGATGTATTGGACCCAGAAGAGCTCAAATCAGAATCAGCTAAAGAGGTAAGAATTCTCTCTTAAATATTGCCTCATATCTGGCAAACAGTTATTGATTGTGAATACATTTTTATACATTTAGACTTTTTTTTTTTTGGTTTAAAGCAAACACATAAAGAACCAGGGCTTTTATGTAGTTATAATCAACTATAAGTAAATTATTAAATGAATGTTTTTCTGGTTTATGGATTTTTCATGTTCATTGAATTTATTTTTTTTCTCCTTTTTGACTTGGACCTTTCATTCCTATCCCTCCAGCCCTTTCAGGGGAGAAGGAATAAATTTACCTATGTGAGTAGTTTAGCCAGAAGGTTTAGATGGGGGATTGGCAAATAGGGTACAGAAATTTGTTTGGATTCTCTGGATTTAAGTTCATATTATCACAGGCCCTAAAACTTGTGTTTTGCATTGCTTACTTGATTACCTTATACTTTTACAGAGCACTAAGATTCTTACAGAGAATTTTTTTTCCTTGAGAATAGACCCTTGGCTTATGAGGAATGTAAGCTTTTAACTCTTAGCAGGCTGTCACTGATTTTTGGAAAATTACTTCTACTTAATGGACTTCTTTCTTAACTTTGCAATTTGGGCCAAATTCCTGACTTCTTTGTCTCATTTGTGCTTAATTGAAGATGAATAACTATTTTGGGCTGAATTAGCCAATAACTTAAAACAGAGAATCTGTTTAAGAAATTAAATTTTAATTCTCTAGTCAAGGGTTTAAGTTTTCATCAGATTAAAATAGTGTTCATGTTGAGAAATACCAGCCTAATGATATAATAGATAACACAGCAGCTAGCCGCTAGTGAAACTAGCAATCAGTTCAACCTTAGTCTCTTTCACTATGATTATTTTCCTTGCTGAGGAAGTGGAAGCTGCTCTCCTGGCCTTAACTTCACCAGCCTCCTGCATTTTTTTAGCTAAGGCATCTTTTTTGCCTCTGTAGAAGTGGAGGCCATTCTGCTTGAAGTTTGATGGGATTGTAGAAGACTTCAACTACGGTACTTTGCTGCGACTGAATTGTTCTCAGGGATACACTGAGGAAAACACCATCTTTGGTGAGTTTCTTGCCTCTGGCATCGTTTCTGTATAAAGAGAGTGAGGAATCTGGTTTTACTGCTGAATTGGTAACATAGATAGTTTGGGAATCATTTTATTTGTTATATCTTTAAAGGTCATGATACTGTTTTTTCAGTAACTGAGTATTTTCAGCCTCATTTAACATAGGATTAGAATTCCACATCTGTAAATATTTGCAAGCGAGAAGACTGACAAGGGACTAATTTCCAAAATATACAAACAGCTCATACAGCTTAATATCAAAAAAAAAAATCCAATCAAAAAATGGGCAGAAAACCTAAATAGATATTTCTCCAAAGAAGACATACAGATGGCCAACAGGCACATGAAAAAATGCTCAACATCGCTAATTATTAGAGAAATACAAATCAAAACTACAATGAGGTAACACCTCACACCACTGAGAATGGCCATCATCAAAAAGTCTACAAATAATAAATGGTAGAATGTGGAGAACAAGGAACCTTCCTACACTGGTGTAGGAATGTAAATTGGTGCAGCCACTGTAGAGAACAGTATGGTGGTTCCCTAAAAAAGTAAAACTAAAGTTACCATATGATCCAGCAATCCCACTTCTGGGCATATATCTAGATAAAATTATAACTTGTAAAGATACATGAACCACAGTGTTCTTAGATGTGGGTTCTGTTCATCGTGGGTTTTGTCCAGCAAAAGTCCCACCATGGAAGAACCAAATTACTCAAGACTTTATCGGATCAAGAGAGTGAGAGGGAACTGGAGACTGACTCCCTGAGCTCCTCCAAAGCTCTTGTATTTATTGAGAATAGTCAAACAAAGAATCAAAGTGAAATATGTCATAGGAATAAGTAAGGGGCATGGTATACGTGCAGGGATGCAGGTCAGCAGTTTGCAGTTTCAGTTCATGAAAAATAGAAACATTATAATCTTTATTTATACTTAGAAGGTTACAATATTGATAGTACAGACGGTTATTTTAAGCCTCAAATAATCATGAGCAAGGTTACAGTGTTCCAAATAACTGATAATGAAAACCCAGACCACCACAGAGTCTCCATACTCTGATCAGAAATCATCTAAGCATGCAAAGCAGCCCAGCTATTCCTAGCTAAGGTCTAAGTCACAGTCTTCTGTGAGCAAGAGCAGCCTACGCTATCCACCTATGCCTGATAAGCGAAGCATGTCCTGCCAGCCAGGGCAAGGGATGAGTTATAGTTTTCCATAAGCACAAGCAGCCCTGAATCTGTGACCTCGAACTAAGCAAAGTGAGCAAAGCATGTCTCTGCTTTTTACAGCAAGAAGACAGTTCATAGCAGATTCCTGCTAGCAAAGCAGCTTCAAAGCAACTAAGCTAAGTTCCATAGATAAGGTGGTGACTGGTATTGAGAGTTTAGTCTTTTGTGCTCTTATACATTTTGCTTTGAAGTAGCAGTATAAAGACAACTATAGAAAGCATTGGTTTTGATTATACATTTCTTATGTGCTTACATAAAGGTGAGAATACATAAAGGTGAGAATATGATTTGTTAAAAGCAATCATTACAATATCAAAGTTTGTTAACCCAAGTTAGCGCTCCCACACATAGAAGCACTGTTTACAGTAGCCAAGACGTGGAAGCAATCTAAATGTCCATCTACAGATAAACGGATAAAGAAGTTGTGTGTGTGTGTGTGTGTGTGTGTGTGTGTACACAATGGGATACTACTCAGCCATAAAAAGAATGAAATAATGCCATTTGCAGCACCATGGAAGGACCTGGAGTTTATCATATTAACTGAAGTAAGTCAGAGAAAGACAGACATTATATATCACTTATATGTGGAGTCTTAAAAAATGACACAAATGAACATACTGACAAAACCAGAAACAGACTCACAGATATAGAAAACAAACTATGATTACCAAAGGGAAAAGGGAACAGGAGGGATAAATTAATTGGGTGTTTGGGATTAACATATACACACTACTATATATAAAATAGATAAACAACAAGGACCTACTGTATAGTACAGGGAACTATATTAAATATCTTGTAATGACCTATAATGGGAAATAATCTGATAGATATATATATAATTGAATCACTTTGCTGTGTACCCCAAACTAACACAGTATTGTAAATCAACTATACTTCAATAAAAAAAATTCCACATCTCTGAAGCTATGACTATACTGGAATGATTTGCATGTTAGTTCAGCTTTGTCAATAGATTTCCAGTAGGTTTAGAGAAGTAACTGTGACTAGAACAATAATCAGTTTTATTCACCTTTCAGCCCCTAGGATACAATTTTTTGCCATTGAAATTGCTCGCAACCGGGAAGGTTATAACAAAGCAGTTTATACTAGTGTTCAGGACAAAGAAGAAGAGAAAGGAGCCAATAATGGAGAGACAGGAGCTGACAGTGGAGGAGAAGAAGAGAAAGGAGCCAACAAAGAAGGAGAAAAAGAGAAAACTGACAAAGGAGGAGAAAAAGAGAAAGCCTAAAAGAAATCAACAAAAGTGGTGAAGCAGCTATGTAAGGTAGACAGGAACAGCACTCTAGAAGATGTGACTCAGCTGAGCCTATAAGTACCATGATGCTACTTCCACAGGCCCCTGTGGTTAAATGTATCTCCTTGTTCAGTGGAAGGACATGCAGAAGGACATCTTTCTAGCCTAATCATCAGGAGTTGCAATGGTTGTTCTCTTGTATGAGCTGGCTTGAAGACTATTAGTGGGGTCTTAGGTGATTATTTTTTGGTTCAGTCAAATAAGAAATTTTGTAAATAAATTTGTTTTGGTTCTTATGACTACCTATATTTGTGAAAATTATTTAACGCTTGATTTTTTTCAGGTATATAATCTCTTTGCCATGTCTTATATAAAATGATTTATGCCTATTTCTCAATGCTTCTCACTATTCCTGAAGTGAAATTCCCACAAACCTGTAAAGTTGTACATGGTTTTAGATTGGAAGTCCTTACATAAGAATTGACTCTTGCCATTTGGGTGACTATAGCTTTCTGATTTTATTTGATATATCTGTCAAAAGATCGGATACTCTATAGGGTAACAGCAGCAGTGTCAACCTGTCAGAACAGTGAATGCAGCCCAGTTCACAGTAGAGGAGCAGGAGACTGGACTGGCTTCAGTACCTGCTTCTCTCTGGTAGCAAGTTGTTACCTGAAGGCTAGCAGAAATTAATAATTAAATATGAAGGCTGATAGAGTGGCTTCCCTTTTATAATGCTGTGGACAATAACACATTTATACATTAATACCAAACAAATGTATTTCTAAATGGTATTTTGTCAGACTCCAAAAATAGACCAATTGACTTTATATGGATGTGGGGAGGCTCCTTCTCATCTAATAACTTTTCAGATTGCATGTTTCAGTTATCTTCACAAATGTATGGGTATGTACACATCCCTATAGACATACTGACTTTGATTGTTAAAACTAATTAGAGGAAACTGTACTGTTTATCATGCATATAGTAAATACTCTTAAGAGTCTAACCACAGCATGATCATGCAAGAAAGGATTTACCAGAGCAGGGCAGGAGGGAATGAGACTTTTTCTAAGTAGACACAGGAGATAAATAAAAAATGAACTTAATTGATGAGTTATGTCCTAGGCAAGAGCTGCGCTAGATACGCACACAGCCAGCAGCAACAGTTGTGCACAAAGCAAATAGGCTTCTCCATGAGTTCTCTTGGCCATTTCTAAAAAACATTTGAAACATCTGTTTTCATTTTATAAAAATGTTTTTAGAATGTTAGGAGGATGTTCAACATACTAGGTGGACTTTAAAATTAAGAACTTGTTTTAGTGTGTTAACTTTTGCTTTGATTGATTTTACAGAGAGTAAGAAACATACTGTTGAAAGTCAGACTGCTTTAAACAAGAGGCATCTGTGTGAGAACTAGGGTACAAAAATTGGGGAAAAGGAGGGGAATAAGAACACAGAACACTTCATACTAACCATTTGATTTCAGTTAATCAAAAGATGATATCCTGGGTGGGCCTGGTATAATCAGGTGAGTTCTTAAAGGAGACAAGAAGCAGCAGCTGATGTTCTGTTGGCCTTGAAGAAACAGATATGTAAGAGAAGGGGGCCATGTGGCAAGGACCTGAGGGTGGCAACTGGTAGCTGAGAGTGCTCCCAGGATGACAGCCAGCAAGAAATTGATGATTTTACTAGTATAGTTAGAAGGAACTGAATTTTGTCAACCAGTGAGTTTGGGAGAGGAACTCAAGCCTTAGATGAGATTTTGGTCCTGGTTGATACTGTGATTTTGGCCCTGTGGGACCCTTAGCAGAAGACCCAGTTAAGCCATACCTGGACTCCTAACCCACAGGACTGTGAGATAATAATAGATGTTGTCTTAAGCCACTGATCACGTGGTAATTTGTTATAGCGCGAGAGAAGACTACTACAGACTTTGGTGATGGAAGTGGACTGCTGCTGTAACAAGTACCTACAGTGTGGCAATGGCTTTGGAATCAGGCAGTGAGTGGAGGCTGGAAAAATATTGAGCATGACAGAGCTCAGATTGCCTTGAGCAGACTGTCAGTTGAAATATGGACTTTAAGGATGCTGCTGGTGAGTGATCAAAAGGAAGTGTTACTGGAAACTGGAAGAAGGTGGATCCTATTAATAGGTGGGAACATTGTGGTTAGAGGCCAAGAAGTTTGAGATTTGAGTCCTTGCAATGAATTATTTGGGAGATGATATCAAGCCAGTCTTGACGTAGTATGTAAATATCTGTGATTTATTCAGAATGTGGTACCAATCCAGTTATCTCTATGACATCTTTTGGAGGTAGGGAAAGAGCACAGACTAATTTTTGCATTTATAGAAGGGAAAACTGCAGCCATTTAAAAATTTTAAGCCACTAAGTTTGTGGTGATTTGTTACATCAGAAATAGGAAACTAATTTTAAAAAAAGCATACTGAACCCTCTTCCAAAAGTGGAGACATTCACTGCACTGTCGTTATTTATTTTGAAACTGTAGTTTAAACCAGGATATGTTGTATCAGATGGAGACATGAACTGCTCCCAAAGTGAGCTTCAGTAATTCTAAACCATTTTGAACTTACTCTCCAAAGAAACTCCTGTAGCTGAGTCTGTGTTTGTCGTGTCAGGTGCCATTCGTATAACTGGGAGTTCTCTAAATTTACATCTATGTACAATACAATATTCATTAATGAATATGTGCACACATACCTACATATATGAACTTCATCAATTGTTTAGACCTTGGACCAAGAAAATATTTTTCTGGAGAGGTGTGTTTTATCACTGACAGTGTTTAAAATGGCCAGAGCATGATGATATTTAAAACTGACCAGATTTTTGTTGGTTTTATTACTGTTTTTACATTTTCTATAGATAATGCAACTTTTTTTTGCTTGCACCCAGTGTAGATGATTCTCACTACCCCATATTTGTACACTATAGTTGCTTTCATATGTTGTTTATTCAGATAAATAGTCAATATCTTAACTGATTACTCAAAATTCAGGCATGTATGTATGTTACATGAATGGCCATTTTGCTATGCTTACATTCTGTCTCTAGAATTATGGAAGCGTTATGAGTGTGAACACATTGTTGATCTCCTCAATTCCATGGCTCCCACGTGATGACCATATACATGACTGGCTAGCTTTAAGGTTTCCCTGCTATACTCAGGGTTTCTCTGAATTCCTCAATATAAGTTGTATTTTCTTGAAGTCAGTATTTATGTTTTCATTTTATAAATTAAAAAACAGATTTAATCATAAATTAAGTTGCTTTCCATCACACAAGTGGTGGTGTAGGGACTCAGATCTACATCTTTTGATTATGAATCTCATTGTTTTTCCAAAATCCAGATTCTCATTCTAGAATAAGCTTTTTGCTAGACTAGACAAATAATTTGAGTGAGGAATTTTAGTATTCAACAATCATAAGCATTCTATTTAGAGTGAAGCACTGAGCTAATTTAAGCTCTTCAGATATTTTCAATTTCTCTTTTTCTTTTTCCTTCTATCTCTGCGAGAGATTCCTTTTTACATATGCAACTGTGATTTGCTTAAAAAGCATTGTAGTATAATTACTATATCACAGTAATTTTTCTTCAATCTCAAACTTATTTTTTAATTTCTTAAGCTTTCTTATGAACTGAGGTATGACTGACACATTTTCCTCAAATGTTTTGTAGTTTTTTTATTATTCTCTTCTTTTTGAGGCTTTGCTCTATCTTCCTGAAGTAAGTTTTTTCCAGGCTAAATCACTGGAAGCTCTAATATGTGATACTGGTTGATTTTTACATTGTAAAGGAAATTAAAATTTTTCTTTAGAATAAGAGAATAAGCCTCTGCAGCTGGAAGCTATCTCAGAAATCTAGTTCAAAAATCTCATCTTTCTGTGAAAAAATAAGATATTAGAGGATATGCTTTACCCAGTTGAAAATCCTCTATGTATGTAAAGATTGTTATTAATTTACTTATTGTCTTTCCTGTTACACTAAGAACACCACACAAGACATCATTCCACAAGGTTCCCATTGTCCTAGAAATACCCTGCAGAAGACAGTTTCCTCTAGAAAACAAATAGTCTTAAAATAATCATCATGTTTCTGCATGATTGAGGATTATTATGATGTCCTCTCTGTTTACACTAAGCTGTATCTGGTCAATCTTACACAATTCTGAGAATTTGGATTATGTTTAAAATCAAAATCGTAATTTAAAATTTACATGTTCTTGGCTTTTTATTAAAGAAAACAGCTTCTAAAAAGTTTATCTATCTTGAGTACATGCCTAGCATATACAAGGCCCTGGATTCAATCCCCAGTACCCCCATTAAAATTAATAAATAAAAACCTAATTACCTCCCCCCAACACAAAAAGAAAAAGTTTGTGTATCTTAAGGTCATTTTTCTGTCCTAAAGTCACTTACATTATGTCCTCTGCATTAGGGAAGATAAAAAAGGGAATTCTCCCTTCTCCCTGTGCCCCGACCCTGACCCACCCATTGAAATAAGTTGATTGCCTCTTAATCCTGGGTGAGATCATAAACTCTGACGCTTCTACTAAGCTCATACTCACCAGTGGTACATTTATTTTTAAATTATCTTTTTTCAAGTTTCATCTATGTTGTACCATGTATTAGAACTAGAAAATAAGCTAAATGAAATGAACCAGACACAAAAGGACCAATGTTGTATGATTCCACTTACATGAAATATCTAGGAAAGGCAAATTCATAGTTTAGAGGTTACAGGGGCTGGGGAGAGATGAGAATAGGGAGTTATTACTGGTTACAATGTTTCTGTTTAGGATGATGAAAAAGTTTTGGAAAAGTGATAATTGCACAACATTGTGAATGTCATTAATGCCACTGAATCATATATTTTAAAATGGTTAAAATGGCAAATTTTGTATATATCTTTTTCACCAAAAAAGTTTTTTTTTAATCTTCAGATCTTGTAAATGCAGTCATTCCTTTCTGTTCTTACAGAATTTAATGAGCTTAAGACAAAAAGAGATTATTTTTATTTAGTTTCCTGCCAAAGGGGTAAAAACCTATAAGTAACCAAGATCCAAGGATCATAACAAGATCAATAATAATATAAATGGTCCTTCATTTTTTATATAACTATATGTATATTTCAATTGTATTCTTTAAAATTATAATATCTTGGGTGGGCAAATAGCTGAAAGGTTGGTAAAAGGATACATACTATCAGTTATAAGATGAATAAGGTTTGAGGATCTAATTTGTAACATGATAACTGTAGTTGGTAAAACTGCAATGTATAATTGAAATTTACTGAGAGAGTAGAACTTAAATTTCACCAAAAAAAAAAAGGAAACATGAGATGAGACATGTTAACTCAATGGAGGAAATCCCTTCACACCATTATAACACCAAATCATCACATTGTGCACTTTAAATATTTTACAATTTTGTCAGTTATACCTCAGTAAAGCTAAAAATAAATTTTTTTGTGATGAAAATTTTAAACATACAGAAAAGTAGAAATAATAGTATAATGAACTCTTATATGTCGCGCAGATTAGTTACCAAGATTTTGCCACGTTTCCTTCTTAGATCCTTTTTGCTTTATTGAAGCATTTGAAAACAAATCTCAGACATAACATTTCACTACTATATATTTCAGTGTGCATTTTAAAAATGGACATTTTCTTATATAATCACAATGATAACTAATCATAAATAAGATTTTCAGCTGATAATTAATTGTAGCAATAATTTGTGAATGCATATTCAAATGATAGAGATTCAGGAAATAGTCCTTTAAAGTGTATTTAAGGAATAGTGATTAGTGTAGGTTGACTGAAGTATGAGTAATAGGATATATGTGTGTATAAGAGAATTAGTAGAAAAGGTTGAAAATGTGTATTTGATTCACACTGTGAGCACTAATAATTAGCCCTAGATACTGAGCTAGATGCCTTATATACATCTTATTCCTAACATATAGGCTTTATCAACCGTATTTTACTCATTAGGAAATTTAGGCTTGGAGAAGTTTTGAGTCCCAGGTTAAGGATTTTAGATTTAATTTAGTTAGTAGTGGCTGGATATTGGAAGTTTATTTTAATTCTTGGCTAGTGATATGATGAAAACTGCTTAAGGAAGATTAAACGATGTACTATATTTAATAAGTTAAATATTAAGTGCTTATTCTGGATTGATTGTTTTGACCTGATTCTTGCATTCATTCATTTGCTTAAATATTTATGGAATGGGTCCTACACACCATGGATCTTAACAATCTAATGGGGAAGGTGGAACTTAAATATATATAAGATGTTGATATAGTTTGCTAAAGAAATATATGGTAGAACTTTTAGTGTCTTTTGTGATTAAAAAGCAAACCTACACTCATTTTTTAAAAATATGAAAATCAGAATCCACAAAGAAGAAAATTTTAATTATTCATTACTTATTGCCAACTAAATTGCCAGGGAGGGGGGAAAACCGTGAAGGATTGTTTATTGAGTTTCATTGGCCTTTCCTAGAACTGATACATACCTTCTACTCGTATTCTGTGAAATAGAACTCAGTCCTCTGTCACTGAATTGCAAGAAAGGGTGGGAAACTTAGTCTAGCTGTGTGCCCAGGAAGATGAGAAAGAAAATGGTTATTGACCCCTTAGCCAGTCCTCCCACAGCAGGTAAATAGTTATTGTTCTCTCCCACACATATTCATTACTTTCCATTTATTCATTTCTCAGACTCTAGAAGGAGGTTCCCAATCTATGACTGAGGTGCTCAGTGAATTCCTGATTCTACAGTTGACTTCTTGAATCTATGTCCAGGACACTGTGTCAATATAGTCTGAAATAACAAGCTCCTTGGACTCGTTACTTTTGAGTGATTAAAATATATTGTGTTGGAATAAAAACATGTCACTCACTACTGCGTTTTTCATCTAGAATTTATAATCTCTGTGTTATTTATTTTTAGTTGAAAAGAAATCCATCCATTCTGGACACAGACTATTCATTCCCTTATAGTCTGCAAGAGGTTTAGGACATTAAACCTGCTATAGGCTAGATGAGCAAATCATAGAAGTGACAGGTTGGTTCAGCCTTTATGTAGGGAAGTGTTATACGCCACACAATAAACATTACAGATTCATGCAGAATAGACTTGGACCTTAGCTATGAAACTTAGTACTCTTAAATTTAATCTATTCTAAATTAGTTCAGCATAGTGTAAGAGAGAATGCATTAACATGTGGAATCATTATAGAATTATTTCAATTATGTATATAATAAAAGGAAATGTCTTTCATCAAGGATATGTTCTAGCAACGTCATTACCAACAGTTATAATTTACTCAGATAAGCTTGAGATACTTCATCTGATCCTGGAGTTCATTTTATCATTCATTCATTCATTTGTTCATTACTTCATAATGAACACCTTTCCCTATTGTCTTTACCCATGACTTAAAGGGTAATCATTCTCTTCTAGATCCCTGCCACTGTCATCTGTGACTCATTACTCTCCTGCTCTTACCTTCAGTCTCAGGTCCTTTAGACTTGATCTTCCCTCTGCCTGAAAAGCTATTCCCACAGATATCTGTATGATACTCTTTCCCTTCTCAATGATCTCAAGTATCACCTTAATAAAGAGGTCTTTCGTGATCTCTTTATTTAAAATAACACCTCCCTTTTGAATGATGTCCATTCTGACTGGTGTGAGGTGATAACTCATTGTAGTTTTGATTTGCATTTCTCTGATAATTAGTGATACTGAGCATTTTTTCCTGTGCCTATTGATCATTTGTATTTCTTCCTTGGAGAATTGCTTGTTAGGTCTTTTGCCCATTTTTGAATTGGGTTGTTTGCTTTTTTCTTATTAAGTCGTATGAGCTGCTTATATATTCTGGAGATCAAGCCTTTGTCGGTTTCATCTTTTGCAAAAATTTTCTCCCATTCTGTAGGTTGTCATTTTGTTTTACTTATGGTTTCCTTTGCTGTGCAGAAGCTTGTGAGTTTAATTAGGTCCCATTTGTTTATTCTTGCTTTTATTTGTATTCCTTGGGTAGACTGCCCTAGGAGAACATTTTTGATATGTATGCGAGATAATGTTTTGCCTATGTTTTCTTGTAGGAGGTTTATTGTATTTTGTCTTATGTTTAAGTCTTTGATCCATTTTGAGTTGATTTTTGTGTATGGTGTAAGGCAGTGTTCTAGCTTCATTGGTTTATATGCTGCTGTCCAGTTCTCCCAACACCATTTGCTGAAGAGACTGTCTTTATTCCATTGTATATTTGGAGAGGCTGTGTAGAAAAGGGAACCCTCCTACACTGCTGGTGGGAATGCAGTTTAGTGCAGCCACTGTGGAAAACAGTATGGAGATTACTCATAAGACTAGGAATTGACTTACCATAGGACCCAGGAATCCTGCTCCTGGGCATACATCCATAAAGAACCCTACTTCAAAAAGACACCTGCACCCCAATGTTCATAGCAGCACTATTTACAATAGCCAAGATATAGAAACAGCCTAAATGTCCATCAACAGATGACTGGATAAGAAGATGTGGTATATTTATACAATGGAATACTATTCAGCCATAAAAATGACAACATAACACCATTTGCAGCAACATGGATGTCCCTGGAGAATGTCATTCTAAGTGAAGTAAGCCAGAAAGAGAAAGAAAAATACCATATGAGATCGCTCATATGTGGAATCTAAAAAATAAAAAGAACATAAATACAAAACAGAAACAGACTCATAGACATAGAATACAAACTTGTGGTTGCCAGGGGGAGGGGGTTGCAAAGGTACAGACCGGGAATTCGAAATTTGTAGATACTGACAGGCATATGTAGACTAGATAAACAAGATTATACTGTATAGCACAGGGAAATACATACAAGATCTTGTGGTAGCTCACAGCAAAATAAAATGCGACAATGAATATATGTATGTTCATGTATAACTGAAAAATTATGCTCTACATTGGAAATTGACACAACATTGAAAAATGCCTGTAACTCAATAAAAAATATTAAAAAAATAAAACACCTCCCTTGGCACTCCCTATTCCCCTTACCTAGCTGTGTTTTTCATTATAATGCATCACTGTCCCCTTTACCCCCATCTTGGAGGACAGGAACATTGTTTGTTGTATGCTCAGCACCTTTATCAATGTCTGGCTGGAACATTGTAGGATCTTAATAAATATTTTTGAATAGATGAGTTAATGAAGTACCTACTATATATATCAGGCATAATTCCAATATGCTAGGATCACAGTTGAGACACTGAACAATCAGACTGAAGTAAGATCCAAAATGTTTCCAATGTCATTCTATCCATCCAACAGGGGTATGTTAGAAAAGAAAAAAAAATCCAAATAATTTTACATTTTGAAAGGTCTTTCCACACTGGGCAATAGGAGTTGAGAAACCAACTCATGAACAAGATCCACTAGAACAAATGCCTACTTTTCTATAGGAATTTGCAGTCGTAACACTAGGTATATGAGCTCACCTTTATAACGTGAAATATGACTATGATTATGATTCCAGATTTTTAAAAAATACCTACAGCACAGAAAGCATTTGACTTGTATATGTGCTATCTCAAACCAATCATATTACTCTCCTCTCTTCCCTAACTTGTGCCTCCTTGTGCATTCACATTTTTCTTTTGTTCATAACAATTTTTTCCCCATCATTCTGGCTTAAAATTTTAGCAACATCTCTCACTTCTTCCTCTCCTGGTTTTACTTCCTTCTTACTCATATGGCTTCCAAATCATATCTATAAATGCTCTGTGACCAAGGCCACCATATTGAGCAACTAACTCCAGGGGATGCCATTCACATTTTAGTCTGTGTTAATGGAGTCATGCACTGCTTAAGCCTGACAGTGGTTTGCATGTGGCTGAGACTGTGAGTTGCCCATCCAACATCCATATCCAACATCCATTCTTCCCTTCTTTTTAATGAAAGAACTCTAAATTCTAGCTGAACAGATTGGTGATTGGATTAAAAGACTATATTTGCTAATAACCTCTCTTACTGCTAAGGTTAGCCATATGACTAAGTTCTGGCTAATAGGATGTAACCTGAACTTTGTTTTGTGGATCTTTTAGGAAAGTTGCTTAAAGGAAGCTAATTCATCCACTGAGGTCCCTTCTGCTCCTCTTCTACCCTCTGTCTTTCCTTCTTTTTATGACCTGCAACAAGAGTGTGATGACTAAACTTCATCTTGGACTATATCTTGGACCAAAAAAAAAATGATCTTAAGGATATAAGCAGTCACTTATTCTGCCTACAGGATCTTTTGTTCTCTACTTGCATCATCATTTGTTTTTACCTCTGCCTTAGCCCAGTCAGCATAAGACAATCATGAACAAACCTGTAGTCTGATAAAGTTAGGATTATCGACCCTATGCAACGAGAGAGACAGCACATCATTGGAATCATGGAGCATCTCTCCAAACAAAGGAAAATATGGAATTAGTATAGGATTTGGGGGGATAGGAGTTTAGGTGAAATATAGAGTTAAATTTAAATGAAGCTGAGCCAGAGCCAAGATGCCGAAGTAGGACGACCCTGAGGTCACTTCCTCCCATGGGTAGATCAAGATTACAACTATTTACAGAGCAAATACTGATGAGAAAAAAACCAGACAACTAGCAAAAAAGATCTTCTACAACTAAAGATATAAAGGAGGAACACAGCAAGATGGGTACAAGGGCAGAGACAGTATAGTCAAGACCCAAACCCCCAGATGGGTGACCCACAAATGGGAGCATAATTACATTGCAGAGGTTCTACCTAAGGAGCAAGTGATCTGAACTCCACATGGGTTCTCCAGCCTGGAGGTCCTGCACTGAGAAAACAAGCCACCAGAATGTTTGTCTTTGAAGGCCAGTGGAGCTTACTTTTGGGAGACCAGAGGACTGTGAGAAAGCTTTACAGACAAGCAAAAGCTAAAAGAATTCAACACAATCAAACCAGTTTTACAAGAAATGTTAAAGGGACTTTTCTCAGAAAGAGAGGAAAAAACATCACAACTGGAAACATGAAAATTACAAAAGGAAAAATATCATTGGTAAAGGCCAATATACAGTTAATGTAGTAAATCAGACATGTATAAAGGTAAAAGGAATGTTAAAAGACATGAGTAGTAAAATTATCTTTATCTGCAATAAGTAGTTAAGGGATACGCAAAAGAAAAAGTAAAATGTGACTTCAGAAGCACTAAATGTGGGGGAGACACTAAAAATGCAGGATTATTAAAATGTGTTTGAACTTAGGAGATCTGCAACTTAAAATAATCATATATATATATATGATTTTATATATAAAATATATATATAAAAGAGAGAGAGAAATTGCTATGTATACTACAGAGAGTATAGTAAGTAACTATGTAGTATCTTTGTATGGTGACATGTAACTAGACTTACATTGGTGATCATTTTGAAATGTATAGAAGTATCAAATCAGTATGCTGTGTAACAGGAATTAATAGTGTTGTAGATCAATTATACTTCAAAAACAAACAAACTGATACAAAGAGAGACTGGACTTGTGGTTATGAGAGGCAGGGTGGGGGAGGGGTGTGGATTTAGATGAAGGCAGTCAAAAGGTACAAACTTCCAGCTATAAGATAAGTAAGTCCTAGGGATTTAATATAAAACATGATAAACATAATTAACACTGCTATGTGTTATAAAGAAAGTTATTAAGAGAGTAAATCCTAAGTGTTTTCACCACAAGGAACATTTTTTTTCTGTTTCTTTAACTTTTTATAGGTATGAAGTAATGGCTGTTCACTAAAATTATTGTGACAATAATTCATGATGTATGTAAGTCAAATCATTATGCTATACACCTTAAACTTAGACAGTGCTGTATGTTAATTACATCTCAATAAAACTGGAAGTAAAAAGGGAGAAAGAGAGAGAAATTGAGAGAGAGAAAGCTATGTCTTGATGGCCTTAAAGCAAAATGGGGTTGTGTGTACAAGGGTCATCATCAAGTCCTGGCATGCAAAATTTGACCAAGGATTCTATTTTTTTAGAATCTACGAAGGTCGTAAAGATATGTGATATTTTGTCCAGAAACTCTTTATCTAAATCTCTGCACTTGTTTTGTATTTCATAGCAGCTTTTTTGGTCAAAGTAACTTAGATTCTCTAGGCAAAAGCTGGATGCTTTATTCTTTCTGATATAATTTCAAACAGCAACATTTCTAATAGTCTGTGATTTTACAGGACAAAGTTTCTTAGCAAGTAAGAAAGCAGTAGTCACTGAAGGAAGGAGTTGTTATGAAACTTTTCAGCTGCAATGTGTTTTAGGGAGAAATAATTGTTTCCTGTTAACTTCTCAGCTAGCCTTATTCATTTCACGACTACTATGCCAGCATGATGAATGGCAGTGCAGGTTTTTATTTTCCTAGTCCCAGCTAATTTTTCACTTTCTCACCTCTCACCTCAATAGTAATATTACTTTGCTTTTCCTTCTAAGATACTACATCATTTTCAAAGCATTCTCATATGTACACAGAATAAATTAAATTTAGAAATAACCTTTTGAAGTAGGAAAGGAAAAACATACATGAAGAAACTAGATATCAAAAAAGTTATATGATTTCTCTGAGGTGACATGTTAGCAAACTAATAGGCCAGGACCCAGGTTTAACTCCTAGTTCATATTCCTTTCAGATTTATAAAAGAATCTCTTTCTCTCCTTAAACCTTCTCTTTTTGGAAAGGGATTGCTTGTTCAAATAACCAATGAGCTTAGATTTGCCTATCTACATCACATATATCTTTTCATCAAGAAATAAAAACAAGTGTCTTGGTTTTCTTTACTTCTTTCCACATACAATTATATGGCATAAATTGAAAAATAGAATAGAATAAGTTATTTTTAGAGTGCAAGATCCAACCAATAGTAACAATGAATGCCTTAAAATATATAAAAATTTCAGTAACATACAATAAGTCTTTAAGAAGAGTAATTTAAAAACATTTGAGAGAAATCTCCATTAAAAGAAAGATAGAAATATAATGATTATGCTCAAGTAAGACTACAGTTTTTTAAAAATAATATAAAGGTTCTATTGAAATTGCAACATACCACTTCACTCTTATTGAAAATTTTCACTTATTAAATCTGCATGGATAATGAGGAATCTTTATGGTCTGAGTATCTCTATTATCTATCTCTATATCTCTATTTTTGTGTGTGTGTTATTTATGAATGGTTAGTGATCAGACTTCCAACTTGACATGTCAGGACTGATCTTCCCTCTGTTTTAACTATTCCTCATTCTCTCCCAACATAAAATGTAATGTAGTGGGATCCCCTTTCCTGCATCAAATTTCTGTCCTTTTAGCAGTGGGATTGAAAGCTCTGTGTGCTCCCAATCACTTGTTATTACTATGGTTACCCAGAGCAGAGCAGTCAGCAAGACCAGGAGAAACTGGAAGAGAATCTCAGTTCCAGCTTTGAGAGCAAGACAGAGGCTGAGACGGTTGAGAGCAAGGATAGGGATAAAGGGAGAAGTAACTTTGTCGTCCTGTAGCATTTAAGCTTTTTGAGCCACTTATGAATCTTGGAATGGTGCCTATGTTCTGTTCTCTCCTTCTTTCTCCCTTTCCCCTATTCCTTCCTCCCCCTCATTCTCTCACTTTCCCCCTTTTCTTCCCATAGTCTCAGGGTTTAAGCCAGACTTTAGTCAAAAGAATGTGGGGTTTGAATTCATCAGACATTAAATTTGAACACCAGCTATATAACTCTGAACTAGAGAGTAATTTAATTGGACCAAGTTTAACATTGTGCATTTAACTGCATCAAAAGGAGATGTATTTTCTGTTCCTTTTGAGATTGGATGGTAAAGAAGGCTTAGCATTCTTTCTCTTAGTAACAGCCTTCATCATTATGGCGTTTTTAAGGAAATGAACTCTTAAATACAAGGCAAAGAGAGGAGAAAGTAGAAGTCTTCAGGCGCTTGGCTTAGATGTATTGTTCAATAGTACCTTTACTAGTAAAGCTTTGCATTTTGGGGAAGGTAGAGTAAGTGGTAGTAATCAAATAAATTCATACTTTGAATAAAATCCATAAGAGAACAATCTATGTTAATATACAGTTCAGTTATCAGGTCATTTTCTGTAATTAGCAAGCATTATATGTTAAGATAAAGGACCTCCTAAAAAGTTATTTACAACTTAGTATGAAGCAGTTCATAGAGCTTGTTTTATACTATTAAAATTACCTGAAACAACCAACTAACAGTTTTGATAAGCTAGAACAGATTATTCAGACAAATATTGACCTGAGTTGAGCAAAAGCAAATTTAGCCATATGGCATCATAAGTACTCAATGCATGTGGACAATACAAATACAAATTCAACAATTCCAAAATTTGAGCCTAAAGCTTACTGTGCACTATGATTATTTTGATGGCTGATGAAATCAGTGAAGTGGATTGTAATGAGACAGATGAAAATCTGCAGAGCAAATACCTATTCAATATATTTCCAATCCAGACTAATGAAGATGTGCTAGGTCTCCAGCATCTACAGGGCCTAAAGAATATTATGTGATTAGCACTGTGTGCCAAAAGGCTGAGCTGAACACTGTTCATTACAGAAGATTGCATTTCCCAAAGTTAAGACATAACATGGCAAGTCTAATGGCATATTTTTGAAACTGTCCTAATTGTATATAAAAGATGACTGTTTAAATGACCTTGAATTGCAAAATATTTTTTCAATAACAATTTCTATTTGTGTACTTGATAAATTAGACGGAATTGCAATAGCCAACTTCAAAAAATGTCCTGTGATTTTCAGGTGATCTTATGGTTTAGTTACAAATATTTCAACTCCAAGTTGTCACCTAGACAGTCCATCTGCACTAACTGAGAATGCCAAGACCCATTAGCAATATTGCTGTTGGCAGAGACAATATTGCTGTTGGCCATCGTGCACCAGGAAATTTCAGTTAGATGGATACTTTGCCCTTTGTTGCTTGAAGGTGTTAGGAGTAATTGCAAAATTAAGGTGATTTGATTTATTTCAAGGTACTTCCTGTACCATGTATCGCTCTATATGCCTGCTGAATCAGAAGCTTTTGTGAAATGAACAAATACATTAACTTTGTTATAGCCATTAAAAGAGTACTGATTCTAATCCATTACTTTGGGACTCTATAGTTCAAAGAGTACTTTTGCATTCATTATCTCATTTGATCTTCACAACATCCAGGAAGTGGATTGAAATAAGCAGGGCACAAGACACAGCTCCAATTTTGTATGTGACAAATATGAGGCTTAAAATATTTGACTTGCTTAATACCACATAGGTAATCAATTAGAAGAGCAAGTTTAGAAAGCCAGGTTTCTTGATCCCAAGCCACAATTGTGAATATGTATCTTTGATGAGGTCCAATAAAAATCTTGGATAAAATGATAAGGGAAACCAAGCACAGAAAATCTATTTTCAACATAAAAAAACAATGTGCAAATACAATGTGCTTAGAGTTTCTGACATGAATTTATTTCCTTTAGTGATGTGCTTTTGCCATCCTAATCTAATGCTGGGAGTAATAATTTAAGGGGAACTAGAATGGAGAATTATCCATAAAAATGTGGACAGTAGAAATTTTTTCAGAGATTGCTGATTATTGTTCAATATCCATTGTCTCTCTTTTCCTTAGTTATAGAGAATCTCTGATTTTTATGTTAGGCACATGGCTATACAGAATAACAACTATATTTCCCAGGTTTCTTTATATCTAAGTGTGGGCATAGAACCATGTTTTTGCAGAGGTGTCCTTTTTTTTTAACATTTTTTATTGAGTTATAATCATTTTGCAATGTTGTGTCAAATTCCAGTGTAGAGCACAATTTTTCAGTTATACATAAACATACATACATTCATTGTCACATTTTTTTTCGCTGTGAGTTACCACAAGATCTTGCATATATTTCCTTGTGCTATACAGTATAATCTTGTTTATCTATTCTACATTTTGAAATCCCAGTCTTTCCCTTCCCACCCTCCTCCCCCTTCACAACCACAAGTTTGTATTCTATGTCTATGAGTCTGTTTCTGTTTTGTATTTATGTTTTTTTTTTTTTTAGATTCCACATATGAACGATCTCATATGGTATTTCTCTTTCTCTTTCTGGCTTACTTCACTTAGAGTGACATTCTCGAGGAACATCCATGTTGCTGCAAATGGCATTATGTTGTCGGTTTTTATGGCTGAGTAGTATTCCATTGTAAAAATATACCACTTCTTCTTTATCCAGTCATCTGTCGATGGACATTTAGGCTGTTTCCATGTCTTGGCTATTGTAAATACTGCTGCTATGAACATTGGGGTGCAAGTGTCATCCTGAAGTAGGGTTCCTTCTGGATATATGCCCAGGAGCAGGATGACTGGGTCATATGGTAAGTAAATTCCTAGTCTTTTGAGGAATCTCCATACTGTTTTCCATAGTGGCTGCACCAAACTGCATTCCCACCAGCAGTGAAGGAGGGTTCCCTTTTCTCCACAGCCTCTCCAGCACTTGTCATTTGTGGACTTTTGAATGATGTCCATTCTGACTGGTATGAGGTGATACCTCATTGTAGTTTTGATTTGCATTTCTCTGATAATTAGTGATATTGAGCATTTTTTCATGTGCCTATTGATCATTTGTGTTTCTTTCTTGGAGAATTGCTTGTTTAGGTCTTCTGCCCATTTTTGATTGGGTTGTTTGTTTTTTTCTTATGAAGTCATATGAGCTGCTTATATATTCTGGAGGTCAAGCCTTTGTCTCAATAGTTTTTTTTTTAAATGACATGATGCACATGGAGTGTTAACTGCAGTGCCTTGAACGTTATAACTGACTCACCCAAGATTTGTACCAAGATAATGTGCTTTCAGAATCTGTGTTCTTAATTACTCCGATATTCTGCCCTTCAAGTAGATATTATTCACTCAGAATGATATAACATCAAATAATATTGACTTTACATATTCCCCAAGATTTCTGTAGTCATTTCCTGGGGCTAAAGTTGTGTCTTCAAAGTGGATTCAGGTCTTCTCTGTGATATTTGTACATCTTGATGGCTTAATTTATCACTTCCTTAGAATTCATGGATGGGCTTCCATCAAATTCTTCCTCTTTCAGGATTCTTCATCTTATGAAGTTAAGACTCTTGCACTAGAAGTTAGAAGGAGTATCCTGATCCAGTTCTTCATAAAACTGTTAGAGGAAAGGTACAGGGGATACAAATACCTCAGGAAGAAGTGCTGTTTCATTAGTCTCACTCACTGAAGTAATCCCCTCAATTATCAAACTCAGTTTGAATATGGGAAAATGTTATTTATTTTAGGGCTATATTACTTTTACTTGTATATAAGTATAGAAGCTTATAATGACAACAAATTGAGTAGTAAAGATAGTAAAATTGTTCTCATTTTCATGTCACCTGTTATCCAGATAAGGAATGAACTTATTTAGTATAAATCCTACTTACTTCCAAAGGATGTGTTTAAACTATTAAAATGAAGCTCACAAAAAAAGAAAAAAATGAGATTTTTAAAAATGTGGTATGAAATAAGGATTCAATAGTTTGAGAAATACAGTAAGCGAACATGGCATTATGTTGTAAAGGAAAGGCTATCAGTGTAACTGACAACCAAGGACTATTTGAGTTTTTAGATTGCCTCAGAATGCAAGGTGCTTTAAAATGGGTGCTCAGGTGTTACCAATTAGTAGCAAAAAAAATATAAGAATTTGAAGAAAAAGTGGTAGTGTCTATTCTGGCAAATCCCTAAGAGAAGAACCTTAATGAAATGGGGGTGAGATATGGTAGATATATAATGAGCTCCTGCCCAGTCTCCCCTATTTGGTGCCACACACTGTTGATTTTTATGTTTCCTTAGAGTCAGTGATAACTGGGCAAAGGCAGTGTTAGTTCCTCTGTTGGTTTAAGACTCACTGTTTTTAAACAAACATATGGCCTTGGTATTCAAAATAATTTATGTAAATTTGAACCTCTGGAGTTTGCATCCTTCAGCTGAGTTAGGCCCCACCTTGACACCAACATTATTGTCTTTACAGGGGTCCTGGGTTTATTTGGGATAGGGAAGTATGGTATATATGTGATATGTATTTAGGATAAACTCAGTCATTTGTGTTGGGGAGAAAAAACTACTCTCTTAAATTCATATGTGGGGGGCCTGTGATTTCAACTAATAAGAGACAGACCAACAGGAGGAAAAATTATTCTTATTCATACAAGAGCATACAAAAGAAATAGCTCAATAAATAGTAAAAGTTAGGGACTTATATACCTTAATTTAGCAGAGAAAAACAATGAGAAAGGAAAGGTCTCCATGGAAAGAACAAATGAGTTCTATAAGAACAAATGAGATATAAGAAAGTTTGTGATAATGCTCATTCATGCAAGTGTGAGTGGTCTTTTTGTGATCTTCTTGGCTATAAAACTCCCCTGGGGGAGAGAATTTATGGTGTAGGTTTACTATTGGTTTTCTTCCTGGAAGCAAAAGCTGCCCTGAAGAGGGAATTTATGACAGCTTCATTTCTCAAAAGTTTCTGATTTTAGTTAGATAAGGAAAGATCTGACAAGGCTTCTTCCCAAATGCCTTCATCTTATAATAATCTTCAGATCAACCCTGGAGTTCTGAGTGGATCCCCACACTTGCTTATAGAATTATATCTTTATGCAAATATAACATTCTAATATTAAACCAAGTGATATGGAAAATTAGAATTTTAATTTGGTACAAACAAAATCTAGGCTCATTTACATATCTAGCCTCAACTTCTGAACAAACTCTCAGTGTGATGGTACAACTAAAATTTCACTTCATTTGATCAGAGGGAGAACACTGGGGCACATGAACATCAGACAAAAGGCAACTGAAAAGGGAACTGTAAAGTATATATCTGTCCTTCACCCTGAGCATATGCTAGTAAGTGGAAATGGTTGCGTTTGTGGCACATACAGGAAGTTTGGTTAGCCCTCACTTCTATGATATGCAAGGAAATTGGGTCCCTGATATCATCTCTCTGTTGAAATAGCCAACTCAGAACTTAAGTCTGCTGTTAAAATTTGTTTTTCCTTTAAGAAATAAAAACAAAAATAAACAAAGGGGCCTAATCAAACTTACAAGCTCTTGCACAGCAAAGGAAACCATAAACAAAATGAAAAGACTGGGAGAAAATATTTGCAAGTGATGCGACTGACAAGCGATTAATTTCCAAAATATACAAATAGCTCATACAGCTTAATATAAAAAAAAAAACCAATCAAAAAATGAGCAGAAGACCTAAATAGACATTTCTCCAAAGAAGACATACAGATGGCCAGCAGGCACATGAAAAGATGCTCAATATAACTAATTATTAGAGACATGCAAATCAAAACTACAGTGAGGTATCACTTCACACCAGTCAGAATGACCATCATCAAAAAGTTTACTAATAAATGCTGCACAGGGTGTGGAGAAAAGAGAACCCTCCTACACTGTTGGTGGGAATGTAAATTGGTACAGCCACTATGGAGAACAGTATGGAGGTTCCTTATAAAACTAAAAATAGACTTACCATACAATTCAGCAGTCCCACTCCTGGGCATATATCCAGAGAAAACTCTAATTCAAAAAGATATATGCACCCCAACATTCATAGCAACACTATTTACGATAGCCAAGACATGGAAGCAACCTAAGGGTCCATCAATAGATGAATAAAGATGATGTGATATATATATATTCACAATTGAATATCATAAAAAAGAATGAAATAATGCCATTTGCAGCAACATGGATGGACCTAGAGATTATCATTTTAAGTGAAATAAATCAAAGAAAGACAAATATCATGTGATATCACTAATCTGTGAAATCTAAAAAAATGATACAAATGAGCTAATTTACAAAACAGAAACAGGCTTACAGACATGGAAAACAAATTTATGGTTACCAAAGAGGAGGGGGGAAGGGTAAATCAGGAGCTTGGGATTGACAGATACACACTACTATATATATATAAAATAAACAGCAAGGTCCTACTATATAGGCAGGAATTATATTTAATATGTTGTAATAACTTATAATAAAAAAGAATCTGAAAGAATATATATGTATAGCTGAATCACTTTGCTCTAACTCAGAAACTAACACAACATGGTAAATCAATGATACTTCAATTAAAAAAAACACATATGGAAAACAAAACAAAACAAAACAAAACCCATGTTTTGTTAGCACAGTCTTTTCACAGTGCACTCTTGGGAGATGAAGAGTTTAAACATCACACCTTGCAACCTGGAGATTTCATCTGCTGGAAAAGGCACCTCCGGAAAAACTCTCCATTCAGCCTCACTGGAACAGATCCTTATCAACTACTGCTAACCACCCCTTTTTCTACCAAACTTCAAGGAATAGACTGCTGCATTCAAATGACACACCTAATGAAAGCATTGAATCCTTACCAGACCTGCACATCATCTGGTGACCTGAAAGTAAAGAGTTCCTGGGATTGAAGCAGACAATATTTGATGAGACAGCTTTCCCAAGAAATGTGGGCCAGACGTGTTGGAAGTTTGTCACCATACCTTTGACAGTGACATAAAGCTTCAGATGGTCTCCGATGTCTATGATCTTGATAACGTGGACTATAGATAAAAAGTGTCTGAGAGTTCTCCCTCCTAATCCTCCTTGTCACTTGAATGTGACCTCAATAGGTTTCCAATCTGTGCATTTTTATTCTGACATAAAATACTACAGCCAGGAAATGTCCTCCCTGACACTGAGGGAAAAAAGCCACTGAAACCTGAAGACCTTACTTAGTTAGTGGTCCTTTTAGAGAAAGGTCTTGCTCAAAAGGAGGAAATATAAAAACTTAATAAACAGATACCTCAATTAAATAAAATTGATAGACCAGAAGGGGGAGCTATGACCTGCAATGATAGCAAAGCTGAATGACAAGATTTCCTTTTCTTTCCTGGCAACAATTCAGCCAATGAAAAGCCATAGACTCTGTTTACTATAGCCTCCCAACTTCCTTTTTCCCCTCTATTAAAAGAGTTCTCCTGCTCTTGCTGTGTGGGGACTTGTACATGGCTCACCATGGTTGCAGATCTCAAACTGCAAATCTCTGCTAGTCATAAATAAACCCATTTTGCCTGGAGAAATAACTTGCAGTCTGTTTATTTTAGGTTAATAGTAATAAGCTGTTCTTTCAGAAACAGTTGTCTTTCTGTCATTCTACCATACCTGATTAAAACTAAATCCCAAGTGCTTTTTAAAAAACTGGGGCAAATACCAGTCCTTCTCAAACTCTTCCAGACGACTGAAAAGGAGGGAATACTTCCAAACTCATTCTATGAAGCCACCATCACCCTGATACCAAAACCAGGCAAAGACACTACAAAAAAAGAGAATTATAGGCCAATATCATTGATGAACATAGACGCCAAAATCCTCACCAAAATTTTAGCAAATAGAATCCAACAACACATAAAAATGATTATACATCATGACCAAGTGGGGTTCATCCCAGGGACACAAGGCTGGTTCAACATACGCAAATCAATCAATGTAATACATCACATCAACAAGAGAAAGGACAAAAACCACATGATCATCTCAATCGATGCAGAAAAAGCATTTGATAAAATTCAACACCCATTTATGATAAAAACTCTCGCCAAAGTGGGTATAGAGGGAACATATCTCAACATAATAAAATCTATATATGACAAACCTACAGCCAGCATAGTACTCAACGGTGAAAAACTCAAAAGCTTCCCACTAAAATCTGGGACAAGACAAGGATGCCCACTATCACCACTCCTATTCAACATAGTCCTGGAAGTCCTAGCCACAGCAGTCAGGCAAGAGAAAGAAATAAAAGGGATCCAAACTGGAAAAGAAGAGGTAAAAGTGTCATTATATGCTGATGACATGCTACTATATATAGAAAACCCTAAAAGGTCCACACAAAAGCTACTAGAGCTGATTGAAGAATTCAGCAAGGTAGCAGGTTACAAAATTAATGTTCAAAAATCAGTTGCATTTCTTTACACTAATGATAAATCAACAGAAGAAGAAAGTAAAGAAAGAATCTCCTTTAAAATAGCACCCAAAGTAATAAAATATCTGGGAATAAATCTAACCAAGGAGGTGAAAGAATTATACACAGAAAACTATAAGCCATTGATGAAGGAAATTAAAGAAGTCTTTAAAAAATGGAAAGATACCCATGCTCTTGGATTGGAAGAATCAATATTGTTAAAATGGTCACACTGCCCAAGGCAATCTACAGATTTAATGCAATCCCTATCCAATTACCCAGGACATATTTCACAGAACTAGAACAAATCATAATAAAATTTATATGGAACCATCAAAGACCTAGAATTGCCAAAGCATTACTGAAGAGAAAGAAAGAGGCTGGAGGAATAACTCTCCCAGACTTCAGACAATACTATAGAGCTACAGTCATCAAGACAGCATGGTATTGGTACAAAAACAGACATATAGACCAATGGAACAGAATAGAGAGCCCAGAAATGAACCCACAAACTTTTGGTCAACTCATCTTCGACAAAGGAGGCAAGAATATACAATGGAATAAAGACAGTCTCTTCAGCAAATGGTGTTGGGAAAACTGGACAGCAGCATGTAAAACAATGACGCTAGAACACTCCCTTACACCATATACAAAAATCAACTCAAAACGCATTAAAGACTTAAACATAAGACAAGATACAGTAAACCTCCTAGAGGAAAACATAGGCAAAACATTATCTGACATACATGTCAAAAATTTTCTCCTTAGAAATAAAAGCAAGAATAAACAAATGGGACCTAATGAAACTTACAAGCTTCTGCACAGCAAAGGAAACCAGAAGTAAAACAAGAAGAAAACCTACGGAATGGGAGAAAATTTTTGCAATTGAAACTGACAAAGGCTTGATCTCCAGAATGTATAAGCAGCTCATAGGACTCAATAAGAAAAAAATAAACAACCCAATCCAAAAATGGGCAGAAGACCTAAACAAGCAATTCTCCAAGGAAGAAACACAAATGATCAAAAAGCATATGAAAAAATGCTCAATATCACTAATTATCAGAGAAATGCAAATCAAAACTACAATGACATATCACCTCACACCAGTCAGAACGGCCGTCATTCAGAAATCCACAAATGACAAATGCTGGAGAGGCTGTGGAGAAAAGGGAACCCTCCTACACTGCTGGTGGGAATGCAATTTGGTACAGACACTGTGGAAATCAGTATGGAGATTCCTCAAAAGACTAGGAATAGACTTACCACATGACCCAGGAATCCCACTCCTGGGCTTATATCCAGAAGGAACCCTACTTCAGGATGATACCTGCACCCCAATGTTCATAGCAGCACTATTTAGAGTAGCCAAAACATGGAAACAGCCTAAATGTCCATCAACAGGTGACTGGATAAAGAAGTGGTGGTATATTTATACAATGGAATACTACTCAGCCATAAAAACCGACAACATAATGCCATTTGCAGCAACATGGATGCTCCTGTAGAATGTCATTCTAAGTGAAGTAAGCCAGAAAGAGAAAGAAAAATACCATATGAGATCGCTCATATGTGGAATCTAAAAAACAAAGCAAAAACAAAAACAAAAACAAAAACAAAAACAAACAAACAAAAACAAAGCGTAAATACAGGTCAGAAATAGACTCACAGACAGAGAATACAGCCTTGTGGTTACCAGGGGGGTGGAGGGTGGGAAGAGATAGACTGGGATTTCAAAATTGTAGAACAGATAAACAAGATTACACTGTATAGCACAGGGAAATATACACAAAATGTTATGATAACTCACAGAGGAAATAATGTGACAATGAGTGTGTATATGTCCATGAATGACTGAAAAATTGTGCTGAACACTGGAATTTGACACAACATTGTAAAATGATTATAAATCAATAAAAAATGTTAAAAAAATAAAAAATAATAAACTGGGGCAAAATGGAAGGGAATCCATCCCTACAGGAGATCTTTCTGACATTCAAAATTATGCTATCTACTAAGCATAGTTTAATCACCTACTTTTCATTCATATGTGAAAGTAATAACTTACCTGGTGATTTCTGTCATCAGCTCCTGACAGGTGACCCTCCACCAGAAATGTCAATTCTATTTATATGAAAATTTCCCATGATTGAATTAAGTTGTAAAAATATTGAAAGCACTAATCTTCGGAGAAGTACTGGGCCTTCACACGCTTCAGTCTCCATGGCTACTGTGGCAGAACTTGCATCCAATTGTTGTATTGATGATGTCATCCATGACAAGGCAAGAGACATTAGAAGAGTTGTGCCTATGGGTTCACTATCTGTTCAATACAGTGAGGAGGAAAGATGTTTTTAAAGAAACTGTGCATATTTTCATTCTTCCCACCATTGGAAGTTAAAACCAAGTTTTATAATTCAGAGATGAACGATTTATTTCTGGAAGTCCAGATTCAGAATACTTCATCTTCAACAGTCTTTATACAAAAGGTTTCCTTAGAGCCATCTGAAATGTACACTGGGGTAGAATTAAACACTGTCAATCAGGCTGGAGAAGATGAATGTCCCTTTGGAACAAGAACATTTTTGCAGTCATTGGAAGGACGCCAGTATTTATACCACCTTCAACTCAAGCAGGAATTTTCAGATGAATCTGGTGCCATTAGAGGACTGACAGAAATGGGAAAATTGGATATAGTGTGGAAAAGAAATCTAGGTGAAATGGCAATGCTACAGACAATTCAACTTGAAAGAGAGGCTCCAGGTTATGGCAACATGAGACTTTCTTTGGAGACAATCCCAGATACTGTAATTCTAGAAGAGCCTTTTTGTATCACCTGTAAGATAACAAACCACAGTAACAGGAAAATGAAATTGGTTTTGAAGATGTGTGATACAGATTCTATTCGTTGGTGTGGTAGTTCAGGAAGATATCTTGGAAAGCTACCTCCAAGTTCAACTCTCAGCTTTACTTTAACACTACTGCACTTACAACTGGGCCTGCAAAGTGTCTCTGGCATAAGAATAACAGACAAATTATTGAAGAAAACATATGCCTTTGATGATGTCGCAAAAGTCTGTGTAATACCTTCCATGGTTGGAAGAAAATGAGAAGCTGAAGAAAATTTCTGGTGTTACGCTTTCCAGGATATTTCACAAAAAAAGCTTTTCATACTTTTGTCAGCAGCAAAATGATCAACTAATAGCAAGTATACAGGCAGATTATTTTCACTTACTTTGAAACTGGGAATGTATTGAGAATTAAACATGTTGATCTCAAAAAAAACAATCTTGATTTTCCTCTTATATGAAGTACTTTCTAATTCTTTACTTGTATATTTCCTAATATTCATGATTTTGCTAAGGTCATTACAGGTGGTCATTGAAAATTTTTTTCAGAATGAGGCCACAATTTAAACATGATTATACCTGCTTTCCAGAAATCCTTAGTGGTACTCAATACTTCCTGTTTCAGTAAACCTGGTATTGAGAGAATATAAAATTTTAGAAGTATATTGATAATTTAATTAAAATAATTATTATGGTTTACTTGGTAAGATTTAAACTTACCCTATTTTATTATTTTCCTATTTAATTTTCATTCAACAGAGAACTATCAATAACAGTGCTTAATATAGTTCAAGAAGTTCCTCATTATTTAAACTTGTTGACATTTGCTAGGTGGAAAAGACATAATCTTTTCTAATTGTTTTCCTAATTATTGAGGCTATAGCCTTGCATTCATTGCAACATGCTGAACTGTCTCTTTTTTGTTTACTTGATGAAATTCTATGAACTGTGGAGTTGGTTTATTTACATCAGTTATTCCTCCACGGGCCCTTTGGATTATGACTTGGGTTACTCACTTGGTTCTTAACAATTAACATAATACATTCTTTCCCTTTTATCTCAAGCAATAATCAGCCTTTAAAAATATACTTAAAATGTGCCACTCCCTTTCTTAAGTAGATTTAGTAAGTTTGTAAATTTTGGTATGGAGTCTGGAACTCTAAACCAAAATGGTCACCTAGGCAGTGAATGAAAGAACAAGGACTTACTCCTATGTCTGTCTCCCACAAAAACTGATCTCCTAATCATGGTTGAGGCTGGTATGATGAAGAGGTGTGTAATAGAATATTTTTAGTTCTATATTTAAAAAAATTCTCCAATCTTTTATTCATATATCAGTTTTTCTTGAGAAAATTTCAGACATTAGCTAATCATTGACTTGTGACTACAAGATCCGTATTTTCATGATACTTTCCTTAAGTGTCTACTCATCCACATGGATTTTCTTTTAATGCTTAAGCACTTATTTCTTAGTGTAGAAGCAATGCATGAATGCATTATCCATAGAAATAACAGAAATTATAAATTCTCCCCATTTAGTACTTTAGGTCCAGGAGTAGTAGTGGATTCCCTGCTATTACTAGCTTTGGGTTACTGTCTTATCTGTTTCCAGCTTTCCTGACTCTCTGGCCACACTTGTGTAAATAATTCCTTTACTAACCTTGATCCAATTTTCTCTATTCTGTTGAAGACTTGGCTGATCAACATAAGCAGACATACATAAACATACACATATACACACTACACACAAGTCCATGCCCCATAAGCCCCTTAGACACACGTTGACATTGAAATTAATGGCATAAAGTCATGAGGGAATATATCTTACTCAAAGAGTACAAAGATTTTTGGGATCCTTGGATGAAAAGTGTTAAGAAATCAAAAGCAAGCCGTGAAGTGAAAGGTAGAATGAAAAGCAGGGCCTTGGTAACAGATCACGGATTTCATTTTATGCCATGTTTGTATGTTAGATTTAACTTTGTGAATGGTCATACTTAAGAGCAATCGTGTCTCATGGTTAAATGTGCATTTCCTTTTTTCCTCTCACCTGCATTGGGATTGTTGAGATTCAAGGGGAATGACAATTGTACCAGTATTGATACTTCTGCCTTCATTCAGGCAATAAACAAAGAGAAGTTTCACTAGGCCAGTGGGAACATAAATGTAGAAGTAGTTACAGAGAGAAAAATATTTACAGAATTAAATCAAGAGGCCTCCAAGAGTACAATTTCATGAACAGCTGCAATACCTGGGGCTTGTCACTTATGTGTGTTTTCTCCTTGATTACAGGCTGTATTATTGAGAGGAATTGTAGGTAATGTATTGTTTCTTTTGTTACACCAAACAAGTTGAAGTACTGGTCACTGATACCGTTCTGACTAAATTTCCACTTTGTTTCATTTTCTTGCTAAAGTTTCTAGGATGGGTGACTGAATGGATAGCAAAGTTCTTGTCTGACCTGAAGAACATGGGAAGATGAGCACAAAACTAAAGTTGCGGGGCAGAGTCAGGAAAAACATTATCACATAAGGGTTAAGAAAATGTATCACAGAGTGCGACAGGCACTGAATTCTGAAAGATTTCCATTTGAATCCTGTCTCTACCTCATGAATACTGTTTGACCTGGACATGCTTCATTAACTCTTTTGGCCTTTATTTCCCTACTGCTAAAATGATGATAAAAAGAATGAGTTCTTAAATTTATTGTGCCTTCATTACATATATAGCCCTTTGTATGGGCATTACAATTTTATTTCCACAACAATCCTTTGAGATAAGTAGACTATACTATAAGTGATACAGTTTTTGTAATTCTAACATGACAGTTAATTCCAACTGATTAGAAAGGCCTTTGTCTAAATCTTCACATAGAATCCCCCAAGACTCTCCCAATTAATCTCCCAGAATTTGGTCATCCTATTCCATCTATTCTATTCCTAGGTGAGGGGATGAGGATATGTGGTAGAAGGTGTCATCACCCTGTATGAGGCAGAGTTCATCCAAAAAGTTTGCTGAATTCTTAAGCAGACAGAGGAGAGACAGGAAGTGATCTGGTAAGGTGCCTGTGCTACCGACTTAGTGCTTACTTAGCCACAACTCAAAGATAATACATGACTGTGGATGTCAGTGTCACCAGTAGATTTCTATGGTAATTCCAAATGTTCAAGGAATGGCTCTCCTGGTGCTGGTGGCACAAGAGCATACTTTGCCCTGACTACCAGCTTCACTTGAATCATCTGCTATGAGAGGAAGCCATTGGATTATGGAAAGTGAATATGGGTCAGGATTCGTAGTCTCTGTTAAAGGGAAACAGGGTTCTCCCAGACCTCAACTTTAGATGCTCACTTGGTAAAGAGTACATAAGTTCACCATAGTTTAAGGCTGGATCTTTGAGCATGCCCACACTCATCTTCAAGATTTTCTCATTTATGCTTGACTCAGCTACAAGTTGCTACCTGGGTAGAGGCCCAGAAAAATCATCTTTCATCTGGGCTACCTGCTTGGTTAGGGAGCCCAGAAAAAAAGCTTTGCTCCAGGAGTCCTTGAAACTAGATCATTAGGGAATATGTGGTTAATCTCTCTTCCCACATAAGATAGGGTCTGTGAAGCTCAAGCCTAGTTTGAAGTTCTGAATTCTGCAGCTTTAGCTTGGTTTGGTCATCCTCATCATAATGCCTTCTTTCTTACTTTCCCTATTGAACAGTATGCAGAAATCTTACAATGATTCCATTGCAATGCATATGTTTGGGAGGCTATGTATTGCCCTTGGTCAATTTTTAGAAATGAAAATGCATTATTCTTGCTAGGAGTTAAAAAGTGATTTTCAAATATAAGCATTGGAGAGAGGTACAAGAGGGTTTGGTGTAAAGGAACCACTGATTCCTTGAATTTTTCTTTTTTTTTGAATAGGTCCACTATTTATTAAATATGATGGTACCAGCTTTTCAGAAGTTACTGGTAGTGGGTGCCACTTATTGGGTGGCTCAAACTGGTATCCAGGGAATATACAGTTTTCTTAGAAGCATTTGACATTTAACTAAAATAATATAGTAAATTTAGTAATATTTTAATCTTCCCTATAAAAATAAAACTACCTAGAATTCTGTTTAATTGGGTATAGTTCACAGTATTTAATCTTTTGACATATGGTACCAAGATAGGACATTATTTTTCCTAATATTTTCAAATTACTGGGTCCACAGCATGCATTTATGTGAAATATTGAACTGAAATGTTCAGTTTTTTACTTTTGCAGCATTTAATTAACAAAGGAACTTATATTAAAAGAGTTGACTTATTTCCATCGGTTATCATATCTACGGGAGGAGGGGTAAAATTACTCATCTTTTAATCATGAATAGTTAAAATAGCTAAAGCCTAATGTAGCATTTTTGCCTTTTATTCAAATCCAAAAATCCAACTTTTGCCACTGAAAATATTTAATAGGGGGCTCATAAGTACTGAGGAAGAATCAGTATTTTCACTCATCTCCTTATCCAACAAAAACTTAAGCTCCTTTCCACTGTTGAGGCTTGCATGACAAAGAATTTGCTAGAGTGCTTATATTTTGGTTTGTTTGTTTCTCTTTATTGTTCTTATATTTTATTTACATAGCAGATTTTCTTTTGGAAAACAAAACCATTTCCCATATTAGCTAATTACTGACTTGAGAAGGTAAACTCCATACCTTTATTCTTTTTTTAAATTGAAGTATAGTTGATTTAAAATATTATATTAGTTTTAGGTATACAACATAGGGATTCAATGTTTTGGTATTTCACTATCACACATATAATAGATATCAATATTTTATTGATTATACTCCATTTAAAGTTATTACAAATAATGGCTATATTTCCTTGTACTGTGCAATATATCCTTATTGCCTATTTTATACATAGTAGCTTGTATCTCTTAATCCCGTACCACTATCTTGCACTTCTTTCCTTCCTTCTCCCCACTGATAACCATTAGTTTGTTGTCTGTTTCTGTTTTGCTATCTATATTCATGTGTTTTATTTTTTAGATTCCACATATAAGTGATATCATACAGTATTTGTCTTTCTTTGTCTGACTTATTTCACTAGGCATAATACCCTCTAGGTTCATCCATGTTGTTGCAAATGGCAAAATTTCATTCTTTCTTATTATTGAGTAATATTCCATTGTATATATATATATCATTTTTTCTTTATTCATTCATCTGTTGATGGACACTTAGATTACCTCCAGATCTTGGCTATTGTAACTAATGCTGCTATGAACATTGGGGTGCATGTATCTATTTGAATTAGTGCTTTTGTATTCTTCAGACATATATACAGCAGTGGAAATGCTGGATCATATGATAGTTCTGTCTTTAGTTTTTTCAGGAGCCTCTATGTTTTCCACAGTGGCTGCACCAATTTACATTCCCACCAACAGTGTACAAGGGTGCTCTTTTCTCCACATCCCTGTCAACATTTTTTATTTGTATTCTTTTTTTTTCTTTTCTTTTTTTTAAACATTTTTTATTGATTTATAATTTATAATCATTTTACAATGTTGTGTCCAGTGTAGAGCACAAATTTTCAGTTATCCATGAACATATATATATATATTCATTGTCACATTTTTTTCTCTGTGAGCTACCATAAGATCTTGTATACATTTCCCTGTGCTATATGATTCTTTTAATGTATTGTGGGATTTGGCTTGCTAATATTTTGTTGAGGATTTTTAAACCTGTGTTCATCAGCGATATTGGTTTGTAATTTTCTTTTTTGGTAATATCTTTGTATGGTTTTGGTATCAAAATGGTGCTGGCCTCATAGAATGAGTTCAAAAGTGTTTCTTCCTCTGCAATTTTTGGGAACAATTTTAGAAGGATAGTTGCTAACTCTTCTCTGTTTGGTAGAATTCACTTGTGAGGTCCTGGACTTCTGCTTGTTGGGAGTTTTTAAAAAATTGCTGATTAAATTTCATACTGATAATTGGTTGGTTCATATTTTCTGTATCTTCCTGGTTCAGTCTTGGGAGTTTGTATCTTTGTAAGAATTTGTCCATTTCTTCTAGGTTGTCCATTTTATTGGCATAGAGTTGTTCATGGTAGTCTCTTATCATCCTTTGTATTTCTATAGTGTCAATTCTAACTTCTTTTTAATTTCTGATTTTACTGATTTGGTCCACTCCAGTCTGAAGTGTGTCTCTTGAAGGAAGCATATATATGGGTCTTATTTTTTTTTATCCATTCAGCCACTCAGTCTTTTGATTGGAGCATTTAGTACATTTACATTTAAAGTAATTATTGATATGTGTGTACTTATTGCCATTTTGTTAATTCTTTGGGGGTTGTTTTTGTAGTTCTTTTTTTCCTGTCTCCTTTTGTTCTTCTCTCTTTTGATTTGATGACTATGTTTAGTGTCATATTTGTATACCTCTCAGTTTTTTGTGTCTATCTATTGTAGATTTTTGGTTTGTGATACCATGAGGTTTCTATATAGCAATATGTTTTGATTGTTTTAAGTTACTGATCTCAATTTCAAATGCATTTTAACAACCCTGCATTTTTACTGTTATTCCCTCATAATTACTGATTTTGACATCATAGTTTATATCTAATTATTTTATGTAACCCTTAACTGCTTATTGTATATGTAGATGATTCCACTACTTTTGTCTTTCAACCTTCCTACTAGCACTGTACGTGTTTGATTTACTATATTTACTGTATATTTGCCTTTTCTGATGAGCTTTTCCTTTTGCAATTTACATGTTTCTAGTTGTGGTCTTTTTTGTATAGAGAAATTCTTTCAGTGTTTCTCCTAAAGCTGGTTTGGTGGTGCTGAACTCTTTTAGCTTTTGCTTCTGTGTAAAAATTTTGCTCTCTCCATCAAATATAAATGAGAGCCTTACCAGGTAAAATATTCTTGCTCATAGGTTTTTCTTTCATTACTTTAAATATATTGTGCTACTTCCTTCTGGCCAGACAGTTTCTCCTAAAAAGTCATCTGATAGCCTTATGGGAGTTCCCATATTTTAAATATAGTAGTTTATATCTGTTAATCCCATATCCCTAACTTGTCCCTCCCCCCTGCCCTCTCCCCTTTGGTAACAAAAACTTGTTTTCTATATCTTTGAGCCTCTTTCTGGTTTTTTACATACATTCATTTGTATTTTTTTTATATTCCACCTATAAGTGATATCATATAGTATTTGTCTTTGTCTGATTTATTTCACTAAGCAAAATATTCTCTGGGTCCATCAGTTGCTAAAATGCTAGCATTTCATCCTTTTTATGACTGAGTAATATTTCTTCTTAATCCAGTCATCTGTTGATGGGCACTTGGGTTGCTTCCTAGTTACCATCTTTTAAAATTGAAGTATAGTTGATTTACAAAATTGTGTTAGTTTCAGGTGCAAAGCATAGTGATTCAGTTTTTATTTTTTTTGCAGATTATATTCCATTATAGATAATTACAAGACATTGGGTATAATTCTTTGTTCTATATAGTAAATTTTTATTGCTTAACTTTTTCATATATAGTTTGTATATGTTAATTCCTTACTCCTACTTTGTCCCTTCCCCTCACCTTGCCTTTAGTAACCATAAATTTGTTTTCTATATCTCTGAGTCCGTTTTTGTTTTGTATACAGATTCATTTGTATTATTTTTTAGGTTCTGCATATAAGTGATATCATATAGATTTTGTCATTCTCTGTCTGACTCTTTTCACTAAACATAATATTCTCTAGGTCCATCCATGTAGCTTCAAATAACAATATTTCATTCTCCTTGCTGGCTGAGTGATATTCTATTATATATATAATTATTTATATTATATTATAATATAATATATATATATATATTTAAATTTTGGAATAAATACAATATATATATAGCAGATAATGCTGTAAGCAGGTGCTACAGCTGACCTGACTGGATCTGCACTTTTTATTTCCCTTGAGGTTCTTTTATTACATTGAGATATGAAATCAGCTTCAAAATTTTTTTCTTTTCTCAGTGCTACAGGTCAGAATCAATACAGCAGGGCTGGTAAAATCTAGCTGCAATACAAATTCTGTACATTCATTTAAAAATGTTATCTTCATATTAAAGCAAAACAAAAAAAGAGAAACATAAAAGAAAAGCATAACATCCAAGTATGTGTGTATGCATATGTGTGTATATTATATATGTATATATATGTGTGTGTGTATGTATATATATATATAATATTCTTCTTAGACCAGTCATCTGTTAATGGGCACTTGTCTGCTTCCTTGTCTTGGCTATTGTAAATACTGTTGTTATAAGCATTGGGGTGCATATATCTTTTCAAACTAGAGTTTTCATTTTTCTGTATGTATATGAAGGAGTGGAATTGCTGGACCATATGGTAGTTTTATCTTTAGTTTCTTGAGGAATCTCCATACTGTTTTCCATAGTGACTGCACCAATTTACATTCCCATCAACAGTATCCAAGGGTTCCCTTTTCTCCACATCCTTGCCAACACTTGTTTTTTGTTGTCTTCTTGGTAATAGCCATTCTGACAAGTGTAAAGTGATATCCCATTGTGGTTTGATTTGCATTTACCTGATGATTAGTGGTGTTGAGCATCTTTTTATGTGCCTGTTGACCATCTGTATGCCTTCCATGGAAAAGTGTCTGTTCAGATCTTCTGCCCATTTTTAAATTGTTTTTTTAATGCTGAGTTGTATGAGTTCTTTGTATATTTTGGATATCAAAATTGTTAAATATATATTTTGCAAATATTTTGTCTGATTTACTAGGCAGAATTTTCATTTTGTGGATAGTTTCCTTCAGTGCTCAAAAGCTTTTTAATTTGTTATATTCCTATTTTTTTTATTTTTGCTTTTGTTCCTTTTACCTGCGGAGACATATGAAAAAAAAATCACCAAGGCTGATGCCAAAGAGCATACTGCATATGTTTCCTTCTAGAAGTTTTATGGCTTCAGTTCTTACATTTAAGTCTTTAGTCCATTTTCAATTTATTTTTGAGCATAGTATGAGAGAGTAGTCCAGTTTGACTCTTCTGCATGTAGCTGTCAAGTTTTCCCATCATCACTTGTTGAAGAGGCTTTTCCCCCCATTGTATATTTTTGCCTCCTATCACATAGATTAAGTGTCCATGTAAGTGTAGGGTCACTTCTGGGCTCTTCATTGATCTATGTGTCTTTTTTTGTGTCACTGCCATACTGTTTTGATGACTGTAGTTCTGCAGTATAGTTTGAAATAAGGGAGTGTAATACCTCAAGATTTGTTCTTCTTTTTCAAGACTGTCTTGGCTATTTGAGGTCTTTTTTGTTTTCATTACATTTTAGAATTATTTGTTCTATGTCTGTGAAAAATGCCACTGCTGTTTTGGTAAGGATTGCATTGAATCTATAGATTGCCTTTGGTAGTATTGTCATTTTAGCAATATTACTTACTCCAATCCATGAGCACAATATATCTTTCCATCTGCTTGTGTTATCTTCAATTTCTTTAATCAGTGTCTTATAGTTTTGCAATTACACATCCTAGCTAGAGTAGTCAGGCAGGAAAAATAAATAAGAGACTTCTAAATTGGAAAGGAAGAGGTAAAGTTGTTTATGTTTTCAACTTACATGCTCATATATATTAAATCCTAAAGACTCCACCAAAAAAAAAAAAACTGTTAGAACTAATCAATGATTTTAGTAAACTTGTAAGATAGAAAATCAACAATCCAAAATCAGTTGCATTTCTTTACAGTAACAGTGAATTATCTCAGTTACTCTTTTGTGTCTTTTTATTTCTGCTTAAAAGGCTCTATTATCATGTCTTATAGGGTAGGTCTACTAACTCTACAAACTCTTTGCTTGTTTAAAATAAGGAAAGCTCTTTGCTGTCCTTCATTCTTGAAGAATAGTTTTCAGATTGAAACATTTTGCTTAACAAGTTTTTTTTCAGCAATTTAAATGTGTTATCCCACTGCCATATGACCTCAATGGTTTCTTATGATAAATAAGTTCTTTGACTGAATTATAGTTGGATTTCAATATTGTGTTTAGTTTCAGGTGTACAGCACAGTGATTCAGATATATATAATATATATATATATATATATATATATATATATATATATATATATATATATACTATACTATATATAGTGTATATATATATGTGTGTGTGTGTGTATATCCAGATTATTTCCCATTATTGGTTATTACAACATATTGAATACAGTTCCCTGTGCTATACAGTAAATCTTTGTTGTTTATCTGTTTTGTATATATTAGTTTGTATCTATTAATCCCATACTCCTAATTTATCCCTCCTCTTTTCCCCTTTTGTAACCATAAGTTTGTTTTCAATGTCTGTGACTCTTTTCTTGTTTTTTTTTTAACATTTTTTATTGAGTTATAGTCATTTTAAAATATTGTGTGAAATTCCAGTGTAGAGCACAATTTTTCAGTTATACAGGAACATACATATATTTATTGTCACAATTTTTTTTGCTGTGAGCTACCACAAGATCTTGTATGTATTTCCCTGTGCTATACAGTATAATCTTGTTTATCTATTCTGCATATGCCTGTCATTATCTAAAAATTTTGAAATCCCAGTCTGTCCTTTCCCACCCCCAACCCCCTTGGCAACCACAAGTTTGTATTCTATGTCTATGAGTCTGTTTCTGTTTTTTATTTATGTTCATTTTTTTTTAGATTTCACATATGAACAATCTCATATGGTATTTTTCTTCCTCTTTCTGGCTTACTTCACTTAGAATGACATTCTCCAGGAGCATCCATGTTGCTGCAAATGGTGTTATGTTGTCGTTTTTAATGGCTGAATAGTATTCCATTGTATAAATATACCACTTCTTCTTTATCCAGTCATCTGTCGATGGACATTTAGGCTGTTTCCATGTCTTGGCTATTGTAAATACTGCTGCTATGAACATTGGGGTGCAGGTATCTTTCTGAAGTGGGGTTCCTTCTGGATATATGCCCAGGAGCGGGATGACTGGGTCATATGGTAAGTCAATTCCTAGTCTTTTGAGGAATCTCTGTACTGTTTTCCACAGTGGCTTCACCAAACTGCATTCCCACCAGCAGTGTAGGAGGGTTCCCTTTTCTCCACAGCCTCTCCAGCATTTGTCATTTGTGGACTTTCAAATGATGGCCATTCTGACTGGTGTGAGGTGATAACTCATTGTAGTTTTGATTTGCATTTCTCTGATAATTAGTGATATTGAGCATTTTTTCATGTGCCTATTGATCATTTGTATTTCTTCCTTGGAGAATTGCTTGTTTAGGTCTTCTGCCCATTTTTGATTGGGTTGTTTGTTTTTTTCTTATTATGATGTATGAGCTGCTTATATATTCTGGAGATCAAGCCTTTGTCGGTTTCATAATTTGCAAAAATTTCCTCCCATTCTGTAGGTTGTCATTTTGTTTTACTTATGATTTCCTTTGCTGTGCAGAAGCTTGTAAATTTAATTAGGTTCCAGTTGTTTATTCTTGCTTTTATTTCTATTGCTTGGGTAGACTTTCCTAGGAGAACATTTCTGAGATGTATGTGAGATAATGTTTTGCCTATGCTTTCTTGTAGGGGGTTTACTGTATCTTGTCTTAGGTTATGTCTTTGATCCATTTTGAGTTTATTTTTGTGTATGGTGTAAGGGAGTGTTCTAGCTTTATTGATTTACATGCTGCTGTCCAGTTTTCCCAACACCATTTGCTGAAGAGACTGTCTTTATTCCATTGTAAGTTTTTGCCTCCTTTGTCAAAGATTAGCTGACCAAAAGTTTGTGGGTTCATGTCTGGGCTCTCTGTTTTGCTCCATTGGTCCATATGTCTGTTTTTGTACCAATACCATGCTGTTTTGATTGCTGTAGCTCTATAGTATTGTCTGAAGTCTGGAAGTTATTCCTCCAGCCTCTTTCTTTTTTTTCAGTAATGCTTTGGCAATTCTAGGTCTTTTGTGGTTCCATATAAATTTTATTGTGATTTTTTCTAGTTCTGTGAAATATATCCTGGGTCATTTGATAGGGATTGCATTAAATCTGTAGATTGCCTTGGGCAGTGTGACCATTTTAACAATATTGATTCTTCCAATCCAGTAGCATGGGTTATCTTTCCTGTTTTATTTATACAGATTCATTGCATTATTTTTTAGATTTCACACATAAGTAGTTTCCTATAGAATGTCTTTCCTTGTCTGACTTACTCCACTAAGTATAATATTCTCTAGCTCCATATACTTTGCTGCAAATGGCAATATTTCAATCATTTTATGGCTAAGTAATATTCCATTATATATGTATACACGCACATACATACATTCACACACATGCACACACCACATCTTTATCCAATCATCTGTTGATATACATTTGAATTATTTCCACATTTTGACTATTGTAAATAGTGCTGCTATGAACATTGGGGTACATGTATCTTTTCAAATTCAAGTTTTCGTATTTTCCAGATATATACCAAGGAATGGGAGTGCTGGATCATATTGTAACTCTATTTCTAGTTTTTTTTCTTAAAAGAATGTCCATACAGTTTCCCATAGTGGTTATGTGAATTTACATCCCTACCAACAGTGTATCAAGGCTCCTTTTCCTCCACACCCTATCCAGGTTTGATATTTGTAGACCTTTTGATGATAGCCATTCTGAACAGGGCAAAGTGATAGCTCATTTTGGTTTTGGTTTACATTTCTCTAATTATTAGTGATGTTGAGCATCTTTCATGTGCCTATTAGCCATCTTTGTGTCTTCTTTGGAGGAATGTGCATTTAGGTGTTCTGTGCATTTTTTGATTGGGTCATTTGTTTCTTCAATATTGAGTTGTAAGGGCTGCTTATATTTTGGATATAAACCCCTTGTTGGTCGCATCATTTTCAAACATTTTCTCCAATTCTGTAGGTTGTCTTTTAATTTTGGTTATGATTTCCTTTGCTTTGAAGAAGATTTCAATTTAATTGGGTCCCATTTGTTTATTTTTACTTCCATTTCTTTTGCTCTGGAAGACTGATCTAAGAAAATATTGCTATGATTTAAATCAGAGAATGTTTTGCCTGTGTTCTCCTCTAGGAGTTTTATGGTGTCATGTCTTATACTTAGGTCTTTAACCATTCTGAGTTTGTTTCTTTGTTTTGTTTTTTGGATATGGTGTAAGGGAGTCTTCTAATTTCATTGATTTACATGCAGCTGTCCAGCTTTTCCAACACCACTTGTGGAAGAGATTGTCTTTTCTCCATTGTATATTCTTGCCTGCTTTGTCATAGATTAATTAACTCTAGGTGTATGGGTATATTTCTGGACTCTATTCTATTCCATTGATCCATATGTCTGTTTTGTGCCAATATTATGCTGTTTTATTACTGTAGCTTTTTGTATAGTCTGAAGTCTGGGAGGGTCTGGGAGGGTTATGCCTCCAGCTTTGTTCTTCCTTCTCAGGATTACATTGCCAGTTTTGAGTTTTTTTGTGGTTCCATGTAAATTTTAGGATTATTTGTTCTAAGTTTGTGAAAAATGTCATGGTATTTGATAGGGATGGCATTAAATGTAGATTGCTTTGGGTATTATGGCCACTTTAACAATATTAATTCTTTCAATTCCAGAACATAGGTTATCTTTCCACTTCTTTGAATCATCTTCAATTTCCTTTATAATTATTGTATAGTTTTCAGCATATAGGTCTTTCACCTCATTGGTCAAGTTTATTCCTAGGTATTTATTTTATTTTTAATGAAATTTTAAACAGGATTTTTTTTTACTTTCTCTTTCTGATATTTCTTTGGTAATGTAAAGAAAGGTAACAGGTTTCTGTATATTAATCATGAATCCTGCTACCTTTCTGAATTCTTTTATTAGCTCTAATAATTTTTGTGTGGAGATTTTAGGGCTCTCTATAGAATATCATGCCACCTGAAAGCAGTGATAGTTTTATCTCTTCCCTTCCAATTTGGATAACTTTTTTATTTACCTTATCTGATTGCTGTGGCTGGGATTTTAAATACTATGTTGAATAGAAGCAGTGAAAGTGGGCATTCTTGCCTTCTTCCTAAATATAGTGGGAAGTCTTTCAACTTTGCACTGTTGAGCATTATGTTGGCTGTGGGTTGTTGTAAATAGCTTTTATTTTATTATCTTGAGATACAGTCCCTCCGTAGCCACTTGGTGAGAGTTTTAATCATGAATGGATTTTGAATTTTGTCAGATGCTTTTTCTGCATGTATTGAAATGACCATGTGATTTTTGTCTTTCCTTATGTTAATGTGGTGTATCACATTGATTGATTTGCATATGTGGAACCATCCTTGAGATACTGGAATGAACCCAACTTGATCATGGTGTTTGATCCTTTTTATATATTTTTGGATTCATTTTGCTAATATTCCTTTTAGGATTTTTGCATCTCCATTCATCAAAGATATTGGTCTGTAATTATCTTTTATTGTGGTGTCTTTGGTTTTGGTATCAGGGTGATGTTTGCTGCAAAAAATGAATTTGGAAGTGTTCCCTTCTCTTCAACTTTTTAGAATAGTTTGAGAACAATGCATATAAGTTCTTCTTTGTATGTTTGGTACAATTCCCTAGTGAAGCTGTCCAGTCCTAAACCTTTGTTTGAAAGGAATTTTGAAAATACAGATTCTATTTCACTTCTAGTAATCAGTCTGTTCAAATTATGTTTCTTCTTGTCTCAGGCAGGCTATATGTTTCAACAAACTTGTCCATTTCTTTAATTTCTTTCTTCAATTTGTTAGCATGTAACTGTTCATTCTATTCTCTTATGATTTTTTATATGTGTGATATTAGTTGTTATTTTATCATTTCATATTTTGTTTATTTGGGTTCTCTTTTCTTCTTATTGGGCCTGGATATAAATTTCTCAATTTTTAAAAATATTTTCAAAAAACCAACTCTTTGTTTTATTGACCTTTTCTGTTGTTTTAATCTCTATTTTATTTATTTCCTCCCTGATCTTTATTATTTTCTTCCTTTTACTTATTTTGTTTTTTGTTGTTATTACTTTGTAATTGTTTTATGTGGTAGTTTAGGTTGTTTATTTGGAATTTTTCTTGTTTCTTAAGGAAGGCCTGTATTACTATGAACTTCCCTCTTAGAATTGCTTTTGCTGCATCTCATAGACTTTGTAAGGTTATGTTTTCATTGTCATTTGTCTCCAGGTATTTTTTGTTTTTACTTTGATTTCGATGTTGACCCATTGGTTTTTTAGTAACATGTTTTTCAGTCTATATGTGTTCATTCTATTACTGTTTTCTTTCTGTGGTTGATTTCTAGTTTCATATCATTGTGGTCAGAAAAGATGATTGAAATAATTTCTATCCTCTTGAATTTGTTGATGCTTGTTTTATGACCTATCATATGATCTATCCTAGAGAATATTCCATGTGTGCTTCAAAAGAATATGTATTTTGGCATTTTTTTGAATGAAGTGTCCAGTAGATACCAATTAAGTACAACTCTACTATTTTGTCTTTTAGGACCTCTGTTGTCTTATTGATTTTCTCTCTGGAAGTCCTGTTCATTGAAGTCAGTGGTATGTTAAAGTCTCCTACTATTGTTGTTTTCCTGTCAATTTCTCCTTTTATGTTTGTATTTGTTTTATATATTTAGGTGCTCCTGTATTAGGTGCACATATGTTAAGAATTGTAATATCCACTAATTGTATTGATTTTATATCATTATATAATGTCTTTCTTTGTCTTTTTATGAACTTTGTTTTAAAGTTTGTTTTATCTTATATGAGTATTTCTACCTACAGTTTCTTGTCATTTTCATTTGCATCAAATATCTTTTCCATTCCCTCACTTTCAATCTGTGTGTGTCTTTCACCTTGAAGTGAGTCTCTTGTAGGCAGTGTATTGTAGGTTATCATTTTTTAGCCAATCAGCCTCTGTATATCTTTTGATCAGAGCATTTATTCCATTGACATTTAGAGTAATTATTATACCTGTTGCCATTTGAACCTTGCTTTCCATTTGTTTTTGTAGTTCTTATTTGTTCATTTCTTCTTTTTGCATTTCCTTTTGTGGTTTGATGATTTTCTTTTGTATTGTGCTTGATTTCCTTTCTTTTTGGTTTTTATGAATCTATTGTAAGTTTTGACTTGTGGTTACCATAGAATTTAAGTCTGCTGATTCATAACTATATCTACTTGCTTTCAACTAATAGTCATGCAATTTAAAACACATTTAAAAGATCTATATTTTTGTACTCCTCTTCCCCACATTTTGTGATTTTGATGTCTTATTTTTACATCTTCATGCTTATCATTTTATATTATAGTTATAATTATTTTTACAAAAATTTTTTTTGAATGTACTGGCTTATTTCAGTGATCTTCAATCTCTTTATATATTTGCCTTTCCTATTGTGATTTTCCCTTTCCTATATATTCTTGCTTCTTTTCTGTTTAGAGAAGAACTTTCAATATTTCTTTCAGGTTAGGTTTACTATTGCTGAATTCTTTTAGTTTTTGCCTGTCTGAGAAATTCTTTATCTTTCTATTTTAAATGGTAATCTTGCTGGGTAGAGTATCTTGGGTTGCAGATTTTTCCATTTCGGGACTTTGAATATAACATGCCACTCCCTTCTGTTCTGCAAATTTTCTGCATAGAAATCAGATGATAGCCTTATGGGGGGATTCCATTGTAGCTGACTCTTTGTTTTCTCTTGTTGCCTTAGAAGCTTCTCTTTAATTTTTCCATTTTAATTATGATATGTGTTGGTGTGGCCCTGTTTGTGTTCATGTTGTTTGAGATCCTTTGTGATTCCTGTACCTGAATACCTGCTTCCTTTTTTAGGTTTGGGGAATTTTCAGCCATAATTTCTTCAAATATATTTTCAATCCCCCCTTTATGTTTCTTCTCCTTCTGGAACCCTATTATGCATAGGTTGGCATGCTTTCTGTTATCCCATAGAGCTCATATGTTGCTTTCATTTTTTCTGTTCTGATTGGATGATTCCATTATTATATCTTCCAGATCACTTATTTGTTCTTCAGTGTCATTTAGTTTGCTATTCATTGCTTCTAGATTGGTTTTTACCTCAATAATTGAATTGTCTAATTTTGATTGGTTCATCTTTATATTTTCTAATTCCTTGTTACAATGATCTACATCTATATTAATAATAATTAAGAAAGAATAATCTTTCTTAATTCTTTAGCATTTTTATTATCTCCTTTTTGATCTCACTGTCTATTAAACTGTGAGGTTTATTTTATTACTTTCTCTTTTGAGGAATTTCTCTTGCTCTTTTAATTGAGAGTAGTTCCTCTTCTTTTTTATTTTACTTGACTACTTTGTCTTTATACATTTAGGAGAGTTATTATCTACTTTGATCTTGAAGAGGTGTTTTCTTGTGGGAGCATCTCTGTGTAGACTGTGTGTGTCACATATTTTTGATGTGAGGACTGGTTTTGCTATGAATGCCAGCCATGTCTTTACTAAGCATGTGCTGACCATTATCCCCTTGATAGGGGGTGTGATTGGTGTTGTGGTATCCAGAACCTGTGCTGAATGTGAGGTGGGGCCTCTTTGTTTGCGACTGTCACCACCCTGTTGGGGATGGAGTATGCTCCCCAGTTTTTGGAGTAGATTCCTTGAAGTTCAGTTTCAGTTAGGTTACACACACCCTTGAGTGTGTGCCATGTCCCAAAGGAGGTGATTGCTGAAGTAAGTGAGACCTGTGTGTCCACAGTGAATCTATGCACTGCCTGTATAGGTATCTGCAGTTCCACTAGCAGAAGCCCAAGTTTGTGTTCCTTTCTTTTTTTGTGTTTGTCCTAGATTTAGTGTAAGGCTGTGTTGTGGAATAGGCTGGGGCTAGAGGTCAGGGTATTGTGGCTGTAGAAATCAAGGTGGCTGTGTTGCCACCTGCGACATTGGCTGCCTCTGTGGCAGACTGACCTGAAGACCTCTCTACCCCAGATCGGGCACAAGCAGCATTGTGTAATGGGTGGAGCTGGGGTGCTCCCGTCAGGAAATGGATCACTAAATACACTGCCCTTGGCCTGAATGCCTGAGATTCAGTGCTTAGCTGCTTCATGTTCTTGTGGTGTTGCCTGATGGGCATGCTGACAATGTCTGCCAAGGTTGACCCATCACCACTGTGCACTTGTTGACAATGGGCTCCATGGCTCATCCTGTATTACACTCCAGGCCCTCCAGGCTGTCTCTGCTTAGCTAGATTGTGTCTTCTCCCAGGGTCTGTCTGTCAGAGATTCAGCACTTAGCTGCTGTGTGTTCTTGTGGTGTTAGCTGGTATGCACAGTGACAGTGTCGGCCCAGCTAGACTCAAATCCCCCATGATGTGTGTGCCGACAATGTTTCCCACAGGGTTCTGCCCTGATCACATCCCAGGTGCCTTGGTCTGTCTCTGCATAGTTATACCGAATCTTTGCCCTCATCTCATACCAGGCTGTGGTGTTGAGTGAGCTGGGTTGGGGTGTTTGCCCCTCAGGTTTGAAGAGTGGCAAGGCAGCAGCTGCCAGCACAAACCTCTCTCTATCCTGATTCCTAACAAGCCAGCATGTGTGCACTCCTCACAAGTAGAGCCTAGGGTTCTCCAGTCCTTCTGTCTGTCTCCAGCAGACAATGGGGCTCCTCAGGGGCATAGTCCACCTGCTTGGACCTTCTGCTCCTTACAGATCCTTCCCAGGGGTGCAAGTCCTGACTTCATGCCTTATTTTTTTCTGTCCTACCCCATTAGGTGGAGATCTTTCTTGCAGCTTTGGTTGTAGAGGAAATCTGCCAGTTTTCCTTAGTTTTTCTGTGAGAATTTTTCCACATGTAGATGTATTTTTTAATAGACTTTATTCTTTTAGAGCAGTTTCAGAACTGAGAAGAAAATACAGAGAGTTTGCACATAGCCCTCCACACCCATACATATATACTCCCCTACCCTCAACATTCCTCATCAATGTGGCATATTTGGTACAATTGATGAACCAACGTGGACACATTATCAACCAAATTCCATAGTTTACATTAGGGTTCACTCTTGATGTTGTACATTCTATGGGTTTTTACAAGTGCATAATGACATGTAGCCACCACTAGAGTATCATACCAAATAATTTCATTGCCCTAAAAATCCCCTGTGCTCCATCTATTCATTCCTCCCTCCCTCCATCTCCCAAAATCCCTGGAAAACACTACCTTTTTATTGTTTCTATAGATGTGCCTTTTCCAGAATGTCATTTGTTTGGAATCATACACTTTGTAGACTTTTCAGACTGGCTTCTTTCATTTAGTAATATGTCTTTTATGTTTCTTCCATGTCTTTCATGGCTTGATAGGTAATTTTTTTTACCACACATATATGTTCTAATTTACATATATGTGCTGTTCATTGTTTCTCAGAATGTTCAGAGCTTTAGCTTTTTAAACTTACATAGTTATCAAAGGAATAAAGCCAACCACAAAATAAGAATTAATTCAAAAAGATACATACATCCTGCTATTACCAGCATCATTATTTGTAACTGCCAAGATATGGAAGCATCCTAAATGCACATCAATAGTTGAATAGATAATGAAGTTGCAGCATATGGAGATATATATATATATAACACTATCAAAATAGCCACACTACCCAAAGCAATCCACAGATCCAATGCAACCCCCATCAAAATAATCATGACATTCCTCACAGAACTAGAACAAACAATTCCAAAATTTATAAGAAGCCACAAAAGACCCCAAACAGCCCAAGCAATCTTTTGTAGGTCTCTTTTTTTCTCTTTCTTCTTTTTTTCTCTTTTCTTATAGTCTGATGACTAGAGAAGGTCCTTTAACATTTGTTGTAAAGCTGGTTTGCTGGTGCTGAAATCTTTTAGCTTTTGTTTTTCTGTGAAGCTTTTGATTTATCCATCAAGTCTGAATGAGAACCTTGCTGGATAGAGTATTCTTGGTTGTAAGTTTCCTCCTTTCATCACTTTAAATATATCATGCCACTCCCTTCTGGCCTGTAGGATTTCTGCTGAAAAATCAGCTGATAACCTTATGGGAGTTCCCTTGTATGTTATTTGTTGCTTTTCTCTTGCTAATTTTAATATTTTCTCCTTATCCTTAACTGTCAATTTGATGACTATGTACCTTGGTGTGTTCCTCTTTGGGTTGATTCTGTGTGGTACTCTCTGCACTTCTTGGACTTGGGTGACTGTTTCCCTTCCCAAGTTGGGGAAGTTTTAACTGATTATCTCTCCAAAAATTTTCTCAGGTCCTTTCTCTCTTCTCTTTCTGGGACCCCTATAATGTGAATATTACTGTCTTCATGTTGTCCCAGAGTTCTCTTAAACTATTCTCAGTTCTTTTCATTCTTTTTTCTTTTTCCTGTTCTGAAGTAGTGATTTCCACTAATCTGTCTTCTAGCTCACTGATCTGTTCTTCTGCCTCATTTAGTCTATTCTTGGTTCCTTCTAGCATATTGTTCATTTCAGCGATTTTATTCTTCAATTCTGGGTATTTTTTATATTTTCCAACCCTTTGCTAAAAACTTCGCTCTGTGCATCTATACTCCTCTTGAGTTCTCTAAACATCTTGGCCATCATTACTTTAAACTCTTTCTCAGATAAATTGCCTATCTCCTCATGACTTATTTCTTCTTCTGGGATTTTATCTTGTGCCTTGGCCTGGGAGATATTCCTTTGCCACCTCATAATGTCTATCTGTCTATGTGTTTATGGATTTCTTCCACAGGCTTTGGGATTATTATTTTCTCATTTCTGGTATCACCCCCCCTGGTGGATGAGGCTGGACTAGAGGTTTATGCAGGTTTCCTGGCAGGAGAAGCCAGTGCTTTCCCACTGTAGGGTGAAACTTGGTCCTGGACCTCTGGTGAATAGGGCTGTGTCTAGAAGCCTTTGTGCCTTAGGAAGTCTGCTGATGGGTGGGGCTGTGTTCCCACCCTGTATGTTGTTTGGCCTGAGGCTTCACTACAGGCTGTTGGGTGGGGCTGGGCCTTGGTGCTAATGATCCAATCAAGATGTCAGCCTCCAGGAAAGCTCATGTAGATGAACACTCCTGGAATGTCTGCCACCAGCATTTATGTCCCCTGAGTGAGCCACAGTCATCTTCCACATCCCCAGGAGACCCTCCAAATCCAGCACGCATGCCTAGCCCAGGTTCCTGTGAAATCACTGCCTCTGCCCTTGGACCTGGGACACACAGTTTCTGCACCTGCTTCCCAAGTGAATGAAGTCTCTGTTTACCCCAGTCCCGTGGGAGTCCTGGAGCCAAGCCCCCCTGTCCTTCAAAACCAGATGTCCTGGGGTCTCCTTCTCTTCCCAATGCCAAAACCTGAGCTGTGGTACCTGACATGGGGTTAGAGCTCTCACTCCTATGGGAGGGCCTCTGAGGCTTAACAAATCTTCAGTTTGTGGGTCGCCCACCTGAGGGGTATGGGGTGCAATTATATTGTGAGCATGCACCTCCTACAGTCCTGCTGTGGTTCCCTCTTTATGTTTCCAGTTGCAAGAGCTCTGTTTTGCTAGGTTCCAGTCTTTTTTGATGGTTGTTTAGCATTCAGTTTTGGTTTCAATGTAGCCCCGACCACGTAGATGTATTTTTGATGTGTTTGTGGGAGGACATGACCTCCACCTCCCGCTACTCTACCATCTTGATTCCCCTCCCCTACCATCTTGATTCCCCTTCCCAGTTCTTAATCTTATTGAAGCCCACTTGAATGTGACAATTTTCTTTCTGCTGCTATCATGAGTCTCTCTTTGTTTTGGCATTTGATAATTTGTCTATAATGTGTCTCAGTGTATACCAATTTGAGTTTATCCTTCTTAAGATTTACAGAGATTGTCAGACTTGTTTCTTCGTGACTTTCTTCAAATTCAGGAAATTTTCAGCCATTATTTATTCAAATATTTTTCAGGTCAGTTTTTCAGATAGTCCATTTTAGTAGGACAGACAAACACAATCATTGCAAATGATGTTGACCCTACTCTCTACGGAACCAGAGACTAGGTTCTCACACTGGAAATGCAGACCACTATCTACAAGACTGCTGCCAAGCCAGGAAAGAGGTAAGTCAAATGCAAGTAAAAGTATCACAAATTTTTTCTGCAACTTTTAGTTTATTTTTTCTTGATTCAGTATTCACTTGGTTGGTATAAGTTCTTTTATTATCTTCCAGAGTTCTGACAAAGTTAGTTCTGGATAGTTAATGGTTGTTTTTGATTGTTCTGTGCACAGACAGCATTTTGGAGCTGCCTACTTTTCCATGTTGCTACATTATTATTTTTTAAGTAAACTTTCTGAACTAATCTATGAAATGTATATTTTTGGTCATGTGTGCACAGTGAAATCTCTGCTTATTTAGCCTAGTGGTCAGATAATTGTAGGAGAGTTTTTTTAAATGCCTAGAACCAATAAGTTTGTCTGTCTCTGCCAACAGCCTTTGTCAGCATGACTGGGCTTGCCTTAAAAAGTGAACCAGGATATTGACTGTTCTCCCTTAGCTTTAACTTCCTGCTTGTACAGAACTTCAGAGTCGGCCAGAGTTGAGAGATTACAGTCTTCAGAGGTTTTTCCTGAGTATGTGCACAACTCTCCAAATGTCTTTGTCAAATGCTCCCAAGTAAAATGCTTTTTGCACTGGGAAAACTCCAGTTTAGGTTAAATAAAGACAGCCTTGCAAGTGATGTCTTCCAAAAAACCAGAAGACAGAAAAAATAATGAAAACTCTCTGAGAATAAGATTTAAGTCTCTCCAACCCCATTTTTTGTCCTCTGTTGGTGCCCAGCTGCTGTTTTTAACTGTGATTATAGGTTATTGGTTTTAATGGCTACCATGGAGTTGCAGAAATGTAGATGGGAATAAGACACATTAAAATGCTTTGTGAGTTTACAGTTCTTACTAAAATTTAGCTGTTTTTATTCAATAAGTCATTTCTGGTTTGCTGCAAAACTTTTGTTAATTTCCAGAATTCTGAAAATGTTGATTATAATAGTTTTTGGCATTTTTCACTTTGTTTTTCTCAAAGGAGAGATTTTTCAGAGGCCCTTATTGTGCTATTTTTACTGACATCAACTTTGTGAATATTTACTAGTTTTTCTGCTCAGAATTGTTATAGGGATTTCATAATCCAAATTGGGAATAATGAGTTCCTCAGATTCTTGACAGTCAACAAGAAAGGTTTGGTTTTATTCACATGTAGGAAATACTTGTAAAAATATTTTAACCAATATTCAGAAGTTTATAAGAAAATTATATTCATATAACCTACCAACTCTTCTTTTTATTTTATTAACAAACATAAAGTTGAAATTTCTTATAATAATGTTGAATGGATTACTTATCCATCTGTAATATTTCATATCAAGTGTTTTTTCAGCTTTATTGAGAAATAATTGACATATAACGTGGTGTACAACATGATGATTTGACATACATATATATTATTAAATCATTAACACAATAAAGTTAGTTAACAGATTCAGGGCCACACATATGTACAATTTGGTGTGTGGTAAGAACTTTTAAGATTTACTCTCTTAGCAACTTTCAAGTATATAATATATTGTTCTTAACTATAGTCATCATGCTATACATTACATTCCCAGAACTGATTCATCTTATAACTTGAAGTTTGTACGCTTTGACTAATTTTATCCGATTCTGCCACTTTGCTTAGTTCTTGGGAGGCACCAGTCTACACTGTTTGGATTTGTTTGTTTGTTTGGTTTTTTTAGATTTTACATATAAGTGAGATCATACAGTATTTGGCTTTCTCAGTATGACTTATTTCACAACATAATACCCTCAAGGAGGTTCATCCATGTAATCACAATTGGCAGAATTCCCTTCATTTTGATGGATTAATAATGTTCCATTACACACAGACACATACACATACACATTACATTTTTGTTATCCTTTCAACTGTTGATAGACACTTAGGCCATTTCCATGTCTTGGCTATTGTAAATAATGCAACAATGAACAAGGGATGCAAATACCATTTCAAAATAGTGATTTCACTTTCTTTGTATAAAACCCAGATGTGTGATTGCTGGATCATATGGAAGCTGTATTTTTATTTTTTAAAGGACATTCCATACTGTTTTCTATGCTGGTTGCACCATTTTACTTTCCTATCTACACTGTACAATGGTTTTCTTTTCTCCACATCCTCACTAGCACTTCCAATCTCTTGTCATTTTGAAAATAGTGAATCTAACAGGGACATCTCATTGTGGTTTTGATAACCACTCCCCTAATGATTAGTAATGTTTTGCACCTTTTCATGTACCTATTGTTCAATTTTATGTGTTCTTTGGAAAAATGCCTATTCATGTCCTTGGCTGATTTTCTAATCAGATTACTTTTTAAACTGTTCAGTTGTATTAGTTCCTTATATATTTTGTATATTATTAACCCCTTATCAGATGGATGGTTTTAAAATATTTCCTTATTTCATACAATGCCTTTTTATTTTCTTGATTGTTTCTTTTGCTGTGCATAAGCTTGTTAGTTTGATATACTTTTACTTGTTGATTTTTCCTTTTGTTTTTTATGCTTTGGGTCTAATATCCAAATAATCATTGCCAAGACCAAGGTAAAGAAGATTCCCCCCCCCTTTTTTTTTTTTTCTTCTAGGAGTTTTATGGTTTCAGGACTTACATTGAACTCTTTAATCCATACTGAGTTACTTTTTGTGTATGATGTAAGATAGGGGTACACTTTCATTCTTTTCATGTGGCTGTCCAGTTTTCCCAATACCACTTGTTGAAGATACTAACCTTTACCCATTTAGTATTATTCCTTGCTTGTAAAATATTAGTAGACCATATACATGGGTTTATTTCTGGACTCTTATTCCATTTCACTGTTGTATGTGTCATTTTAATGCCACTACCATGTTGTTTTGATTACTATTGTTTTGTAATATATTTTGAAATAAGTAAATGTTGTTTCTCATGGTACTTTGACTATTTGGGGTCTTTTGTGGTTCCATATGAATTGTGGAATTGTTTTTTCTATTTCTGTGAAAAATGCCTCTGGAATTTTGACAAGAATGCATTTAATCTATAGACACATTTGGATATTACAGACATTTTAACATTTAATTTAACCATGAACATGAAATGTCTTTCCATTTGTGTCTCTCCTTTTCAATTTCTTTCCTCTATGTTTTTTAGCTTTCAGTTTATACATCCTTGGTTAAATTTATTCCTAAGTATTTTTGATGCTATTGTAAGTGGGATTTTCTTAATTTCTTTTTCATTTCATTGTAAGTGTATAGAAATGGAATGGATTTTTGGTTATTGATTTTGTATCTTAAATTTTATTTTATTTGTTTATTTGGACATACATTTTGAGGGAGTTTTTAGAATTTTCTATGTACAAATTCATGTCATAAACAAATAGAGACAATATTATTTCATTCTTTCCATTTTGGATGCCTTTTATTTCTTTTCTTGCCTACTTTCTCTGACTAGGATTTCAAATACTCTGTTAAATACGAGTGGTGAGAATGAACACCCTTGTCTTATACTTGATTGTAGAGGGAAAGTTTTCAAATTTTCAATGTTTAGTATGATGTCAGCCATGGGTATGTCATATATGGCCTTTATTAGGTTATGTTCCTTGTATACCTTATTCTTTCAGAGTTTTTATTATGAAAACATATTTTGTATAATGCTTTTTCTATACTATTGGGATGGATGTCTTTCATTCTCCTAATGTGGTGTCACATTTACTGACACCTTGCATCCCAGGAATGTCTCATATGATTATGGTGTATGATCCTTTTAATGTGCTATTGATTTTGGTTTGTTAGTATTTTGTAAAAACTTTTTGCATCCATATTAATAAGAATAATTGGCTTGTAGTTTTCTTTTTTTATACTATCATTATCTTGCATTGATAGTAGGGTAATCATAAAATGGCTTTGTGAACTTTCCCACTCAATTTTTGGAAGAATTTTAAAAGAATTGGCATTAATTCTTCTTTTTTGTTTTTATTTATTTTTAAAAGGTTAAGTATGACTTTTATGTGTTTGGTGATTTTTTTAATTGAAGTATAGTTGATTTACAATATCATATTAGCTTCAGGTGTACAGCATAGTGATTCAATATTTTTACAGATTATACACTGTTAAAAACTATTACAAGATACGGCTATAATTCCTGTGCTATCCAGTATAATGTTGTTGTTTATCTATTTATACATAGTAGTTTGCATCTCTTAATCTCATATCCTTAATTTGCCCTCCCCCTACCCTCTCCCCTTTGGTAACCAGTTGTTTATTTTCTATGTCTGTGAGTCTGTTTCTATTTTCCATATACACTCATTTGTATTATCTTTTAGATTTCACATATAAGGGATATCATATAATATTTGTCTTTCTCTGTCTGACTTATTTCACTGAGAATAATGTCCATCCACAATGCTGCAAATGGCAGAATTTCATTCTTTTTTTATGGCTGATTAATGCTCCATTGTATATATATATCACATCTTCTTTATCCATCCATCCATTGATGGGCATTTGAGTTGTTTCCTTATCTTGGGTATTGTAAATACCGCTGATATAAATCTTGGGTGCATGCATCTTATCAAATTAATGTTTTCATTTTTTCCAAATGTATACCCAGGAGTGAAATTGCTAGATCATATGATCAATCTGTTTTTAGTTTTTAAGGAGCCTTCATATTATTTTCCTCAGTGGCTGCACCAATTTACACTCCCTCCAATAGTGTAGAAGTGTTCCCTTTTCCCCCCATCCTCTGTAACATTTATTATTTGTAGACATTTTGATGATAGCCCTTCTGACACATGTGAGGTAGTATCTCATTGTTGTTCTCATTTTCATTTTTCTATAGATAGTGATGCTGAGCATCTTTCCATGTGCCTATTGGCCATCTGTGCGTCTTTGAAGAAATGCCTATTTAGGTCCTCTGTCCATTTTTTGATTGGACAGAGGATTGTTTGTTTTTTTGATATTGAGTTGTATGAGCTCTGTTTGATTTAGTTTTTTAAAAATAGTGTGCCAATTTTGTAATTGTAATCATGCGAAAGTCCTGTTGAAATGAAAAATTATGTCTGACCCCTATATTAAAGAATTTATGTCAAAATAAAGTGTGAGTAATTCTCATACCAAATGTCAAGCTTTTACATGTGCATGATTTTCTCCAAAAAATATAAATGTCAATAAAAGTCCTCAATTTTCACATATTAAAAAGTATGTGCTGTATGTATTTTAGATATTAACCCCCCATTAGTTGCATCATTTGCAAATATTTTCTCCCATTGCATAGATGGTCTGTTTTATCGATGATTTCCTTTGCTGTGAAAAACTTTTAAGTTTAATTAGGTCCCATTTTTATTTTTATTTTCTTTCTTTTCTTTAGGATACATCAAAAAATATTGCTACAATTTATTTAATAAAGTGTCATACGTATGTTCTCGTCTAGGAATTTTATGGGTTTGGTCTTACATTTAGTCTTTGATCTATTTTTATTTTATTTTTGCATAAGACAAGAGGTAATGTACTAATCTTGTTGTTTTATGTATAGCGATCCAGTTTTCCTAGCACCACTCATGGAAGAGACTGTCTTTTCTCCATTGCATATTTTTGCCTCCTTTGTCATAGATCAATTCACCATAGATGTGTGGGTTTATTTCTGGACTCTCTTTCATTTTCCATTGACCTATGTGTCTATTTTATGCTGGTATCATGTTGTTTTGATTACTGGAGATTTGTAGTATAGAATGAAGTCAGGGAGCAGAGCTCCAGCTTTGTTCCTTTTTCTGAAGATTGCTTTGGCAATTTGAGGCCATTCATGGTTTCATAGGAATTTTTGGATTATTTGCTCTAGTTTTGTGAGAATAGTTATTGATTTTTTATAAGAATTACATTAAATCTGTAGATTGTTTTGTGTAGCATGGACATTTTAACAGTATTAACTCTTCCAACCCAAAAGCACTGGATATCTTTCCATTTCTTTAAATCATCTTCAATTTCCTTCATCAGTGTTTTATATTTTTCAGAGTATAGGTCTTTCATCTCCTTGGTTAGATTTGCTCCTAGTTATATTATTCATTTTGATATGATTTTCATTGGGATTTTAAAAACTTACTCTTTCTCATATTTTATCATTAATGTATAGAAATGCAAGAGATTTCTGTTTATTAATCTTGTATTCTGCAACATTGCTGAATTCATTTATTAGTTCTAATGATTTTTGGTTACAGGCTTTAGGGATTTCTATATAAAGTATCATGTTGTCTGCAAATTGTGACAGTTTTACTTCTTTTCTTCTGATTTAGATGTTTTTTATTTATTTTTCTTTTCTGATTGTTAAGAGTTAGGACTTCCAAAGCTATGTAGAATAAAAGTGGTGAGAGTGGGAATCCTTGTCTTATTCCTGAATTTAGAGGAAAGGCTTTCAGCTTTTCACTGTGAGTGTGATGTTGGTTGTGGGTTTGTCATAAATGGTCTTTATTATGTAGAGATACGGTACCTCTATACCCACTTTGATGAGAGTTTTTATCATGAATGGATGTTGAATTTTGTCAAATTCTTCTTCTGTGCCTATTGAGATGGACATGTGATCCTTTATCCTTTCTTTTGTTAATGTGGTATATCACATTCATTAATTTGCATATGTTGAGCCATCCCTGTGACTTAAGAGTAAAATCAACTCCATCATGTTTTATAATACTTTCTATATATTGTTGGATTCAATTTGCTAATGTTACATTAAAGATTTTTGCATCTATTGACATCAAAGATATTGGCTTGTAATTTTCTTTTTATGTAATATTTTTGTCTAGTTTTGGTATCAGAATAATGGTGGCCTCATAAAATAAATTTGGGAGTATCTCATCCTCTTCAATGTTTGGAATCATTTTATTAGGATAGGTAATAACTCATTTTATTTATTTATTTATTTTTTGAGTATTAAATTCTGTTTTATAAATTAGATATTACATGTATTCTTTTGTGACTTTGTTTTGCTACATCATCCGTGCTGATGCATCTGGCTATATTTCATTACTGTGTGGTAGTCCATCATATAAACATACCAGAGTTATGTGTCTTCTCTACTGTGATGGAGTTTAGATTGTTTTGCTGTTATAGACAAAGCCACTATGAATATTTCTGTATATTATGTTCTGTTGCACATGTGTATCATCCCTTGAGAATACATCTAGTAGCGGAATTGTTTGTTTACAGACTATGTGTGTCTTCATCTTTACTAGGTGCCAACTAGCTTTCCTAAAGCAATTGTCTGAATCAGTGCTTCCACCAGTAGCAATAGAAAGTTCCACATTTGATGTTGTCAGACTTAAAACTTTTGAAAATGTCCTGGGTTTATAATGTTGTAAAGGCAGCACTTAAGAATTTTGAAAATAATGGTTCAGAGAATAAAATCCACCCATAATCCCATCATCCATTTTGATATATCTCAGTTATTTTCATAGATATATGTGTATATTTTTTAAAGAAACAGGTATTATACCTCATTGTTGCTTAACCTGAATTTCTATGAAGTTAATTATTTTTATCACAGTTTTTTTCAACATTTTTTATTGAGTTATAGTCATTTTACAATGCTATGTAAAATTCCAGTGTAGAGCACAGTTTTTCAGTTATACATGAACACAGTTATATTCATTGTCATATTATTTTTCACTGTGAGCTAATATAAGGTCTTCCATGTATTTCCCTGTGCTATATAGTATAATCTTGTTTATTTATTCTACATTTTGAAATCCTAATCTATCCCTTCCCACCTCCCGCCCCCTTGGCAAACACAAGTTTGTATTCTATGTCTATGAGTCTGTTTCTATTTTGTACATATATATATATATATATTTAGATTTTACATATGAGTGATCTCATATGGTATTTTTCTTTCTCCTTCTGGCTTACTTCACATACAATGACATTCTCCAGGAACATCCATATTGCTGCAAATGGCTTTATGTTGTCGGTTTTTATGGCTGAATAGTATTCCATTCTGTAAATATACCAAAATTACCTTATCAAGTCATCTGTCAATGGACATTTAGGCTGTTTCCATGTTTTGGCTATTGTAAATAGTGCTGCTATGAACATTGGGGTGCAGGTTTCATTTTGAAGTAGGGTTCCTTGTCACTATATGCCCAGGAGCGGGATTCCTGGGTCATATGGTAAATCAATTCCTAGTCTTTTCAGGAATCTCCATACTGTTTTCCACAGTGGCTGCAACAAACTGCATTCCCCCCAGCAGTGTAGAAGGGTCCCCTTTTCTACACAGCCTAACCAGCATTTGTCATTTGTGGGCTTTTGAATGATGTCCATTCTGACTGGTGTGAGGTGATACCTTATTGTAGTTTTGATTTGCATTTCTCTGAAAATTAGTGATATTGAGCATTTTTTCATGTGCCTATTGATCATTTGTATGTCTTCCTAAAAGAATTGCTTGTTTAGGTCTTTTGCCGATTTTTGGATTGGATTGTTTCTTTTTTTCTTATTAAGTCATATGAGTTGCTTATATATTCTGGAGATCAAGCCTTTGTCGGTTTCATCTTTTGCAAAAATTTTCTCCCATTCCGTAGGTTGTATTTTTGTTTTACTTATGGTTTCCTTTGCTGTGCAGAAGCTTGTAAGTTTAATTACATCCCATTTGTTTATTCTTGCTTTTATTTCTATTGCTTGAGTAGACTGTCCTAGGAGAACATTGAGATGTATGTCAGATAATGTTTTGCCCATATTTTCTTCTAGGAGGTTTATTGTATCTTGTCTTGGTTTATGTCTTTGATATATTTTGAGTTGATTTTTGTATATGGTGTAAGGGAGTGTTCTAGTTTCATTGTTTTACATGCTGCTGTCCAGTTTTCCCAACACCATTTGCTGAAGAGACTGTCTTTATTCCATTGTATATTCTTGCCTCCTTTGTCGAAGATGAGTTGACCAAAAGTTTGTGGATTCACTTCTGGGCTCTCTATTGTGTTACATTGGTCTATATGTCTGTTTTTGTACCAGTACCATGCTGTCTTGATGACTGTAGCTCTATAGTGTTGTCTGAAGTCTGGGAGAGTTATTCCTCCAGCCTCTTTCTTTCTCTTCAGTAATGCTTTGGCAATTCTAGGTCTTTGATGGTTCCATATACATTTTATTATGATTTTTTCGAGTTCTGTGAAATATGTCCTGGGTAATTTGATAGGAATTGCATTAAATCTGTAGATTGTCTTGGGCAGTGTGACCATTTTAACAATATTGATTCTTCCAATCCAAGAGCATGGGTATCTTTCCATTTTTAAAGTCTTCTTTAATTTCCTTCATCAATGGTTTATAGTTTTCTGTGTATAATTCTTTCATCTCCTTGGTTAGATTTATTCCCAGATATTTTATTACTTTGGGTGCTATTTTAAAGGGGATTGTTTCTTTACTTTCTTTTTCTGTTGATTCATCATTTGTGTAAAGAAATGCCACTGATTTTTGAACATTAATCTGCAACCTGCTACCTTGCTGAATTCTTCAATCAGCTCTAGTAGTTTTTGTGTAGACCTTTTAGGGTTTTCTATATATAATATGTCATTGGCATATAGTGACACTTTTACCTCTTCTTTTCCAGTTTGGATCCCTTTTATTTCTCTCTCTTGCCTGATTGCTGTGGCTAGGACTTCCAGGACTATGTTGAATAGGAGTGGTGATAGTGGGCATCCTTGTCTTGTCCCAGATTTTAGTGGGAAGCTTTTGAGTTTTTCACCGTTGAGTACTATGCTGGCTGTAGGTTTGTCATATATAGCTTTTATTATGTTGAGATATGTTCCCTCTATACCCACTTTGGCTAGAGTTTTCATCATAAATGGGTGTTGAATTTTATCAAATGCTTTTTCTGCATCAATTGAGATGATCATGTGGTTTCTGTCCTTTCTCTTGTTGATGTGATGTATTGCATTGACTGATTTGCATATGTTGAACCACCCTTGTGTCCCTGGGATGAACCCCACTTGGTCATGATGTATAATCTTTTTTATGCATTGTTGGATTTTATTTGCTAATATTTTGGTGAAGATTTTGGCGTCTATGTTCATCAGTGATATTGGCCTATAATTCTCTTTTTTTGTAGTGTCTTTGCCTGGTTTTGGTATCAGGGTGATGGTGGCTTCATAGAATGAGTTTGGGAGTATTCCCTCCTTTTCAATCTTCTGGAAGAGTTCGAGAAGGACTGGTATGAGTTCTTCTTTGTATGTTTTGTAGAATTCCCCGGTGAAGCCGTCCGTTCCTGGACTTTTATTTGTAGGGAGGTTTTTAATTGCTATTTCGATTTCATTTCTAGTGATCAGTTTTTTCAAGTGGTCAGTTTCTTCTTGATTCAGTCTTGGTGGTCTGTATGTTTCCAGAAACTTGTCCATCTCCTCTAGGTTATCCAGTTTGGTTCCATATAGTTTTTCATAGTATTCTCATATGATATTCTGTATTTCTATTTTGTTTGTTGTAATTTCTCCATTTTCCTTTCTTATTTTGCTAATTTGTGCTCTCTCTTTTTTCTTCTTTGTGAGTTTTGCCAGAATTTTTCTGATTTTATTTACTTTTTCAAAAAAAAACTGCTTTTGGTTTGGTTGATTTTTTTCTCTGGTCTTGTTATCTCTATTGTATTTACTTCCTCCCTAATCTTTATCATTTCCTTCCTTCTGCTGCCTTTTGGGTTTTTTTGTTCTTCTTTTTCTAGTTCTTTTAGTTGGTGGGTTAAATTGTTTATTTGAAATTGTTCTTTTTTGAGGAAGGCCTGTATCACTATAAACTTCCCTCTTAGCACTGCCTTTGCTGTGTCCCATAGATTTTGAGTGGTTGTGCTTTCATTGTCATTTGTCTCAAGGTATTTTTTAATTTCAGCTTTGATTTCTTCATTGACCCTTTGGTTTTTTAATAACATATTATTTAATCTCCATGCTTTCCTTTTTTTCTCCTTTGTTTCTCTGTTGTTGATTTCTAGTTTCATGGCATTGTGGTCAGTAAAGATGCCTGAGATAATTTCTATCTTCTTAAAATTGCTGAGGTTTCTTTTGTGCCCAAGTACATCATCAATCCTGGAAAATGTTCCATGTGCACTTGAAAATAATGTATATCCTATTTTTGTGGGGGGGTGTAATGCTCTGAAAATATCCACCAAATCTAATTTTTCTATTGTATTTTTTAATTTCTCTGTTGCCTTGTTTGTTTTCTGTCTGGAAGATCTGTCTAGTGATGTTAATGCGGTGTTAAAATCTCCAACTATGACTGTATTCCCATCAATATCCCCCTTTATCTCTGTTAGTAATTGTTCCATGTACTTAGGTGCTCCTATATTGGGTGCACATCAACACTTATTTCTTGTCCTTTTGAGATAAACATTCTAACGGGTGTGAGGTGATATCTCGTTGTTTTGATTTGATGGTTTCTTTGATGATTAGTGATGTTGAGCATCTTTTCATGTATGTTTTACCCATCTGTATGTCTTCTTTAGGAAAAAATATCTATTCAGATCCTCTACCTATGTTTTAGTCAGATAGATTTGATTTTGTTGCTTTGGTGGTGTTGTTTTTGTTTTTTGTTTTTGCTATTGAGTTGTATGAGTTCTTTATATATTTCGGTTATTAACCCTTTATGAGATATATGATTTGTAATTTTTTTCCTTGTCCATAGATTGTCTTTTCACTTTGTTGATTGTTTCTTTTGCGCAGCAAAAGAAACTATCTTTTGTTTATTTATTTATTTATTTATTTTGCTGCTTGTGCTTTAAGTGTCAGATCCAAAAGTTCATTGCCAAGTCCATGTCAAGTTGATTTTTCCTTATATTTCCTTCTAGACATTTCATGATTTCATGTCTTATATATAAATCTTTAATCCATTATGATTTAGTTTTCATGAGTGGTTTAATATAGTGCCTAGTTTCATTCTTTGGACATGTGAATATCCAATTATCCAGCACCATTTATTGAAGAGATTGTCTATTCTCCATTGAGTATTCTTGGCTCCTTTGTCAAATATTAGTTGACCATATGTATTTTAGTTTATTTTTGGGCTCTCAGTTCTGTTCCATTAGTCTATTTGTCTGCTTTTATACCAGTACCATACTATTTTGATTACTACAGCTTTATAGTGTAGCTTGAAATAGTTTATAGTATAGTTTATGGTATAGCTTGAAATGAATTTTTATGCCTCCTACTTTGCTCTTCTTTCTCAGGATATCTGTGGCTGTTTGAGTTTCTTGTGGTTTCATATAAATTTTAGGTCTAAAGTTTTTTTATTTCATCTTGATTCATTGATTGTTCGGAAGAGTGTTTTTTCATTTCCACATATATGTGAAGCTTCTAGCTTTCCTCCTATTGATGACTTTTAGTTTCATACCATTCTCTTCAGAAATGATACTTGACATAATTTCAATCTTTTATATATGCTGAGACTTATTTTGTTACCTAACATATGATGTACCCTGGCAAATAGTCAATGTGCATGTAAGAATAGTGTGTTTTCTTCTGCTGTTGGATGAAATGTTCTGCATACATCTATTCAGTTCATTTAGTCTAAAGTATATTTTAAGTCCAATGTTTCCTTATTGATTTTCTTTGCAGATGATCTATCCATTGTTAAAAATGAGGAGTTGAAATCCCCTACTATTACTGTATTGTTGTCTATTATTCCCTTCAGTTCTTTTGAGAGCTTGTTTGGAGGTTCTAGCAGGGGGGTGCAGCTACTTGTATACCCTTGACGAAGAAGAACAGTCCTTCTCTATTGGGGATGGTCATCTTCTTCTTCCAAGCATGCAGCTCTGGGAGGGATGCTCATGGAGCGGTGAAGGAGGAAGTGGACACACATCTAGCCAGCCAGATCAGCCATATCAACCCTGGTGATCAATGGGGTGACAGATGTTGCAGCCTGATCGCCCTCACATCCCTCCCTTCAGTTCTTTTAGTATATGCTTTATATATTAGGTGTACCCATGTTAGGTGCATATATATTTACAGTTGTTATATCTTTTGATAAATTAACCCGTTTTTCATTATATAAATGACCATTTTTTGTCTGTTGTTACATTTTTAGACTTAAAGTTGACTTTGTCTAAGAATAGCTATCCCTGCTCTATATTTGTTTCATTTGCATGGGATATCTTTTTCTATACCTTCAATTTGAGCCTATATGTGTCCTTGAAGTTTAAGTGAATCTCTTGTAGGTGGTATATAGTTGTGACTTCCCTTTTTATTTATTCAATCACTTTGTGCCTTTTGGAACATTAATCCATTTACATTTAAAGTAATTATGCTAACTAAAGACCTGCTATTTCCCTCTTGATAATTGTTTTCTGGCTGTTTTGTAGTTTCTTTGTTCCTCTATTCCTCTTTTGCTGTCTTCCTTTGTGAATTGATACTTTTTTGTAGCGTTATACTTTGATTTTATTTATTTATTATGTATCTATAGATTTTTGTTTTGTGGTTATCCTAGGGCATGGTTGAAACATCTTATAGATATAAAATTATATTTTACACTGATAAACTTAACTTTGATTGTATACAAAAACTCTTCACTTTTCCCACCCCACACATTTTATGGTTTTTATGTGACACTTTGCATCCTTTTATATTGTGTATCCATTAACAAATTATTGTAGCTACTATTTTCAACACTTTTGTCCTTCAACCTTTCTACTAAAGTCAAGTTGTTAACACACCATGACATTACAGTACTTGAGAATTCTGAATCTGACCATATATGTGTCTTTTTTAAAAACTATATTTTTGAAGTATAGTCAGTTTACAATGTTGTGTCAGTTTCAAGTGTACTGTATAGTGTTTCAGTCATAATATACATATATATTCCTTTTCATATTCTTTTTCATTATAGGTTACTACAATGTTGAATATAGTTCCCTGTGCTATACAGTAGGGCATTTTTGTTTGTCTATTTTATATATAGTAGTTAGTATCTGCAAATCTCAAACTCCCAATTTATCCACACCCACCCTCTTTCCCCTGGTAACCATAAGTTTGTTTTCTATGTCTGTGAATCTACTTACATGTGAAATCTTAAAAAAAACATATATTTGTCTTTATCAGTGTGTTATTTACTTCTATATGTTCTCATGTACTAGTTAGCATCCTTTTATTTTAGCTTGAATAAATCCCTTCAGTGTTTCTCGTATGGCAGGTCTAGTGATAGGTGATGAACTCCCTCAGATTTTGTTTGTTTGGGAAAGTCTTCACCTTGCCTTCATTTCTGGTGGACAACTTTTCTGGGTGAATTATTCTTGGCTTGCAATTTCCTTCTTTCAGCACTTTGCATATATCATCCCATTCTCCCCTGGCCTGCAATGTCTCTGGTTCTTCATGATATCTATGGCTTTGTATATATCTGTTCATTTGAAGAACCAGTCACTCATTGTAGACTTTATGGACTGACTTTGGTAGAAGACTTACCTATGTGTGAGGACATGATGGAATGTGCTAGACTTTCATCACAGTGGTTTAGTGGTGCAGGGCACCCAAATTCAGGGGTGTCTGGTGGCACCATGTAGGTTTGCTGATTCATTGGCTGAAGCCTTTGGGTTCCACAACATCAACAACTGCATGGTCCTTGGTGGGCATTGTTAGGGGTCCACTGAATCTGCAAGTGCTGCTGGGTATTCAGCAGTACATCCAGGTCCAGCAGGTAGGGACCAAGGTAAGCAGCAGTTGTGGCCAGAGCCATAGGTGGACACAGCTTCAGGGGACAGCTGCAAGTGCCAGTGTAGTAGCAGGTGCTGGTTGCTAACATTTTTAGTAGTGGCAGCCAACACAGGCAGCAAGGGCCAGGGCCAACTGCAGTTACAATGGCAGTTGTGTGGACCCTGTCAACATGCAGTACTATGTCTGCTGGATCTCACCACTGGAGCATGGCACTGGAGGCTGGTGATAGGGGGTGAGCTGGGCAGGTGTACAATTGGAGAAACTAGTTGTAGGTGAGAGCAGGCTTCATTCCAGTGACACAAAACAAGGCCTGATTTGGGCCTACAAGCAGTTGCAGGAGCCCTGGATATCAGCATGCTCTCGTGTGACTGCACAGTCTCCTCTGGTCATGTGTATTGCAGTGGAGGCCAGTGATGGTGTCAGGATGGTGGTGTGCAGTCGGACTGCTGGAGAGACAAGCCCTAAGCAAAAGCATGGTGGTGGAAGTCAGCTGCACAAGTCCAGGCTAGCATTTTGCACATTTGTAGCCCCAGAGGCCTGGGATGGGTGCTGATGTGGTTCCTGGGCTCCAGTAGGGGTGAAAGGGCAGAGAGAGGGGGCAGAGACTCAGGTGGTTGGTGACAGAGTATGTAAATGATTGTGGGATGAAAGCCAGTAAAATCTGCAGGGGGTCCACTGTGGCTGTACTGGCCATTGGTTTCTTCAGTGGCAAATGCTGCTGAATTTGTCTACATAGCATGTAACTGGGAATGGCAATCACTTCTGCATTGCTGCTACTGGTAGCCCCTGGTTTTCTCCCTTGTTCCTTGCTGCCTCTAAAAATCTCACCTTCACTGGTCTCTGGGCAGTATGAAACCAAAGTGGGACCTTCATGCAGTGTCCGAGAAGGCTGGGGAAACTGGATGCTCATCCCACCATTCCTTTTCCTGATAGGGCAACTCTTTCTAGCTGGGGAGTTCCTTTTTGGTGCTGAGCAATGTTGATTTTGGGGGTCAGATGATGCAGTCAAAATTAAACTGTCTTTCTTTTTCGTGTGATTAGTCTCAAGTTTTTCATCGCACTGTGTTACTGAAGTTTCTTAAGTCGACTCCAGAGCTCTCACAGAGCTTTTGTTCAAGGATAGCTGTCTAATTGTTCATCTTCATTGGGGGATGGAGCCTGATGTCTCCTACTATGCCATCTTGGTAACATCAGTTCTGTCTTTGACTTTTGACAACTTAATTACATAATGTGTCTCTGTATAGCTCTTTTCGAGTTCAACCTTTTTGGGGTCTTTTGGGCCTCATAAATCTGAATATCCATCTCCTCCCAACTTCCGGAAAGTCTTCAGCCATCTTTCCTTTAAACAGACTTTTTTCGCCTTCTTTTCTGGGAAAGATCCCCATGATGCATATTTATTGTTATCTTGTTGGTATTCCATAAATTCTGTAGGCTTTCTTCTCTCATTCTTTTTTTTTTTTTTTTTTTTTTTTGTCTTTTTGTCTTGTAGTTCCTCTGGATAATTTCAAATTACCTATTTTCAAATTCATGGATTCTTTCTTCTGCTTGATCAGGTCTGCTCTTGAAGCTCTCTATTAAAATTTTCAGTTTGGTACTTGTATTTCTCAGCTCTAGGATTTCTGGGAGGTTTTTTTCAGGTTTTTATTTCTTTGGTGAACTTCTCATTGTGTTTACAAATTGTTTTCCTAACTTCATTTAGTTGTCTCTGTGGTTTTGTAGTTCATGAACTTCTTTAAGAATATTATTCTGAATTCTTTGTCATACAGTTCCTTGTTCTCCATTTCTTTAAGCTCAGTTATTGGAGATTTCATTTTCTTCAGTGGTGTCATGTTTAACTGAGTCTTTATGATCTTTGATTCCTTACATTGGTATCTGCACATTTGATACAGCAGTCTTCTCTTTCAGATGTTACAGATTTGCTTCAGAAGGAAAAGATCTTCACTAGCCAGTTCAGGTTGGGGTACTGGGCAGGATAGCTGGTAGCATGTACAACAGGCAGTTCTTTCTACGAGGCCCTGCAGTTGGGCAAGGCTACTGTCCTTCCTCTGTGGTTGTGGGGTGGTTGTACTACCTGCTTGGCCCCACAGCTGGGTGGACCTGCTTGCTGGGCTCCATTTTCAAGTAGGACTACTGTGTAGGATCCCTGGTTCTGTGAGGCTGCTGGCTTTTCTACACAGTCAGGTGGGGCCACTTGCTGGGCTCTGCAATCACTTCTGGGTAAGCAACATTGCAGGCTGTATTTCCCAGCAGGTCAGTGCCACTGTTTGGACTTTGCAATTGGGCAGAGCTGCACACTGGGCTCAGCAATTGCTCTTATTCTAGTGGGGTCTCAGGCTGTGCTCCCCAGTTGGATGTGCCACTGGCTGGATTCTAGGCAAAGCAGGAGGCAGAGCTTTATGGTCAGGTGAGGCCTTAGTCTGTTGGTCTTCTTATGAAGGGGATTTAATCAGGAACGACCTAAGTCACCATCTTGATATTGTCACCACATGCAAGTGTGTGTTGAAAGCAATGATGAACCTCTGATTTAAAGAACTTGTCTTCACAGTTAGGTAGTTAGTCTGGGCTCCAAAAGAGAGGACATGCACATGCTGTTCTCCATAATGGCTGCATCAATTTGCATTACCACCAACAGTGTGGGAGGGTTCCTTTTTCTCCATACTCTCTCCAGAATTTATTATTTATAGACTTGTTGATGATGGCCATTCTGACCAGTGTGAGGTGATACCTTATTGTAGTTTTAATTTGCATTCCTTGAACAATTAGTGATGTTGAGAATCTTTTCATTTGCCTGTTTGATATCTGTATGTCTTCTTTGAAGACGCCTATTTAGATCTTATGCCCATTTTTTGATTGGGTTGTTTTTTGAATATTGAGCTATGTGAGCTGCTTGTGTATTTTGGAAATTAATCCCTTGTAGATCACATTGTTTGCAAATATTTTTTCCCATTCCATAGATTGTCTTTTCATTTTCTTTATGGCTTCCTTTGTTGTCTGTGCAAAAGCTTTTAAGTTTAATTAGGTGCCATTTATTTATTTTTGTTTTTATTTCAATTACTCTAGGAGCTGATTTGAAAAATATATTCCTGCAATTTATGTTAAAGAATGTTCTGCTTATGTTTTCCTTTAGGAGTTTCATATTATTTGGTCTTACATTTAGGTTATTAATCCACTTTGAGTTTATTTTTGTATATGGTGTTACAGAATGTTCTAATTTCATTCTTTTACAGGTAGCTGTCCAGTTTTTCCAGCACCACTTCTTGAAAAGACTATCTTTTCTCCATTGTATATTCTTGCCTCCTTTGTTATAGATTAATTCATTGTATTTGTGTGGGTTTATTTCTGGGCTTTCTATCCTGTTCCATTGATCTATGTGTCTGTTTTTGTGCCAGTACCATACTGTTTTGATTACTGTAGCTTTATGGTATAGTCTGAAGTCAGGGAGCATGATTCCTCAAGTTCCATTCTTCTTTTTCAAGATTGTTTTGGCTACTTGGGGTCTTTTGTGTTTCCATACAAATTTTAAAATTATTTGTTCTAGTTCTGTGGAAAATGTCATTGGCAATTTGATAGGGATTGCATTGAATGTGTATATTGCCTTGGGTAGTATGGTCATTTTAACAATATTGATCCTTCCATCCAAGAATATGGTATAGCTTTCCATCTTTTTGTGTCATCTTCAGTTTCTTTCATCAGTGTATTATAGTTTTCAGAGGACAGGTCCTTTGCCTCCTTAGGTAGGTTTATTCCTAGGTATTTTATTCTTTTTGATACAATGGTAAATGGGATTGTTTCCTTAATTTCTTTTTCTGCTATTTTGTTGTTAGTGTATAGAAATGCAACTGATTTCTGTATATTAATTTTATATCTTGCAAATTTACCAAATTCATTGATGAATTAGTAGTTTCCTGATAGCCTCTTTACGATTTTCTTTCTTTAGTGGGGTAATTTATTTTATTAATGTATTTATGTATGTATGAATGTGTGTATTTTATTTGTTTGTTTATTTGTTAACTTATTTATAGAGAAAGTACCAGGGATTGAACCCAGGATCTTATGCATGCTAAGCATGAACTCTACATCTTGAGCTATACTCTCCCCTCCAGGATTTTCTATATATAGTATCATGTCATCTGCAGACAGTGACGGTGTTACTACTTCTTTTCCAACTTCAAGTCCTTTTATTTCTTTCTCTTCTCTGATTGCTGTGATGAGAAGTTCCAAATCTATGTTGAGTGAATGTGGCAAGAGAGGGCATACTTGTCTTGTTCCTGGTCTTAGAGGAAATGCTTTTAGTTTTTCACCATTTAGTATGATATTAGCTGTGGGTTTGTCATATATGGCCTTTATTATGTTGAGGTATGCTCCCTCTATGCCCACTTTCTGAAGAGTTTTTATCATAAATGAATGCTGCATTTTGTCAAAAGCTTTCTCTGCATCTACTGAGATAATCACATGGCTTTTATTCTTCAACTTGTTAATGTGTGTCCCACTGATTGACTTGCAGACATTAAAAATCCTTGCATCCCTTGGATAAATCCCACTTGATCATGGTGTATGATCATTTTAATGTATTGTTGGAGTTAGTTTGCTAGTATTTTGTTGACAATTTTTGCATCTATGTTCATCAGTGATTTTGGCCTGTAATTTTCTTTTTGTGTGATATTCTTGTCTGGTTTTCATACCAGGTTGATAGTGGCCCCATCAAATGAGTTTTGAAGTGTTCACTCCTCTGCAATTTTTTAGAACAATTTCAGAAGAATAGGTGTTAATTCTTTTCTGACTATTTGGTAGAAATCCCCTATGAAGCCATCTGGCCCTGGACTTTTGTTTGTTGGAAGTTTTAAAGTTACTGATACAATTTCAGTACTGGCAATTGGTCTATTTATATTTTCTACTTCTTCTTGTTTCAGGCTTGGAAGATTGTACCTTTCTAAGAATTTGTACATTTCTTCTAAATTGTCCATTTTTTTGGCATAGAGTTATTCATAGTAGTCTCTTAAGATTCTTTGTATTTTTGTGGTGTCAGTTGTAACAACTTTTTTGTTTCTGATTTTATTAATTTGGGCCCTTTCCCTTTCATCTTGATAAGTCTGGCTAAAGGCTTATCAATTTTATCTTTCCAAAAAACCAGCTTTTAGTTTCATTGATCTTTTCTGTTGTTTTTCAGTCTCTATTTTATTTATTTCTGTTCTGATCTTTGTGATTTCTTCCCTTCTACTAACTTCGGGTTTTGTATGTTCTTATTTCTCTAGTTCCTTTATGTGTAAGTTTAGGTTGTTTATTTGAGATTGTTCTTGTTTCCCAAGGTAAGCTTGTATCACTATAAACTTCTCTCTTAGAACTGCTTATGCCACATGCCATAGATTATGGATCATTGTGTTTTCATTTTCACTTATCTCTAGGTATTTTTTAATTTCCTCTTTGATTTCTTCAGTGATCCATTGGTTGTTTCATAGCATATTGTTTAGCCTCCATGTGTTTGTGTTTTTTGCAGGTTTTTTCTAGAGGTTGATTTCTAATCTCATAGCATTGTGGTCAGAAAAGATGCTTGATATGATTCTTATGTTGACTAAGGCTTGCTTTGTAGCTGAGTCTGCAATCTGTCATAGAGAAAGTTTCATGTGTACTTGAGAAGAATGCGTATTTTGCTTCTTTTGGATGGAATGCTCTATAAATATCAATTAAGTCCATGTGGTCTAATGTATCATTTAAGGCCTGTATTGCCTTATTGACTTTTTGTCTAGATGACCTGTACATTTATGTAAGTGGGTCTAAAGGTCTCCCATTATTATTGGTTACTGTCAATTTTTCCTTTTATGTCTGTTCACAGTTGCCTTATACACTGAGGTTCTCCTGTGTTGAATGCATATATATTTACAATTGTTAATATCTTCTTGGATTGATCCCTTGAGCATTATGTAATGTACTTCTTTGTCTTTTGTAACAGTATTTTAAAGTCTATTTTGTCTAATTGTTGCTACTTCAGCTTTCTTTTTGTTTCCATTTGCATGGAATATCTATTTCCATCCCACTATTTTCAGTCTGTATGTGTCTTTGGGTCTGAAGTGGGTCTCTTGTAGACAGCACATATATGGGTCTCATTTTTGTATCCATTCGGTGAGCATTTAATCTGTTTACATTTAAGGTATTGATACATATGTTCTTATTGCCATTTTGTTGACTGTTTTTGATTTATTTTTGTTGGTCTTCTTTCCCCCTTTCTTCCTTTGTTCTTTTCTCTTGGGATTTGATCACTATCCTTAGCGTTATGTTTGGATTCTCCTTTCTTTTTGTGTGTGTGTGTATTTTATAGATTTTTGGTTTGCAGTTATCATGAAGTTTTGAAGATACCTCATATATGTGAGACATATAGAAATCTCTCTCTCTATATATATATATATATGTGTGTGTGTGTGTTTGTGTGTGTGTGATTATTTTAAGTTGTTGATCTCTTAACTTCAAATGCATTTTAAATACCCTGTATTCATACTCTCCTTCCCTCATAATTACTAGTTTTAATATCATATTTTACTACTAATTGTTTTGTGTATCCTTTAACTGCTTAGTTTGGATAGAGATATTTTACTACTTTTGTCTTCTAACTCCCCTATTTGTTTGTGTGGATGATTTCCTATCTTTACTATATGCTTGCCTTTACTGGTGAGCTTTTCCATTTAATAATTTTCTTATTTCTAGTTTTCCACCTAAAGCTGTAAAGCTAGTTTGGTGGTGCTGAATTCTTTCAGCTTTTGCATCTCTGTAAAGCTTTTGATTTCTCTGTCAAATCTGAAGAGAGCCTTGCTGAGTAGAGTATTCTTGGTTGTAGGTATTTCCCTTTCATCACTTTAAATATATCATGCCACTCCCTTCTGGCCTGCAGAGTTTCTGCTGAAAAATCAGCTGATAACCTTATGGGAGTTCCCTTGTATGTTATTTGTTGATTTTCTCTTGTTGCTTTCAGTATTTTCTCCTTATCTTTAACTTTTGTCAATTTGATTCCTATGCACCTTGATGTGTTCTTCTTTGGGTTAATCCTATAGGGGACTCTGTATTTCGTGGACTTGGGTTACTGTATCCTTTCCCATATTAGATAAGTTTTCAGCTTTTATCTCTTTAAATATTTTCTCAGGTCCTTTCTCTCTCTCTTCTCCCTCTGGGACCCCTATAATGCAAATATTAGTGAGCTTCATGTTATACCAGAAGTCTCAAACTACCCTCATTTCTTTTCATTCTTTTTTCTGTTCCACAATAGTGATTTCCACTACTCTGTCTTCTGGCTCGCTGATCCACTTTTCTGCCTCATTTGGCCTACTCTTGTTTCCTTCTAGCGTATTATTCATTTTAGTTATTGTATTTTTCATCTCTGTTTGATTGTTCTTTGTATTTTCTAACTCTTTGCTAAAAACTTCTAACTTCTTGCTCTGTTCATCTATTCTCCTTCTGAGTTCTCTGATCATCTTCACAATTACTCTGAACTCTTTCTCAGGTAGATTGCCTGTCTCCTTATCATTTATTTCTTCTTCTGGGATTTTGCCTGGGGTGTATTCCTCTGCCACCCCATTTTGTCTAAATTTCTATTTGTAGTATTATGTAAGTTAGTTACATTTTTCGACCTTGGAGAAGTGGCCCTCTGTGGGAGACATCCTATGTGTCCCAGCAGTGCACTCCCCTCTCGTCACCCAAGGGCCAGGGGCCAGCTGGTCCCAGGGTAGAGTCTGGCCTGCATTTGTGGACTTCTTCCATAGGCTGTGGGATTATTGTTTTTACTTCTTGTGTTTTCCCCCTTGTGGGTGAGGCTGGACTAGAGGCTTGTGCAGGTTTCCTGGTGGGAGGGGTAGGTGCCTGCCCACTGGTGAGTGGAGCTGGGTCCTTGCCCTCTGTTGGGCAGGGCTGTGTCTAGGGGCATGTCTAGAGGCAACTGTGGGCTCAGGAAGGCCTTAGGCAGTCCATCTACTGATGGATGGGGCTGTTTTCCCAACCAGTATGTTATTTGGCTTGAGGCATCCCAACAATTAAGCCTATAAGCCATTCGGTGGGGCCAGGTCTTGATGTTAATGACCCAAACAAGATGTCAGCCTCCAGGATAGCTCATGTAGGTGAATACGTCCCAAAAGTCTGCCACCAGTTTTTATGTCCCTAGGGTGAGCCTCAGCCCCTACCCCCACTCTTCAACCTCCCCAGGACACTTCCCAAAACCAGCAGGCAGGTCTGGCCCATGTTCCTATGAAATCAGTACTTTTACCCTTGGTCCCAATGCATGTGAGATTCTATATACACTTATTAAGGGTATGAAGTCTCTGTTTCCCCCAGTCCTGTGGGGCTCCTGCAATTAATTATTCCCCACTGGTCTTCACAGCCAAATGCTCTGGGGGCTTCTCCTCCTGATGCCCAAACCCCAGGCTGTGGAGCCTGATGTGGGGCTCAGAACTCTCACTTCTATGACAGAACCTCTGCAATATAATTTTCTCCAGCTTGTAGGTTGCCCACCCAGCGGGTATGGGACCTAATCATATCATGAATGCATCCCTCCTATCATCCTGCTGTGTTTTTTTCCTTATGTCTCCAGTTGAAGAAGATCTTTTTTGGAAGGTTCCTGCCTTTTTTATCCATAGTTCTTCAGCAGTCAGTTGTGGTTTTGTTGTGTTTATGAGAGGAGGTGAGTTCAAGTTCCTTTGACTCTGCTATACTGACAAGATCTCCCAGAATTGAATTATTTTTAAATGTTTATTTTTTGAAGATGCATATTATAACCCTTTAATCTAATAACAATAGGATCTTTACTATATCGCTTACTTATTAAAACACTCATGGCTTTCCTCTCCCTGATACCTCCTGTGCCTTGTCACAGCATCCCCAGATGATAAATTGGAGTACAATGGGCAGTGAGTTTTGAATTTCCAGTAGTATCATGCTTAACTCTAATGCCATCATGAGAACCCACCTCTCATTTCCAGAATACTCCAGAATATATAGTGTATCCCAAAAGATGAGTGAATCTAGGGATAACCTGAATTCATCTAATTCTAGGGAAAGGACCAAGTGAGGGGAATAAGTGTTCCAGTCCTGTTCCCAGAAACCTAATTTACCCTCCAATACATCATGACTCTATAAGCATATAAAAGCCAGCATCTAAAACGTGATGCTCTATGCCAGTGGTTTAGATATTCTCATTATTCTTTAAATAAAATTATGTGTAGAAAATTAATACATAAAAATTATAAACTGAGGCCCTCTGATTAAAATGAGGACTTTATTGAGCCACTTCCACTGGATGCCTAGCATTCCATGAAGAATGATTTAACAACTACTGTTCAACAATTCCCCCAGAGATCTTGATCCTGACTCTCTGGTTTAGCATATTCCATTATTCCATCTTTCCACCCCCTTGCCATAGGTTCTCTTATTTTCTCTGGTGAAGACTTCCAGAACCCTAAAGATCTACCCGTCATTCAAGCCACTTAAATGGCTCGAGTATGCCAGCCATAACCAGTTTATTAGTGACTACTGAGAGGGGTAAAACTGGTTCCCTACGATCCCCTTAAGTGACTTTGTCAAAGTCAGGAAATCAGTCTATACATAAAGTCTCCTTCTTCTCCTTTCCTCTCCTCTCTTTCCCTCCCATGTCATGGGGGTTTCTTTAATATTTCTCTTTTGGTGGCAGTGTTGCTCCACTGAAATAAAACCATTCCTTCCTCCCACCCTTTGCTTTTGAAAAACACCTACAATCGAAACAAATGTATTTTACTTACAAAAACTGACCTGCATCTGGGTCTGGGATTTGCATCTAAGGGAGATTTCCTGGAACCCATTCCTAATAATTCTCTGCCCAGACTTTCTTGATTATATAGGAAAGGAAGAGTAGATCCCATGATCTCCTCTTTGTTTCTTTTCTTCATGTTTCTTTTTCTTCTTAATAACTTTTCCATGGCTATAAAATATACACCTGCTTTTTGTAGAAAATTTGGAAAATACAGAAAAGATTAAAAAATAAAATAAATATCCATAATTCCATAAACAAGAGAGAGAGAACTACTGCTAACAGTTTGAGGCAAGTCTCTCCAGTGTGTTATCTTTGTACACATTTTAATGTAATTGTGATCATATGGTACATATTATTTAGTATTCTAGTTTTTATCATTTATATATCATAAGCATTTTCCATACTCTTTAAAACATGTTTATATATCATTCTTAATGACTGGAATAATCTCTCATATGAATGTATCATATATTAATTATTCTTCCAAGATGAGACAGTTAGGTTGCTTCTAAAATGCCGCTATTTTAAACAATACTTTTATCAAATGAGTAAGTGAGTGTTTCCTTGTTCAAATGGGCAAAATGCATCTTTGAGGAAATAAACACTGAATGACAATAAATTTCTACCTTATATTGGGGAATGGTAACATTTGAAGTATTTTTTCATACTGCCCCCCACCACCAAAATCATCTGTTCAAGAAAGGGAAGAAATTCCTCTAGAACGTTTAAGAATCTAAAGCATACTTTAAAAAATATTTCTCTAATTATGGTCTACACTGAAACAAACAAGCTGTAAATCACTGAAACTGATGTTCTCAATCCTATAATTGGATCATGCCTTCCCAAAAGAGCTCAAATTCATGAAACTGGCACTCTTGCATATGTTTTAAAAGGAAGCTGCTCTTCTAACCAAGAAAAAATATCCCCCTACATGCAGGAATTTTGGGAGATGAAGGCCACCTTTAAGGTATAAGATATTAGCTGTCAGGTGTCTGGCACAGCTGACCAGAAAGTTCAATCCACTACACGTGGGCTGGGGTTTTGAGGTTTTTCCTCCTCATTTAATTTGAAAAAGCTATCCAAATTACTAAGCACCGTGCATTCATCTTTACTATTTATAAGGATCCACTTAGTCTTCCATCACTCTACTATATCTAGTTCACATATTTCCACCTACTACACCATATTCAAATATCCATCCCAGACAGAGATAGAGAAGCAATAGATAGTAGAGGAAGTATAGGATTTCTGTTATTGCCACAACCAATTGCAATACCTGGTACAATAAAAAATGTATAACCCAGAAGACCCCAAATGCCACCTAAATAGTGGCCCAGAATGCTTCAGAATATTCCAAAATTCAAATAAGTACCAAGTCAGCCCCTCATTCAGTTCTCAGTTGAAGCTATGTCTAACTCAGTCTTTTTTATGTTCATAATTACTGGATGCAGAATCTACCACTCTAAAATCACTATATGTGTATGTATATAATCAGAGCTACCATTACTGAGTGTATTTGGGGAACATCTCAAACTTTCTTCAAGCCTGGCTGGACAGTAGGGCATCATTTATCTAACTCCTGTCTCTTTTCCTAGCTCTTCAAATAAGCTCACTGGTCCTTTGTGTTTTAAAGCTAGTGACCACTGGAAAATGAATGAAGGAAAAAATAGCAAACTTGGACATTGAAAAAAATTCAAGATTCTACAAATTACAAAAATCCTGATATGGTCTTACTGAATGCCTTTCTATCAATGCCATCTGAAAGACTTCATCATATATTTGATTGGTTTTTCACCCACAAACTTCCACTCCAATCCAGATACTTACTGTCTCTACATTATGTAGACCCTTTTTTCATGAAGGTCCACACTGCTCAGCTTTTAAGTCTGAAGAGGCAGTAGAGCATAACAATGTAAAGGGCGTGCTTGCAGACTGATGTCAGTCTAAATTCCAGTTCAGCCATTTAATATCCATGTGTCTTTGTGTAAGACACATCTCAATTTTTGTATCTGAAAAACACAGAGGATGCACTGTATTACTTTTACATTTCCTTCTATGCGTTAAGTTCAGCATTCATTGTGAACTGGGGTCATCAAGAAAGTCTAGAATGTCAGAAGAGGAGGGGTGAGATATAAGCTATGAAAGCATGGAAAAGTTCTGGAGAGAATACAAAAAGTTCTGTTGCTTTACAACATTTGCCATATCTTCTGACTTCCTCAGCCTTCTTGATTGGCTTCTCTCATTTTTTATTATTCTGTGTTTTATCAAATATTATGTTATTTTTGAACAAATATTTAGATATAAATGAATGTGATAAGTTATCAATAAAACTGAGAGCAAGCACAGCCCATGTTGTGTAAGGAAAGGAAAATATTGCCACAGATCAAAGCTAAAAAGAGTCTTTGAGTTTCATAGTCTGGCTTCAGTTTTTCTGAGAGTTTATAAACCCATTATAGGCAAAACTTTGAGTGAATCCATGCACACCAATGTGGAGATATATGGTAGGACAGTAGTGTGGATTAGATAATGGATATCTGAAACAGTGTGAGCTGATTTATATATATTTTTTCCTTCTAAACCCACCACTGCCAATATCCTCGCAGGAGCAGGTCAAAGCAAAAACTCTTTGTTAGTTTATTAGGCAGGCTAGGCTAGTGATTGTAACAAAATTTATTAGATTAACACAATAAAATTTTATTTTAAACATATATTACAGTCCAGTGTAGGTAGATAGAGTGAGCATACTATGTCATCATTCTCAATTGATCTATACAGCATGAAGGGGAAATTATTAACTTCAAGAGTGCTTGATCTTGTAAAGTCAAGTACTCAGAAGACTCTGGGCCAACCCATCTAGGTACTCTGATCTTTGGTTTGAAAAATAAACAGTCTCATAGTCCCAGGAATCTTGCTGATTTCTGCCCTTGACATGTCTGTCCTAAATTCCACTATGCCAGTCTAGACTGGTTGCCTTCAACACTAGGTGTGTAGCTGGGATCTCCCTTCATCTTATCCTAAGGATTCCCTTTGACCCTTTAATGACCCTTTCAGGGTTTCCAGTTTCATGTATCCTATGTCTATCTCTTTCATCATTTATTATCTAATTTTGGTAGTATACATCTTCATGTTGCTACATGAGGAATGGTGCATGATAGGTAAATTTTTTTAAACTTTATATAATAGTTTGCTAGAGCTACCATAACAAAGCATTACAAACTGAGTGGCTTAACCAGCAGAAATGTGTTGTTTCACAGTTCTAGAGGCTAAAATTCCTTTTGAATTCCTTTTGAAGGTTGTGATGGAGAAACTGTTTTATAGAGTTTTTCTAGCTTCTGGTGGACTGATGACAATCTTTGGCATTCTTTGGCTTGTAGACACATCACTACAATCTCTGTACTCATGGTCATGTGGTGTTCTCACTGTGTGTGTATCTGTGTCTGAACTCCCCATTTTTGTAAGAACATCAGTCATATTGGATTAAGGGCCCACGCTATTCCAGTATGATCTCTTATTAGCTAAAATGGTATCTTCAACAATCCTATTTCCAAATGGGGTCATGTTCTGAAGTACTGGGGGTTAGAACTTCAACATATGAATTGCAAGGGGACATAATTCAACACACACTTCACATGTCTGAAAACATTTTCATGCTACCCTAAAATTTAACTGGTCATAAGATTCAATTCAAGGTTGGAAATAATTTTCCTTCAGAATTTTGAAAGCATTGCTTCTTTATTGTCTAGCTTCTGGTGTTGCCTATTAAGAAATAAGGGACAGATTGGGATTTCAAAATGTAGAATAGATAAACAAGATTATACTGTATAGCACAGGGAAATATATACAAGATCTTATAGTAGCTCACAGAGAAAAATATGTGACAATGAATATATATATATATATGTTCCTGTATAACTGAAAAATTGCGCTCTTCACTGGAATTTGACACATTGTAAAATGATTATAATACAATAAAAAATGTTAAAAATAATAAAGTTATTCTAATTCCTGATTTTTCAAATGTGGCCTGTTCATATCTCTCTAGAATCTTTAACTTCTTTTCTCTAAGCACTTTGAAATCTTACAATAATGTCACTTGGTGTGGACCTATTTTCATGTATTGTTATAGGCACCCTGTGGCCCTTTTCTAGGAACCCATGGCTTTCAGTCCTGGGATGTTCTCTCAGATTTGTTAATGGTTGGATGATTTCTCTGTTTCTATTTTCACTGTTTTCTCTCAATTGGAATGCCTATCATATGGATGTTAGATCTTCTGGACTTGTCCTCTAATCTTCTTTTTTCTTCTATATCCAAATATTTCTCTGTTATTTTTTTCCAGTTTCTGAGATTTCCTCAACTATCTTCAAAAATTTCTATTAAGTTTTTGATTTTTTGGTGTCATGTTTTTAAGTTTCATGAGGTTATTTTGTTCTCTGAATGCTCCATTTGTAAAACATCCTATTCTTACTTGCTTCTATCTTACCTTGCATAATCTCCATTTGCTTTTAACTGCCTTTTCTGTTGTCTCATAATTCTTAGTTGTCTGCTGTTACTTCTTTACTGATTGGAATCTCTGAGTTCACATTTATGACATGTTGACTGTGAGCTTCATTTTAAGGTTCTATCACTTCACTGTCAGCATGGTTGTAAGTTTCACTTAAAGATGGCCAGATTGTCCCCAACCAAATTCTTTTCCAGTTTCCTGCCTGAAAGGCAAAGTCCTATCTGTTGCCTTTCTGGGAGCCCAGTGGAGGAAGAAGGCTTAAGGGAGGCAGTCTCTGTTCAATATAGTAGCCCTATCCTTAGCTATACCTGGTGTCCTTCATTCAAGATATCTTTTGTCTTACCCCCACCCCCAGAAGAAAAATGCCCAAATTTCTGTCAGAGTGGAAGAGTTGAGTTGTCTAACACCATGGTAATGTAGAGTGGAGAAAGAATCTAGGGCTCAAATCTGCTTGTCAAACATTTTTCAAGTAATACTACTTTTCTTAGCCTCCTTTATGGTAGACACTAGGGAAATATAATAATAATTCAGCTTTCCTCATTTCACTTTCCAAATCTACTTTGGAGACTAAACACAGCCATGTGAGTTGTTTTGGCCTTTAAATGTGAGCAGGTGAAATATGCCATTTCCAGGCAGAATGTTTAAGAGGAAATGTATGATTTGCCATGTTACTTTTTACCTGCTATGGCAATCATAAAAATATTTTTCAAGATGAAGCCCTTATAAGCCTCATTCCCTGAGTGATTATATTGGACATGTAGTGTGAGCAATAAACAGATCTTTTTATGTTTTAAACTTATGAGATTCTGGTTACCACAGTGTAACCTAGCCTATTGGTCACAGACTCCTCTTTATCCTTACTTCCAAATAAACTGTGGCCAGTATCCCCGAACCTTTTGAGGATGGCTCAGCATAAAACTTATATTTTATTTTTAGCTTTTTCCCATTCCCAGTATGGGATCATGCTTTCTTGAGCATGCTAAGTTGGTTGCTACTTGGCCATCTGCATTCAGTCTGCTAAACTTAATTGCTTCTATCTCCTCTCCTATTTCCCTGCTTCTTGTGGATGTATGCCTTTAATAAATATCCCTTTTAGTTTTAGTGTGGTTTCAAGAGGTAATGAAATTAGATGTGTGTGCTCAAGGTGCCCTCTTAACTCAGAAGTTTCACCCCTCCATAGGAACTTGAAGGAAATTTGAAGGACATGCTTCTTTTTGGACCCACTGTCTGAACCTCTTTGGACTCTTGCCATCTGCAACAGTTTGAGATGTTGGGGAGAGCCATCCATGACTGCCAGAGTCTGGATCAAGGAAGTGATATTTTGGTAAGGCTTTGTGTTTACTATAAGGGCTGTAAGGCTTAAATGTACTCTTTATGCTCTGATGTCTAATTGAACTTCCCCAAGAAAAAGTTACCTTAGATCTTGGGCCTGGCATCAGCCTTCAGAACATAGAGCCAATCAAGTATTTTATGTCCTGCAGAGTTTTAAATTTTCTGGTGGTAGCATTTCTGGCACATTCTTGTGTTTCTTGGGATTCTTTAGGCCCTTTATTAATATACCCTGAGATTCTCCCATGTTTGGCTCCTGAGGAAGTCAGGCAGTAGTGTGCAATGTATGGGGGAGGTATGTGTTCATGAGAGAAATATTTGGCAGCTTTGGGGATCTGTGTTTCTACTGGCAAGTTATGTCCTAAAGGATAAGAGCTTTAGAAGAGTCACCTGAGGCTGACCTCCCTGAGGCCCTAAGGAGTTCTGGCCTGGGCTTCAGGGAATCTGAGTTCTAGACTGTGCTCAGCTACTAACTCCCTGTGTGACCCTGGGCAGACAACTTCATCCCTCCTGAGACTCTCAGTTTCCTAAAACCTTTTCCAGCTCAAACACTGTAATTCATAAAAGTTTAACAGTGCTGGGAATTGTCCTGCTCTGGGTAATAATAGTTTAAGGAGAGAAATGAATAGACTGGTTAAAGTGTGACCTTCCCAGGGGATATAAAATGTTTCCCCAATTAAATGCACATCTCCTAAAGCAGTTTCCAGTTAACAGGGCCTGGATGAGACAGCTTTATGATGAGGCTGCACAGACAGGAGTTCAGGATCCAGGAAGTTGGCAGTGAGTGATAGGCACACAGTGGTTCTTACCTGTCAAAGCAGGAATATGATGCTCACAACTGAGTGTCACATTTTAGTGGGGGGCAGAGAGAGGCTGGAGAGGTTCCAGGGTTGTGACTAGGATGATAAGGGTACTCTGAACTATGCCACACCAAGAATAGTAGGGCTTGGGGATGAGTAGCTGAGTTAAGACCCCCCAAGAAGGTCTGGGCCCCTGTTTTTAGCTGTCTGAGGGGCTCTTGTGAAGAAGAGTGACTTCAAACCTGACTCAAAGGTATAGTAGGGTTTGGTAGGTAGATGTAGCAGAGAGACAGATTTCAAGTTAATAGAAAGATCCTGCAAAGTTTTAGAGGGATAGGATGCCCAAGAAGTAGTGTGTTTCTATGGTTGAAAGTTTCTGAGGAAAGACTCAATTACCATTTGATAAGAAAAAAATGTAGAGAAGGTCAGCTATCAGGCAAGAAGTGGATCCAATTATCCAAGTTATCAGAGTACCTTTCAAATCCTGAGAGTCAATCATTCATGCTAGTCGCCAAGTTAGTGGGAAGGGAATTTTAATCATGAGGTATGAAAGTCAACGTAGGGAAATAACCCATAAACCAACATTTATAATGCAGGTCCTACCCATTGGCCTCTGGACAAATATCTAATTGCCTTCTTAAACCCAGCACTTTTGTCATTGTTTCTCCAAATTCTAAATTTATGTCTCTTTCAATCTGTAACAATTCTTTTCTGTTTCCTCAAGTGTAAATTGAATATTTGAATCACAATATCACAATGTGGTTGAGATTCAAATATGATAATGAATATAAAGGTGTTTGGTAAGTTGTAAAGTGCCACAGAAATATTGCAGGATTACTGTTGTGAGTGTTATTATGTTTACTGGCTTGAATCCAATTTGGTCTCTGATAGAGTTAAAAGAAGGCCAGCTTCCTCAAGGTAGGAAGAGGTAGATGGTTTGCTGAGTTATTCCCTCTAGGGCCTCTGACTAATGATTGATAACCTTATAATCACTTCTAGAATCATCTACTTTCCCCCCTAGAGTCATGTGAAGAGAAAATGATGAGACATGGTTAAACAAAATGAATAGTTGAAGGTGGAGAGTGCAGAGTATAACAGAAGGAGCTATATAAGAGATTGGAGGAGGGGTGCTGGGTAAATCAGAAACAGGAATAGAACATATAAAGACCAATGTGAATCAAATAGTGTTGTATGCAGATGCTCCCAGTATTTTTTAAATAAAAACTTTTTTTTTAGTTGAGGGGAGGTTATTAGATTTTTTTTTTAAACATAGGTACTGGGGATTGAACCCAGGACCTCATGCATGCTAAGCATGCACACTACCCCTGAGCTATACCCTTTCCCCCTAAATGAGAATTTTATAAATGTGTTCTTTTATACAAGAGTATTTAGGTGGTGCCATCTCAGGCTAGAAATCATTGTCCAAAGTCTGGGGGTTCTAAAAGAGTATAAAAGCTTCTACTTTCTTTGGCACAGGTATCATGGGTGGGGAGCTTCATCTCTGCAAATGGGTTGGATAAAGAACCAGTATAATGGGAAAGGGAATTGGATCCCTGGAATGAACTCTGGGGCTGGCAAGAACAGTTGATATTCTTCCCTATACTCCCAGCTGTTTCTAGGAAACAAGAATTGTTTACCTTTTGAAGAGGAGAAGAAAAAAATGACATTTTTTTCACTGGGGAGGAAAAAAAGATGTCTCTGTCTGATTGTCTCTGGGCTTGGGCTTGTTTATTTAGCAGCTGCTAGGAATCAACTGTTTTCTGAAGCCAAGTCCCAGGTCACAGGGCCTGTGTAATGAGGGGATGTATCATTAATGAACAGTGGCTATCAGCATCACTGTGCCTAGTAATACCTCAGTATTCTTAATTAAAGCTCTCTCAGCTGTTCCTCTCTCTCCTTTTCTCCTTGATTTCTGTTTCACTTTGTTCTCTTTTCATTTCTCCTCCTTACATTTTCTTTTTCTTTTATTTCTTAACTTCTTTACTAGTTCTTTCCCATTATCCCTGTTCTACATTCCATCTTTCTTCTCCTCCCTATCTGTGGATTTCTTTTGCTTCTTATCATCCCCAGCTGGCTCAGACTTCATGCAGATGTGCATCCACTTTTCCATCCCCAGCTTAGAGAAAAAGGCAGATGCAAAGCCCTTATTAGCTCATTTCCTTGGTTTCCCAGCCAGGGAAAGATTGCTCCCCAGATAGATTCTACTTTACCTTACTTCAGTTCAATTGTGAAATGACTCAAACCAAGGGACTTCCTTATCTTCCCTTGGGGATGATCATTCCATAGTTTAGAACTACATGCTTTCAATTTTTCCTTCTCCTTGGTCTGATATTTCCTTTGCTTCACTTTAACACACTACTCCTGGTTAGGATATCTGGGGCCACCTTAAACCATTTTCTCTTTCCTTAGTGTTTATTTCTTTCTTAGAGCTTCAATGTACTTATAGCACTCCCAGAGTAATAATGCTTTTGGCACCTAAAAAGTTCTGTTCCATGTCCACTACTCAGTAAGGTAGTTATTATTATCACCATTTTTTAAAATACAGAAATTGAGACCCAAAGGGATTAAGAAACTTGCATAAACCTGGAGTTAAAAAGTAGTGGAGCTGAGATCCAGAACTAGATCTACTTGATTCCAAAGCCCATCATGGTCTGTTCACAACACCAATACAAGGCTCAGCATAGCTTATGAAAAAATGTCATAAAATACTTCTCTAGTCTCTTGATCAACCCTCAAGTCTAGCCCAAAATTCAGCCAAAAATTTGATTTTGGAGTACATGAAAGGCAGCATGGTATATTAGAACTCTTGGGCTATAGTTATAGACACACACACACTATATACACAGTATGTGCCAGGCATTAAGCTAAGTACTCTATGTATACTAACTCATTTTTAATCTGCACTTTGTAGATTGAGTAACTGAAGCAAGTGAAGTTAAGCAATACCCAAGGTCACTGAGCTATTAAGTAGCAGAATTAATTCCAAACCCAGCTAATCTGAGTCTAGAGCCTATGGCCTCAACTACATTATCTCTGGCCAAATACCCTGTGTAACCTTGGTCCCATTGGTTCTGTTCCTTCTCAGGTGTTTATTTCCCCCATATACAAAATAAGCAGTTTGGACTGATGCAAAGATCTGCAAACTATGTTTTGCAGAACCCTGGGGTCCCACAGAGGTATCTCAGAGGCCAGAGAAAATAAATAAGGTAGGAAAGGGAAGATCAACCAACAGTGTTCTAGGTCTCCCAGCTTGCTTTCAAACCAGACCAGATCTGCTTTTATCTGTTTTATGTGTTGGATTTCCCCCACCACAAAAAAAAGCTTGAAAATACACTTAAATGATGAGGCAAATGGGAAGAAGGATGCTTTAGAGAATGGCAATCCCATTTTATATCCTTAAAATGTTCCTTTGTATTTAGCCCTTGTACTTAGTCCCTCACTAGAGGCCATTTATTTTGATGGACTTTTATTTGCTCCAAGACACTGTCAGCTGCATCTAGACTTCCACATGATTTCCTATCTGCCCTTTGCACTGCCTTTATCTCTCTCTTATCAAGAAATTAACTCTAATCTATCTAACTGATTTTCAACCTCAGCACCTTCCATCCCCCATGTCAATTACCACCCAAAGATTGTGAGATTCTTTGAACTCCTAGGGACATAATATTTCTAGTGAGGTGAGCTGAAATTTTTATGGGGACAGGCACTGGAAAGTTTTTGATACTTATGCTGTGTTGCAGCCTGGACTTAAGTCTGGTACTCAGATAATTCTGAGTACCAAGGTTATGTTAAGTATATTCTAAACATGAGACCAAACAAGAACACATGATAATTGAAATAGTGTGGGAAAAGGGGAGGAAGTAAAGCCCTACATCAGCTGCTTTGTCTCAAATTATACCTAAAATCCCATATTTTACCTTTTCTTCCCTCTGGCTGGTGAGATTTGAAGGTCCTATGTGTTGGAAGACTGAATTCAGGTCCATTTGGGAAGTTTATAAGCCCTGTGACATTGAAGTCAGACATCTTATTAGAACCTCTATGAATTATAGACCTTTCTTGGTGTAATTTCCGTTAGCTCCTGTTACATTCTAACTATCATGGAAACTTATGGAGGAAAAAAGTGAACCAATTTTGAAAACTCATGGCCCTAATTTTATCTCAACAACAAAACAGGTTCACACAGTAAATTTATGTACTACCTGTGGCATAATAATCTGTTCCATATCACATGACTCCTTTGGAAGTTACCACATAACAAGGAAATATATTAATTTCTCTAGATTACTAAAGCTGGACAGGTTTGATAATTTTGACTTACCTATCATGGTGTGCTTAATATAACAAAACCACATTATGAGACCAGAGGCAAGAAATGTCATGAACCTTTTTTTATTGCAGATGTGGGGTGATTAGGCAGACAGCATAAGTGAATGTGTAATACTTTTAGGGACTTTCTAATCACCAGGATAATCTATTAGCCATTACTTTTTATTTCACATTTATTATATCATTGGATCTTCACAATAAATTTTTGATAAATGCCTTACTAAAGCCTTACTCTTACTGGTTCTGTGAAAGAACACTCTGTTCTTCCCAACTAAGGAAGAAATAGGAGGCTTCAGTGCCCCTTTCCTACAGAAACCTAAGAATTTTATGCTTACATGGAAAGACTGATCATTTAATTTTTCACCCATTGCTTCCTTCCAAAATAGGTGCCTACCACAGTCTTGCTTCCTGCAGTACAGGAAAGGCACAAAGAAGAAAATGAAAGTTAAGAGATGAGTCCAAGAATTTTAAAAAATTTCTACTGCATTTCTCAGATCATGTGAAAAAGAGTCCATGAATCAGAGACACTCTGACAGGTTGAGAAGTCAGGCTTTTGTCAACTTGGTTCTTTAATGCTCATCTGTTTAAATTTTTTTTGGTCTCTTCCACTTTTTCTTTGTTTTTAGTAGTGTTTCTTTGGACAATTATAGTATTTCTAAGTTGTGTTAAAAGTAACAAGGGAAAGTGATGTTTTTGTGTCCAAAATTAGTCTGGGTGGAATGGAGAAGCAAGATCATTTGATGTGAATTTGAAAAAGTGTACAAGGGAGAAAGTATTTCAAGCCATACTCTACCATTTAGAGACTTCATTCTCAGAATTCTTCTCTACTCCAACTTTGGAAAATCTTGTTTTCTATAACTAGAGGGATTATTGCCTTGGCAAACTCACCAGAAGATACTTTTGGACACCAAAGGATTAAACTGCCTCTGCTTTCATTGATAGATATTACTATACACTTCATTTTCAATGATAAGCTGTTCAGCCAATCAAATGTGCAAAATACCTAATGTTTGATACTAAGATAAGTTTTGTCCTCAGATTCACAATAATAATAATTCATATCATTAACCATAAGAAAGCATGCTGCTACTCTCCAGTTAAAATTCAACCTGTGAAGGAAAAAAAATACCCAGAGAAAGTAGAATTTTACAAAATACTCTAGACTATAAGTTTTGGCTGGGAAGTTTTAGGACATAATAACTTAGAAGGCATCCACATCTTATTCCCCTCCTCCAATGCTTATGAGACCCATGAGTCCTCACATGTATTGGCAGACTAAATTAAGTTTAGTTTGGCTAACATTTATCCCTGTTAAAAATGGAGTTAGTTTTATTAACACATAATACATAACAATGTCCAGAATATTAGCCAACAAAGATTCTACTCCTGAAAATTCTCTCTTCTGTTCATTCTGACTGGGCTGTGTACAGAGGGAAGCAAGTGGTCAATGTGCCAGGAAAATGGAAACTGTGCTGAAATTCAGATTCTATTAAGGGAAGGACAGCACCATCAGCTGAGTTTTAATCATAGAAATGGTTTAAAGACTTAAGAAATTGGAGCTGCAGATCTTTCATCTTGGTTACTTAGTCAGAAGCAGACTTTGCTTATTATGTTATCTAGGCTTTTTAAAAGTTGAGGGGTAGTTTTTCATAAACCCTAGGCTCAAAGTTTTTGACAACCTCTTTGTTATATCTGTAATACTCAGTGTTGCATTATTTGCAATTACACCAAAATATATCTAAATACTTTGTCAATAAAAACTTTGAAATATTAGGGTTTTATTATGAACATTACAGGACTACATTTTCTTGAGAGCCTATTCCTGTTTTTTTTTTAATTCACATCTCTTAGAAAAATCTACACATGCATGCCCACTTCTTCAACAAATTAAAACAAAGCAAATAATCAGTTCTTGGGGAGGCAGAAAATTGACTTGGCCAATGGACTTAGTTTTGATATCTTCCCTATGGATATTGTTCAGTCCAGCATGGCTGCCACATAGTAGCCTAATGGAAAGAACAAGAGATTTGGAGAAAACACACTTGAGTGCTCCAGGTCACATTTGGATTTGTGACCCTTGGGTAGTCACTGCTTTGAGCTTTATTTAACTAAACTTTAAAATGAGGGAATAAAACTGATTTCATAGGGATGCTGTGAGGATTAAATAAGATAATTTATAGAAATTTGCTAGCAAAATGTAGACTAAATAATTAGTAGTTATTGTACAACATGGATGATCTTTGATGACATTAAGCTAAGTGATATAAGCCAATCACAAAAATATAGTAAGTGTATGACTCCACATTTATGAATTATCTAAAATAGTAAAATGTATAGAAACAGAATATAACATTGTGGTTTCCAAGAACTGGAGGGAGGGAGAAATGGGAAATTGTTGCTCAATGGACATAGAGTTTCAGTTTTGCCAAGATGATGAAGTTCTAGAGTGGCCAAGATGATGGAATAGGAAGACCCTGAGATCACTTCCTCCCACAGGCACAGCAAAGCTAAAACTATTCATAGAGCAACTGTCAATGAGAATGACCTGAAGACTAGCAGAAAAAAAAAAAAACCTTATACAACTAAAGATATAAAGAACTAACCACAATGAAATAGAAGGGGTGATGACACGGTATAGTCAAGACCCATACATCCAGTTAGGTGACACATTCTCCCCAGGGAGAGAGGCCTGAGCTCCACATTGGGCTACCAAACCCTGCATCAGGTAGATAAGCCCATAGAAAGAACATTTGGCTTTAAAAGATTGTTGTGAGAGCCAGAGGGCTATGGGAAATAGAGACCCCCACTCTTTAAGAGCACATGGGAATCTCACACTCTGAGACCCAGGGCAGAAGAAGTAATTTCAAAGGAGCCTAGGTCAGATGTACTTGCTAATCTTGGAGAGCATCCTGGATAGGCGAGAAGCAACTGGGACTCACCATGGGAACACAGATGCTGGCCACAGCCATTTTGAGGGGCTCATCCTTCCACAGGGACACTCGTGCTGGTAAGTGCCATTTTGGAAACTTCCCTCCTGCTAATTAGTCCTAGACCAGGCTCCACCCACCAGATAACTGGCACCAGTCCTGGGATGCCCCAGGCCAAGCAGCTAGCTGGGCAGGGACACAGCCCCACCCACCAGAAGGCCAGCTGCTATAAAAACTCCTGACCCCCAGCTTCCCAGCAACCTGGCCCTACTCACAAGAGGGTCCAGGACCTGACTCTACCTACCAGCAGGCAACTACAAGTCTTTCAACCTCTGGGCCACACAGCGAGAGATTCTAGGACATGGCTCTACCCACCAGGGGGCTAGCACTAGCCCCAGGACCCAGGCTAACTCAACAGTGTGGGACCCAGTCTCAGGACCACATGGTCCCAGAAAATGACCATGAGTGGGAGGACACCAGCCCCAGGACCACTGGAAACAAGCAGCCAGCCATATCAAGACCTACTCATCCACCAGTGAGCTGGTACCAGCTGGTACCCTCTGGGCACAAACCCCACCACTAGTGGTCCAATATCAGCTCAGGATCCCAGAGCCCTGCAGCCAGAGACTTCAAGAACCAATTCCACACAACAATGGGCTGACACTAGTCCCAGGAACCCTTTGGCCCTGGCCTCACTTACCTGTGGGCTAACACCAACTCCAGGACAGCCAGAGACCACAAGACCCTGATTCACTTACCACAGGGCTAAGGACCTGGCCTCACTCACCAATGGGCTAATACCAGCTCTGGGATATATAGGCCCCAAGCTAGAGACCTCAGGACCTGCCTCCATCCACCAGTGATCTGGCAGTAGCCCTGGGAACCACTGGGCCCCAGCCTGTACAACACTGGGCCAACACTAACTCCAGGACCTCCAGGGAACTGCAGTGAGAGACCAGGACTCCCCTGGCCATGCAGCCAGCTGTTTCAGGACCTGGCCTACCCACCAGCATGAGGCAGCCTTCGCACAAGGCAGCCTTTGCACAAGGCAGGACTAGCAACCAACTGGGCCAGGAGCCAGACATGCCTATCAGTGCACCTACACTGTACTAAGGACAGAAGGACCCACACAGGTCACATAGAGGGCACCCCAGAGCATATAGTTCTTATGAACAGAGGGAAGTGCACTACTTGGCCCCATAAGTCATCTCCTACAGAAGGCTACTTCTCTAAGATTGCAAAATGTAAACAAGCTATCAAATACATTGAAATAAAAACAGCAAATTAGGCAAAATGAGGTAATCACAGAATATGTTCTAAATGAAAGAGCAAGATAAAACCCCAAAAGAAGAACTAAGTGAAGGGCAGATAAGAAATATACCTGATAAAGACTTCAAGATAAAGATCATAAAGATTTTCAAGGAGCTCAGAAGAAGACTGGATGAACAAAGTGAGAAGTTTAACAAAGAGTTAGAAACTAAAGAACCAAACACAGCTAAAGAATACAATAACTGAAATTTTAAAAATACACTAGAAGGAATCAAAAGTAGAATAGATAATACAAAGGAATGGATCAGTAAATTGAAAGACAGAGTAGTGGAAATCACTCAAGCTGAACAGAAAAAATAATTTTAAAAAATGAGGACAGATTAAGAGACCTCAATGATAACATCAAGTTTACTAACATTCACATTGGAAAGGTCTCAGAAGGAGAAGAGGGAGAGGAGCAGAGAACACACATGAAGACATAACAGCTGAAAATATCCCCAACCAGGAAAAGGAAACAGACATCCAGGTTCAGGAAGCACACAGAGTCCCAAACAAGATAAATCCAAAAAGGACCATACCAACAGGTATTGTAATTAAAATGACAAAAATTAAAGATAAAGAGAGACTATTAAGTGTAGCAAGGGAAAAGCAACAACTTACATACAAGGGAACTCCCATAAGGCTATCAGCTGACTTTTCAGCAGAAACTCTGTAGGCCAGATAGGAGGGGCACAATATATTGAAGTGATGAAAGGGAAAAACCTGCAACCAAGAATACTCTACACAGCAAGGCTATCATTCAGGTTTGAAGGAGAAATCAACCCTTTTATACAGAAGAAAAAGCTAAGACTTCAGTACCACAAAACCACCATTACAAGAAATGTTCAAGGGGCTTTTCTAAGCAGAAAATTTCACAACTATAGATGTGAAAATTACAAAGGAAAAATCTCATTGGTAAAGGCAAATAAACTGTAAAGATAGTAGATCATCCACTTATAAAGATAGTAGGAAGGTTAAAAGATCAAGTAGTAAAATCATCTATATCCATAATAAGTAGTTAAGGAATATACAAAACAGAAAGATGTAAGATATGATGTCAAAAACAATAAACGTGTTTGTGGGGGTTGGGAGGAAGTAGAGTTGTTAAGATTCATTTGAAATTAAGAGATAATCAGCTTATATATTATGGAGATCAAGGCTTTGTCGGTTTCATTTGCAAAAATTTTCTCCCATTCCATAGGTTGTCTTCTTGTTTTACTTATGGTTTCCTTTGCTGTGCAGAAGCTTCTAAGTTTCATTAGGTCCCATTTGTTTATTTTTGCTTTTATTTCTACTAGGAGAAAATTTTTGAAATGTATGTCAGATAATGTTTTGCCTATATTTTCCTCTAGGAGGTTTATTGTATCTTGTCTTATGTTTAAGTCTTTGATCCATTTTGAGCCGATTTTTGTATATGGTGTAAGGGAGTGTTCTAGCTTCATTGTTTTACATACTGCTGTCCAGTTTCCCAACACCATTTCCTGAAGAGACTGTCTTTATTCCATTGTATATTCTTGCCTCCTTTGTCGAAGGTGAGTTGACCAAAGGTTTCTAGGTTCATTTCTGGGGTCTCAATTCTGTTCCATTGGTCTATATGTCTGTTTTTGTACCAATACCATGCTGTCTTGATGACTGTCACTCTATAGTATTGTCTGAAGTCTGGGAGAGTTATTCCTCCAGCCTCTGTCTTTCTCTTCAGTAATGCTTTGGCAATTCTAGGTCTTTGATGGTTCCATATAATTTTACTATGATTTGTTCTAGTTCTGTGAAATATGTCCTGGGCAATTTGATAAGGATTCCATTAAATCTGTAGATTGCCTTGGACAGTGTGACCATTTTAACAATATTGATTCTTCCAATCCAAGAGCATGGGATATCTTTCCATTTTTTAAAGTCTTCTTTAATTTCCTTCATCAATGGTTTATAGCTTTCTGTGTATAATTCTTTCACCTCCTTGGTTAGATTTATTCCTAGGTATTTTATTATTTTGGGTGCTATTTTAAAGGGGATTGTTACTTTACATTCTTTTTCTGTTGATTCATATAGATAGATAGATTGCAATGTATAAACCTAATGGTAACTATAAAGCAACAGTCTACGATAGACACAGATGCAGAAAAATGAGAAAGAAATAAAAATATAACATTACAGATAATCATTAAATCACAAGAAAAGAGAGCAAAAAAAAAAATAAAAGGAACAAAAAGACTACAAAACAACCCAAAACAACAAAATGACAATAAGTACATGCCTATCAATAATTACTGTTAAAAAATGGACTAAATGCTCCAATAAGAATACATAGAGTGGCTGAATGGATGCAAAAAATAAGCAACTCATAAAGCTTAATAAGAAACAACCAAACAACTCAATCTAAAAATGGGCAAAAGACCTAAACAAGCAATTCTCCAAGGAATACTTACAAATGATCAATAGACACATGAAAAAATGCTCCATATCACTAATTATCAGAGAAATGCAAATCAAAACTACAATGAGGTATCACCTCACACCAGTCAGAATGGCCGTCATTCAGAAGTCCACAAATGACAAATGCTGGAGGGGCTGTGGAGAAAGGGGAACCCTCCTACACTGCTGGTGGGAATGCAGTTTGGTGCAGCCACTGTGGAAAACAGTATGGAGATTCCTCAAAAGACTAAGAATAGACTTACCATATGACCCAGGAATCCCACTCCTGGGCATATATCCAAAAGGAACCCTACTTCAGGATGACACCTGCACCCCAATGTTCATAGCAGCACTATTTACAATAGCCAAGACATGGAGACAGCCTAAATGTCCGTCAATGGCTGACTGGATAAAGAAGTGGTATATTTATACAATGGAATACTACTCAGCCATAAAAACCGACAACATAACGTCATTTGCAGCAACATGGATGCTCCTGGAGAATGTCATTGTAAGTGAAGTAAGCCAGAAAGAGAAAGAAAAATACTATATGAGATCACTCGTATGTGGAATCTAAAAACAAACAAACAAACAAACAAACAAAAAAGCATAAATACAGAACAGAAACAAACTCACAGACATTGAAAACAAACTTGTGGTTGCCAAGGGGGTGGAGGGTGGGAAGGGATAGATGGGATTTCAAAATTGTAGAATAGATAAACAAGATTATACTGTATAGCAAAGGGAAATATACACAAGATCTTATGGTAGCTCACAGAAAAAAAAATTGACAATGAATATATATATGTTCATGTATAACTGAAAAATTGTACTCTACACTGGAATTTGACACAACATTGTAAAATGATTATAAATCAATAAAAAATGTTAAAAAAATAAAACCCATATACATGCTGCCTACAAGTGACTCACTTCATATCTAAAGACACACATAGGCTGAACTTTAAGGAATGGGAAAAGATATTCCATGCAAATGCAAATCAAAAGAAAGCCAGGGCATTAGTACTTATATAAGACAAGACTTTAAAACAAAGACTAACAAAGGAAGACATTACATGATGATCTAGGGACCTGTTCAACAATGAGATATAACAAGTAAATATATATATGTTCCCAACATAGGAGCAGCTAAATATACAAAGCGAATATGAAAATATGTATAAATTGACAATAATATGGGCTTTTAACACCCTGAATTCATCAATGGACAGGTCATTCAGACAGAAAATCAATAAGTAGAAGTATGCCTTAAATGACACTTTAGTCCAGATGGACTTAATAGATATATAGAATACTCCATCCAAATTCAGCAGAATGCACTTTTTTTCCAAGGTACATGGAACATTCTCCAGGGTAGATTACATGCTAGGCAACAAAACAACTGGTAGTAAATTTAAGAAGGTTGAAATCATATCAAGTAGCTTTTCCTATTTTGAGACTAGAAATCAATTACAAGGGAAAAAACTGCAAAGAAGAAAAAAACAACTACATAGAGGCTAACGGCTAAATCATATGCTCCTAAACAATCAGTGGGTTACTGAAGAAATCACACAGGAAATTTAAAAATACCTGGAGACAAATGAAAATGAAAACACAATGATCCAAAAATCTATGGGTTGCAGCAAAAACAGTTCTAAGAGGGATGTTTATAGCAATACAAACCTACCTTAGGAAATACGAAAAAAACTCAAACAACCTAACCGTTCACCTAAAGAAACTAGAAAAAGAATAACAAATAAAACCCAAAGGTAGTAGAAGGAAAGAAACTATAATGACAAGAGCAGAAATAGGTAGAATTGAAACTAAAATAAATAAATAAATAAACAAACAAGATCAGTGAAACTAAGAGCTGGTTCTTTGAAAAGATAAACAAAATTGATAACCCTTTAGCCACATTCATCAACAACAAAAAGGAATTGGCTCAAATAAATAAAAACAGAAATGAACAAGAAGAAGGTACTACCAACACCACAGAAATATAAAGGATCATAAAAGATAACTGAACAATTATGACAATGAAGTGGACAACCTAGAAGACATGAAAAATTCCTAAAACAGTACAATCCCTCAATACTAAATTAGGAAAAAATAGAAACTATGATCAGACCAAATAATAGTAATGAAATTAAATTTTCATTTTCCATTTTTCCCAGCAAACAAACGTTCAGGACCAGATGACTTCACAGATGAATTCTACCAAACAATAAAAGAAGAACTAACATCTATCCTTCTCAATCAATTACAAAAAATTTAAGAAAAAGGAACACTTCTGAACACATTCTAGAAGGAGAGCGTCACCTTAATACCAAAACCAGACAAAGATGTCACAAAAAAGAAAATTACAGGCCAGTATCACTGATAAACATAAATGCAAATCCTCAAGAAAATATTTGTAAACCCAATCCAACAATACACTAAAAGGATCATAAACCATGATCAAGCGGGACTTATCCCAGGGATGCAAACATAGTTCAATATCTGCAAATCAGTGTGATATACTACATTATCAAACTGAAGAATAAAAATTTTGTGAGCATCCCAATAAATGCAGAAAAAGCTTTTGACAAAATCCAACACCCATTTATGATAAAAAAAAACATTCAACAAAGTGAAATTGAAGATAAAGCAAACAAATGGAAAGATATACAGTGCTCATGGATTGAAAGAACTGATATTTTTTAAATGACAGTACTACACTAGGCAATCTACAGATTCAACGCAATACCTATCAAAATACCAATGCCACTTACATAGAACTAGAACAAATAATTCCAAAATTTGTATGGAAACACAAAAGACCCTGAATGGTCAAACAATCTTAAGAAAGAAGAACAAAGCTGGAGGTATCATGCTCCCTGATTTCAAACTATGATACAAAGCTACAACAATCAAAACAGTATTGCACTGGCACAAAAACAGACATGTAGATCAATGGAACAGAATAGAGAGCCTAGAAATGAACCCACACACATATGGACAATTAATCTATAACAAAGAGGCAAGAGTATAGAACAGGGAAAAGACAACTTCTTCAGCAAATGGTGTTGGGAAAATTGGACAGCTACAAGCAAAAGAATCAAACTGCACTACTTTCTCACACCTTAAACAAAAATGAATTCAAAGTGGATGAAAGACTTAAATGTAAGACTTGAGACCATAATACTTCTAGAAAAAAACATAGGCAGTATGCTCTTTGACATTGGTCTTAGTAATATTTTTTGGATCTGTCTCCTCAGGCAAGGGCAACAAAAGCAAAATAAACACATGGGACTCCATCAAACTGAAAAGCTTTTTCACAGCAAAGGAAACCACCAACAAAATGAAAACACAACTTAATAAATGGGAGAAGATATTTGCAAATTGTGTATCTGATAAGAGGTTGATATCCAAAATATATAAACACACATATAACAAATAATCCAATTAAAAATGGACAAAGGATCTGATTCATCTTATTGGAGAATTATTGGAGAATGTTATTAGAAATGAAGATCTGGGTGCTAGATGTGCTTGTTGTTCTTTCTTTTATGCCCTCTCAGTTGACATAGCAAGGAAATATATGTGTGTATACTAACCCATGTTACACACCTATCTATGAACATTTCTATATATAACTATCTGTATCCATATTAGGGCAAACGTGAGTCTGCATTGATGTTGCCAACTTTAATCCATTAACAACTAGATCATTTTAGCCTCCTCCCCTTTTTAATCTATAAACTCCTACTTTACTCCAAAAATAACTGCCTCCTACTATCCACCATTTATTTACTTGACTGTTTATTTCCTATACAAATGTATGGCAATATCAAAACAGCTAACCCATACCCCTGTGGGAAACAACTTTGTCAATTAGAGTTCAGTTCACATGTACTGTTTCTTTTGCCTTTAGTCCTACAGACTCCACTCATTTCCAAATTTACTTAGGCTAGCACTTTATTACCTCATCTTCTCTACTGTGGTTGTTTTGTATATTTGTAATATAATTTAGTTATTTTGCCACATTCTGAGTCTCATTCTGGGATCCTCCAGCCTCCTAAATGGTGTGTTCAATTGAGTTGCATACATTAAGCTTCACTCTTTGTTCTGTAAAGCTCTATGGGTTTTGATAAATCCATAGTGTTATATATTCACCATTACAGTATCAAACAGAATAGTTTCACAAACCTAAACACTCCCCTCACCAACACAGTTCTTTCCCTCCCCTCTCCCCCTGGAAACCAATGATCTTTTTACTGTCTGTATAATTTTGCCTTTTCTAAAATATCATGTATTTGGAATCATACAATATATGAAGTTTTCAGCTGGCTTGTTTCACTTAGAAATATACATTTAATATTATTCCATGTCTTTGCATGACTTGGTAGCTATCCCTAAATAGTATTCTGTTGTATGGATATACCACAATTTGCTTATCCATTTACCTATTGAAGGACATTTTGGTTTTGGGTGATTATTAAGTTGCTATAAACATTCATGGGCAAGTATTTATGTAGAACTTTTAAATCAATTCGGTAATACTTAGGAATGTGATTGCTAGATCATATGGTATGATTATGTTTGGCTTTGCAATATACTGCCCAACAGTCTCTCAAAGTGGCTGTATTCCATGACTTTTTAAGCAAAGAAATATAAAAATTCTTAACATGGACTACATGGTCTGGATAATTCCTGTATCTCCAGCCCCATCTTACATCATTTTCCTCCTCACATTACATATGTCAGACATACCCCAAAGTTACTATGCTCCCTTTAGCCCCTGAGAACCCATTCTGTGCCCTAGGACTGGAAGCCACATCTTCCACCTCTGTAACTCCTCCTCTCCCCAATCTCATTATCATCTCACTTTTCCATCACACCACAGCTTAAGCATCTTTTTTTCAGGCAAGCCTTCACTGACCAATTTGGCTAGGTCAAATCCCCCTAATATAGGCGCTCATAGCTCCAGGTATCTTGCATTTGTAGCACTTATCATAGTTGTGGTGCTATATTCATATTGTCTTTTCCTCTATATTCCTTACTAGATTGTAAGCACCATGAAATCAGGACCAGATTTTTCTCACTATTGTATTCCTAGCACATAGCACAGTACCTTATATGTAGGAGAGACTTACTATATACCTTTATATTAGATGAATAAATAAATGAGTAAATAGATGTAGAAGGTATCAATTACATTTAAAAGCCAATGTCATACATTTGCGACAACATGGATGAAACTTGAGGGAATTATGCTAAGTGAAATAAGTCAAAGACAAGTACTATATGAAGACAAGTACTATATTCCACTTATAAGTGGAAACTTAAAAAATCAACCTCATAGAAACAGAGAGTAGAGTGGTAGTTACAAGGTGCTGAGGGTTGGAGGGAAATGGGGGCATGGTGGTCAAAAGATACAAAGTTCCTGTCATAAAATGAAAAAGTTCTAAGCGTCCAATGTACAGCATAGTGATTATAAATAATGTATTATATACTTAAAATTTGCTAAGAGAGTTGATCTCAAATGTTCTTACCACAAAAAATGATAATTATGAATTGTAATGGAGGTGTTAGCTAACACTATGATGGTAATCATTTTGCAGTATATGTGTATCAAGTCAACATGTTGTATACCTTAAACTTAGACAATGTTATATGTAAATTATATCTCAATAAGGCTAGGAAAAAGCCAATGGCAAATATATTTTACATTAAAGGTGTCAGGTAAATTTGTAGAATCAATCTGTTTACATAATGTCTTTCAAAATATGCCATTTTCAAATTTCTGTAACATAATATTGCTATACTATAATTTCCATAGTACATATAAAGTAACTACTAATTCTAACTATAGCTCCAAGTTTATTCAAGCTGTTTGTTTGCAACATTTGGAACAATGTGTGTTTGCAAAAGACCACTGTAAAAGAACTGAGTGGTTTGTTTTTTTTCAGCATGCTGTTCAGTTTGCTTAAGTTTTTTTTAATTCACCGGGTTCCAAGAAAGAGCAAAGTTATATAAACCAGCTATCAGGAAAATCTGTGTCTTAAAAGTACTTTGCCTCAATCATTATGAAGAGATTCTAGAAAATATGGATGAATAAATTGTTTCCAGTCAAGCAATTTGACCATAGTTTAACTGGATCCCAAGAATTTACATGTAGTTAACTGAAAGCTTAAATGACTCACTGAAGAACAAAAAATATTTCAGTCTTAAGCTATATTAATAGAAGTCTCATCATACTTATTTTTTGTTTTTGTTTTTTAACAGAGATACTGGGGATTGAACCAAGGATCATGTGCATGCTAAGCATGTGCTCTACCACTAAGCTATATCCCTCCCCCTATCATATTTCAACCAATCTTTATTTGTGCATTTTAAAACTTAAATGTACAAAATGTGTCCCTTTTGAGTTTCTTCTTGTTTCACCAAAAATACTAGTCATTTCAGAGTAGTCAACAGATCACCAACTGAAAGAATCTGAGATTTGGAAAGAAACTAAAGAAACTATCTAATTTAGCTTCCTACCCAATATATATCTTCTTTTAACAATATTTGGTCTCTTCTTGATTATCTTCAGTAATGGGCATTTTTTACTGACACAAACCATTTTATTATTGGAAATTTCTCATTTATGAGTAAGTGACCAAAACTTTGAATAGAAGAGAATGAAATGCAGAGAAATGAGCATGAACCAAACCAACATTGATTCAATAGACAGTGCTTATCATATTTTGCTCAACTTTGAATCATTCCAGTTATTGTTATCAAAGCTACATTCCTCCATCTCATCCACAAATACAGTATTGTTTTCATAGGCAACAGTAGGATTATCCTCATTCTCCAACATAAACCTGCTATACCAACCAACTTGGTTTATTCCTACTCCAAATCTAAATCAACTTTTTCATCTCAGTGCACAGGACAGTTTTCCAATTTCTCATAACCTAACCTCATCACTTCTAAAAAGCTGGATCCCTCTTTTATTTAAACCCCAGTTTAGAGATCCTCCACCCCCAACAAGTCTTCTTTGATTAACCCCAAATGACTCCAACCTTTGAACTTGATGAACTAGCAAAGGTAAATGGTTTACCTGACCTCCAACTCAGTTGTTCTAGTTTTAGTATTTACTCTGTGCTTTTTGGATGCTGTAGTGAACAAGACGTAGGTTAAGGAATCTCCCCATCAGCATAATTTAAGCACTGAAGGATACAAGCAAATATATTTGAGGATCTGGAGAAAAGAGAAAAGCCTACAGATGGAAGGAACAAGAAAGATTTTGTGGAAGAGTAGTGTTTGAGTTGGGCCTCAAAAGATGTCCCTAGGAAAATTCTGAAAGTTGGAAATACCAAGAAAAGTCATTTTTATATGAAGGAATAGCTGGAGAAATGTCAAGGAGGTAAGAAAGGAAATGATGTATATGAAGAACTATACCTTTAGTCCTCTGTGGCCATAACAAAGGTTTATGAAGAGAATGAGAGATGAAACTAGAGTATGCAGAGACCATATTATAGAGGGACTTGTTTGTCATTCTAAGGAGCTGAGACTTTATTTTTTAGGTAATAGGGAGCCACGGAAAACAGGTAGCAAAGTGACATGACTGGATTTATTTTTTTAACAAAGAATAAGAAAACTAAAACTAATAATTCCTTAGAATTATAGTTTCAGATAGTAGGGAAAGCAGTTTGGATCAAGGACCCTCTTGGTTTTTTTCCAAATTTTCAATATCTACTGACATCTTATGGTCTGAGTGCATTAATTCTGGCAAAGAGTGATAAGAATCAGAATAAGAATAATGAGCTCATTGAGAGTTGTCATATACCAGATATTTTTCTAGTTGTCTTATAGCTCCATGAGTTAATATTACAATTATTCCCATTTTATAGATGGTAAAAATGAGTATTAGATAGTTTTAAAAACTTGCCAAAAGTCAGCTAAGTACCAGAGCTTGGATTTGAATCCGTGCAGCTTCAGAGCAACACCTGTGCTCTTATGCACTAGTTACCTGACCCTCAACAGATGAGTAGCTACTAAACCAAAGCATCAGAACTGAGATGCCCTCTAAAACAACTTTCTCAACCTTCTTATTGTCATATGATAAAACTGAGGACCAGGAGATGGGAGAGCATCTTGCTCAAGGTCACAGAATTCATTAGTAGAAATGCCTGGTTAGAACATAGGTCTCCTGATTCTCAATTCAGTGTTCACTCTATTGTACTGTTATGATATTCTTCAAGCAAAAATGAAAGCTGTGTTTCTCCTCAATACTAGGGTTGGAGTTTTTCAGGAAAGCTGATTCAAATGCAAAGTCTCTAAAATCCAAATGACATAGCAAGTCAGAAATCCACATGTATGGTCTCTTTGCATGTGTGCATGTGTGTGTGTGTGTGTGTGTGTGTGTGTGTGTGTTATGTGTGGCTGGAACAGGTTATAGAGATGCACGTGGAAGGCCACAACTTTGGGAAGGAAAGACTCTTCAGACAGGGATTTCCCCCTACTAGCCCCAGGTGCATTTATGCTTTTCTTATCCCCTGGGAATGAGGCCATTCCAAGCATGTGACTCCTGTTCTCTGCACAGTCTGAAGCAGCTGCCTGTTTGCTTTGGAGTACAATTCCAGGTGTTAAGCTCAATCAATCTCAAAGGCCATAAATTTTTTAGGCTATAATTCCTGGAAGAGTTGCCTATTCCAGTTCAATCTTCTGTGTGACTATTGTAAAACACCACCCAAATTTTTGATAAATAGGAGGCCAGGAATTCCTAGACCTCTCATCAACTCCTGCTAAACCATAAGTGGGTAGTTTTTATCTTCCTAACACAGCCACCACTCTCTTGACTTTTCAAGGTTTAAAGGTAAGTGGAACCAACTCAGAACTGGCCTTAACAAAGAGAAAACTTTGTCCCAGGAGTTTCTCTGATAATCTTTCTCAAACATTGATGAACACCAAATAACTTGGGCTGTTGTGAAAAACTCAACCTGACTTCATCCCCAAATACTCTGATTCAATCAGTCTGGGGTCAGAGTCAGAAATCTTCATTGTTCTCAAGAACCACCTCTGAATCTATTATGTACCCAAGTTTAGAAACCAGTAATCTATGGTTTGCATGTTAAGGATGGGATTCTGAGAGGCATTGTGACTAGAGTTATGGATAGACATTAATGCATGTGTAGAAATTTCCTCTACTCTCCATTCACTCATAAAAGTCTCAGCTGCTTTCATTTGACTTGCTATACTCTGGAGTGCTCCTCATTGGCTTATTAAGAACAATTGGATCAATTCAAGACAAGTGCAGGAAGTAGGTTGCCAGTATCTCTGACTTGCCCACACATTCCCACCCATACCAGGGCTCCATAAAAAACTGACTCATCACTGAAGAAAACTGCTAATAAAGTTTTATCAAATTAATCAAAATCAAATCTTGCTACTGGGGAGAAGACAAAAGTCTGAAATCTTGAGTTTTACCTGTTTCTCCTAAGGCTGTTGTGTAAGTAGGTGAGAATATGTGTGAACATGACAGAATAATGCTTTACATTCATACAGGGTGCAAGTGAAGAATCTCCAAGATGGAAGACCTGAAGAGGCCATGTAGAAATAGTTTCACAAACTTTAATGTACATATGAAACACTGGGTAGACTCTCCATCTACTCAAATTGTGGTCCCTGGAACAAGAGCATCAGCATCACCTGAGAGCTTATTGGTATCACATATCTCAGTCCCCACACCAGACCCACCAAACATAGCCTGCATTTTAACAAGATCTCCAGGTCTGAAACAGTGGTTCTCAAAGTGTGTTCCCAAGAACAGCACCATCAGCAACACCTGGGGACTTGTGAAAATGTACATTCTCAGGCCCCACTGCAGACCTTCTGAATCAGAAACCCTGGAGTTGGGGGCCAGAAATCTGTTTTAAGAATCCCTCCAGGTGATTTTGATGCACACTCAAGTTTGAAAACCACTCTAGACCATTCCTTTGCTTTCAGGCACATTGGCTTTCACCCAATAGTCATAGACTATTGAAGCAGAGATAGACAGGTTTCACAGCAAGAGATTCCACTATAAATTTCAGAAAGCTACCTCTCTTTTATGAAACCTTTTTATGATTCCTGCAATAGATTAATGTGTCTCCCCCAAATTCATATGTTGAATCTTAATTAATCCACAGTGTGGTGGTATTTGGAGGTGGGGACTTTGGGCAGTGATTAGGTTATGAAAATGGAGCTGTCACGAATGGGATTATTGCCATTATAAAAGAGACCTCAGAAAGCTCCATTTCCCCCTCTACCATGTGAAGACAGTAGAAGATGGTCATCTATGAACCAGGAAGTGAGCTGTCTCCAGACAGTAAATCAGTCAGCACCTTGATCTTGGACTTCCCAGCTTCCAGAACTGTGAGAAATGTTTCTGTTGTGTATAAGCCTCCCAGTTGATTACATTCTGTTATAGTAGCCTGAACAGACTAAGACATTGTCCTATCTTCACCTAGGGTACTCCTTCTCATTGGAAACCCTTTTTAAATTCCCTTTGCTACAAGAAAGCCTTCCCAGACTTGACAAGGACTTCCTCAAATCTTCTGTCAAGTGATTGCCTAGTTTCTGAGCCTTCAAATATCATGTCTCTCAGACATAACCATCAGGAATAAAACTCCAAGTTTTTCGGCTTTCTAAAGTTGCAGTGAGTTTTGTTTTAATTAGTATGCTGATGGAACTCTGCTATTTCAAGTTATCTTTATTCACATTATCTCATGTAATCCATTTAATCTTCTGAAAGAGTTCCTGTTATTACATTTTCATGAGAAATTGAAGCTTAAGAAGGTTAGTAACTTCTGTAAGTTCAGAGCTAGCAAACAGCAGAGCCATGATTCAAAGTAAGGTATGATTTCAAGGCCTCTGGGCTTAATCATAAAACTATACATGACCCCCTTCCCTGACAGGGAGGCCATGATATGGGTAAGGATGTATAAGGACAAAGCCTAGACTTGCGAGGCTACATCAGGGAGTAGGTGTAGTGGTGAGGTTGAGGGGGAGCAAAGAGGGGTCAAAAGGAGGTATGGTTAGCCTCTGTTTCATAGTATGCTCTAGTAGGGAAAAACTACAGAAATTTTGTCCTGATAGAGTGTGTTCCATTCAAACTGGAATAGTGTGTTCAAGGAGGACATCCAGCAAGGGGGTCTGAGGCAATTTGTCAGGGCCAAGTTACTTTCAAATCTAACTGTAGTTAGAGGACTAGGGATGGTGAGAGTAAGGAGCAGTGGACAAATTGGAGTCAACATGGATTAATATCAGAATTCCAGAGGCAGTGAGGGAAGATCATGAGGACAACAGCAAGATTTTTGAGTTCCCAGCATGTGTTTGTATTACTTCATTACACATTGTCTTTTAATTGTTTGTTGTAATATCATATGTACAAATAGTCCTCCAGTCAAACTACAAGCCTCTTGATGACAGCAACCATAGATTATACTTCTTTTGTCTTCTAACACAGTACCTAGCATTTACTAATTAATTTACTCTTTCATCGATCATCTTGTCAGGCTCTGTGCCATATACAAAGATGAGTAAGACATGGTCCCCAACCTTATGGAGCTTACAGTGTAAAATGAATTCTCAGTAGGACTTAGTGGATGAAAATCAGGAGGTCACAGATCTGAAAAATGTTGGGTATGTAAGCATATGTGCATTTTTCTGTGGAAAATCTATAGTTTCTATGAGATTCTCAAAATTGACTAGAGCCTATAGTTGGAGGTGGGGGATAGACATGTAAATAAATAATACAATATGAGTCCTGAGAGTTGGTGAGAACAGGTCATGGAAGCATGTAAAGCATCACAGAAGAGATAACAGTTGGCTTCTTCAACCAAGCAGAGGGAGAAAGAGGACTACAGGAACAGGGCACAATATGCAAATGTGTGGAAAAGTGAGAGAGCATACTGCATTTGGGAAACTACAAATAGTTTGATATGTCAGCCGGATGAAGCCAGAGAGGCAGCATGCCAAGCCCAGAATTACCTCCTCCTCCATTCACCCCACTTTTGGAATATTCCTGACTATTCTGTGGATAGACTCACACAGACTGCCCCACACTACAATACCTACTTAGAAAAATAGGCAGTTGTCCCCCATGGCACCTTGCCCTCCTTTCAGGATTTTAAAAGTGAAAAGCAACAAGAGGAGGTTTAGATATTAGTCTTTTCCCCCTCTCACATTTGTATCCCTAGCTTTGGCACTTGGGGAAATAACTGGTGGTAAGGGAAATGAAATGCCATCATTTACTACTATCTATTCCTTTTCCACTTTATTTCTAAGAGATTTTTAGGGTCCATGGTTTGGGTGCAGAGCAGAGTGTCTGTTGTGTAACATGTTATCTAGTTGTTAACTTTCCAACTCATTCTATACTGCTACTTTGTGAGTTTGTGTGGTTTCTTAACCCATTTCTGGTCATCTTCTTTGCTTTTCTTCAAGAGCTAGTATCTTTGGTAGTGCCTTATTCCCCTGCCTTCTTATCCCAATTTCTCAGGCTGTTACCACAATTGACTCTACTCCAGAAATTTGTCACTTTAAGAAGCAGAGGAGTCTGAGAAGAGTATTGAGTTCAGACCAAATTGTTGACGCCTCCTTCTTCCCTGCTTGGTGAACCGTTACCTGGCTTTGGATTTTGGCTTCCCTTTTAGTCTTTGTTTTTCCATCAGAGTACTCTGGATTTCTCAGCTTCTCTCAGTATGACCTCTTTCCTGTATGACTGCTGCCAGAACCTGGCTTCATTGAGGGTTCCTCGCTCGCCTAAGGTCTGGCGTAATATGTTTCAAGGGACTGACCTCTTTATTATTGAGACTCCTACCTAACTCTAGACTGGGTATATTTCAGCAAGCAGCCTTTTGCAGTCCATCTTTTTAGTATGTGTGTCCACTGTCATTAGCATTTCCAAGCTAATTCTTGAGATCTCAACTAGGAGACAAGTACAGTTTCCCACCATCTGGTCCATTGGCTCTTGACCACAGCCAGCCAGATGCATTTTATCTTAGCTCCTACTTATTATACCTGCAGGGAAGAAATTTCACCACTTTCCATGGATCTGTTTCCAGGTGCTTCCCCTTTAGTTTGGAATCAATAGACATCTGTTACCTGATATCTGTCCACCTGGTGGTAGGCAGAGGTCAGCATAGTGAGGAAGATGAGAAGGAACTTTATTAACTTCTCTGGATTATGAGTTTCTCTGAGATAACAGGAGAGTTGGAAAAAATGGGCTGAATTCATTTTGGTAGCCTGCAATTTCTGGTCATAGCCTGTGACAGTTCTGTGTCCTCAGAATTTTTTTGGAATTCTGCTGTGTTCTTTTCTTGTCACTAGGATAAACCTTACAAGAAATCAAAGTAAATGATCTACTAACCAATATGCCTTTAGGAGCCATCAGTAATGTCTTTTGAGCCTAAACCTTAGGGTGGTTTAGGCCTGAATACCTTTCTCTAGGGTTATGCCCTTTGCTTTCACAATGAGGAATAAGACTCAGAATGAGAACCTAGGACTTGCCCCACTCACATTCATGGGTTAAAGCCTAAAAGTAAGGCTTTTAGTTTTTGGTGGAGACTTTAAAGTTTTCTATATATGTTACCATTTCATCTACAAATAGTGGCAGTTTTACTTCTTCCCTTCCAATTTGAATGCTTTCATCTCTTTTTTTCCTTGTCTGAGTGCTGTGGTTAGGACATCCAATATTATGTTAAATAGAAGTTGCAAGAGTGGTAGGAATGGTGCAGGTTCTATGGAAAATAGTATGGAGGCTTCTCAAAAAAACTAAAAATGGAACTACCATATGATCCAGCAGTTCCACTCCTCAATTCATTTCTGAAGAAAATGAAGACACTAATTCAAAAACATACATGCACCCCACTGTACATAGCAGTATTATTTACAATTGCGAAGCTATAGAAGCAACCTATATGTCTATCAACAGATGAATGGATAAAGAAGATATGTATATGTATGCAATGGAATATTATTCAGCCATAGAAATGATGAAATTCTGCCATTTTCAACAACTTGGGTGGATGTACAGAATATTACACTTATTTTAAAAAGTTAAAGACAAATGCTGTATGATATCTATCACTTGTATGTGGAATCTAAAAAATAAAATAAATGAATATATAACATAACAAACAGGCTCACAGACATAGAGAACAAAGTAATGGCTACCAGTGGGGAAAGGGAAGGGGGGAGGGATAAATTTGGGGTGTGGGATTAAGAGATACAAACTACTATATATAAAGTAGATAAGCAACAAGGATATATTATACAGCAAAATGAATGATAACCATTGTTTTATAATAACTTTAAATGGAGTGTAATCTATAAAAATACAGAATCACTATGTTGTATACCTGAAACTAATATAATGTTATAAATCAATACTTCAATAAAAAGGAAGTGGTATATTAAAAATTAAGACCTAAAACAGTTTTTAAGATATGATCTAAATTTATAGATGGGGAAACTGAAATCGAGACTGTTACTGCATTTAAGTCATTATAAGGATTTTTGTTGAGGAGGGAGGTGCAAAGATGGCAGAACAGAGAAATACACAGCTTGCCCTGTCCCACAAATATACCAAGAATTACGTCTAAAAACCCATTGAATGACAAAGAACACCTAATGAATACTGGCAGACTGTCTTTCACTTTGAAACACAGAAGGATTCTCACAAAATCTGGTAACAGAAAGAAAGAAAAAGAAAATCAGTGAGGGACTGGTCCTGTGGGGAGGGAGCAGCAAAGGAAGAAAGGTACCCTCATGCTAGGACACCCTGTCTCCTTGAGAAAGGTCAGTAGAAACAGAAGCAGAGCATCCGAGGCTCAGAGGAGAAAGTGGCAGTTGCTTGGCAGACAGAACTAAGAGAAAGTGGCATGAAGGGTCCCTGCAATCCTTAGCCCTAGATGTGAACTGGCAGGAATGAGCTGGGACTAGCTGCTGGAGATAGGTGACAAGCCTGGGGAGAGGGCTGAGGCCCACTACACAGAGGCAGCCTCAGGGGACTGGAAGATGGTGTGAGCTCTGGCTTGGGTGTGTGCAGAAAAGGACAGCCTGGGAACCCCATAAAAAAGTATCACTAATAGTGTGTATAGTGGGGAGATGTGCAACAAAGCTGCACCATAGCCACTGTCTCCACTTTGTTCCACTGTTGGTGTGTTCTCATGAGAAGAGGGGCGTGGCTTGGTCATGGCCATCACTGCTACATGGAGGTGGGGTTTAAAGCTAAATCCATACCCAGGGGACCCTGCAACTTCACAGACAGGACTGAGATTTGTTTACAACCACAGGCAGAGAGGGTGGATTTCTCCACTGGTGCCTTTGTGAATCTGTGCCTCTGGGATGAACAGGCAGTGAGCAAAATTCTGGCACATGGCAGGGGCAAGTACAGGTATTTACAATAGGCCAGCATACTCTATGCAGAGGCAGGGATGGGGTCTGTGCTGACACTGTGGCATATCACAGATTCAGGTATGTGACTGCATGCTTGCTACAGCAGGTCCTAGTGCCTGACATTGGCAGATCTGTGCTGGTGATTCCTTGGACACAGAACCTGGGGGATGTCAGAGTGTGTGGCTAACATTCCCACAGCTAAGGTGGGGACAAAGGCAGTGGCAACAGAGTACTTTGTAAGCCAAAATAACAAGTGAAAGACAACACCACAAAGGGCACATCCCAGTGGACATTTTCTGTGGAGGTATACTCAGCTACTCTTTTTTGCAGATGAAGTGCTCCAATTCTGTCTACCACACACCACAGCTCAGAAACGGGTCTAGAAGTCTCTGTTCCAGCAACAGGGAGCAGAACCAGGCCCTGTCAAGGCTGTGACAACCACAGAACTAAAAAAGGAGACCCTGCTCAACAACAACAATCAGGGTAGGCTCTGATCACCACAACACCAACCATACCCCCAATCAAAGGGATAACTAACCACACACAGAGGAAAGACATAGAAACCATCCATACAAAAAACAGCCCTCACAACTAAATGATTAGATGTACACAGTCTACACAGGAATGCTCCCAAATTAAACCAGAAGAAAAAAGCCCATGAAGACCACAGTAGATAACTTGTATCTTTAAATCCATACAGCCAGAGAAATATAAGTAACATGCAGCAGAGGAACCACTCCCAATTAAAAGAAAAAGAGAAATCCCCTGAAAGAACAAACAATGAGATAGAACTAGACAGTCTACTAGATCATGACTTCAAAAAGGGGGTGATAAAAGCACTGAAGGATAAGAGAGACTGTGAATAGAGACAGAATAGTAAAAAAAAAAAAGGAAGTAGAAACTATAAAAAGGAGACAATGAAAAACAGAAAACTCAATGATGAGGTAAGAGCTTAGATAAAGGCAGTCAAAAGCAGACTAGATAATGCAGAGGAAAGAATAAGTGACTTAGAAGACAGGATAGCAGAAGTCACTCAATCAGAATAGCAGGCAGAAAAGCAAATAAAAACCAGTGAAAGCAACATAAGGGACCTATGAGAAGATATAGAGCATAACAACCTATACATAATAGGGGTCCTAGAAAAAAAAAATAGGGGTCCCAGAAAGAGAAGAAAGAGAAAGGGGATTGAAAAGGTATTTGAAGAAATCATGACTGAAAACTTTCCAAACCTAAAGAAGGAACTGATATCCAAGTACAGGAAGCATAGAGGGTCCCAAACAAAAAGAACCCAAACAGTCCTTCACCAAGACATAATTAAGATGGCCAAAGTTAAAGACAAAAAAAAAAAAACAAAAAAAAAAGAGTCTAAAGGCAGCAAAAGAAAAACAAAGAGTTAGTTACAAGGGAACCCCCATAAGGCTTTCAGCTAATTTCTCGACACAAACACTGCTGGCCAGAAGGGAGTGGCAAAATATATTCAAAGTCCTGAATGAGAAAAAGCTGCAACCTAGGATACTCTATCTGGAAAGCCTATCCTTTAGACTAGAAGGAGAGATAAAGAATTTCACAGATAAGCAAAACTAAAAGAATTCAGTAATACTAAATCTACCCTAAAGGAAACATTGAAAGGTCTACTCTAAACAGAAAAGAAACAGGAAGCTATAGAAATGAGAAAACCATAATTGGAAATTAGATAACTACAATGAGTTGCAAGAGAATAAGCATACAGATGTAAAAAAAAAAAAACAAAAACAAAAAAACAAAAAAAGCATATCAAAATCATAAAAAGGTGGGAGAGAGGAGCAAGAAAATGTAGATTTTTTCTCTTTTCTTTTTTTTCCCCTTCGTTCCTTTTAGGATGTGTCTGAGTCTACATAACTACAAGTCTAAAGCAAACAGATATAGTAAGAAATTAGCATACTTGAAAAAAGGGTAACCACAAATCAAAAGTATACAACAGACTCACACTAAAAAAGAAACCAAGCTAATATCAACTAAAATTATCAAAACACAAAAAGAAAAACAAGTAGGAAAAGAGAGGAACAAAGAAGAAGTACCAAATCAACTGAAAGACAAAAGTTCAAAATGGCAATGAACACGCATCTATCAATAATTACTATAAATGTCAAAAGGCTAAATGCTCCAATCAAAAGACATAGAGTGGCAGATTGGATAATAAAACTAAAGCCTACAATATGCTGCCTATAAGAGATCCACTTTAGTGAAGGAGACACACAGATTGAAAGTATAGGAAGGAAAAAGATATTTCATGCAAATGGAAATGACAAGAATGTGGGAGTAGCAATACTCATATCAAACAGAATAGACTTTAAAACAAAGGCCATAAAGAAAGATAAAGAAGGACAATATATAATGATTAAAGGAGAAATACAAGATGAGGATATTACACTCATTAACATATATGCACCCAATATAGGAGCACCCAAATGCATAAAACAAATACTAATAGACATAAAAGGAGAAATTGATGGGAATACAATCATAGTAGGAGACTTTAGTACTCCATTAACATCACTGGACAGGTCTTCCAGGCAGAAAATCAATAAGGCAATGGAAATACAAAATGACACAATAAAGCAGTTGGATTTGGTTGATATTTTTAGGATATTACATCCCCCTAAAAGAGATTATACAGTCTTTTCAAGTGCTCATGTAACATTCTCTAGGATAGGCCACATAGTTGGGCATAAAAGAAGCCATAACAAATTTAAGAGGGTAGAAATTATTCCAAGCATCTTCTCTGACCACAATGGCATGAAACTAGAAATCAACCACAGAAAAACAATAGCATGGAGACTAAACAACATACTAGTAAAAAACCAATAGAACAAAAAAAAAAATCAAAGAAGAAATTAACAACTACCGTGAGACAAATGACAAGGAAAACACAACCATACAAAACCTATAGGAACCTATAGGATTCAGCAAAAGCAGTCCTAAGAGGAAAGTTCATAGTGATTCAGGCCTTCCTCAAAAAAGAACAATCTCAAATAAACAGTCTAACCTACCACTGAAAAGAATTAGAAAAAGAAGAACAAACAAAACATAAAATCTACAGAAGGAAAAAAAATAATAAAGATCAGCAAGGAAATAAATTTAAAAATCAATCAAAGGAAGAGCTGGTTTTTGGAAAGAGTAAACCAAACAGACAAACCTATGACCAGGCTCACCAAGAAGAAAAGAGAGAGGACACAAAACACAAAATAAGAAATGAAAATGAAGAAATTACAACTAATAGGACAGAAACACAAAAAATCATAAGGGAAAACTACACACAACTATATGGCAATAAGTTGGACAATTTAGAAGAAATGGACAAGTTTCTAGAAACATACAGTCCACCAAGACTGAATCAAGAAGAAATTGACCACTTGAACAAACCAATCACTAGAAGTGAAATAGATTCAGTAATAAAAAACCTCCCTGCTAACAAAAGTCCAGGACCAGATGGCTTCACTGTGGAATTCTATCAAACATACAAAGAAGCGCTCATACCAACCCTTCTCAAACTCTTCCAAAAGATTAAAGAGGAGGGAGCACTCCCAAACTCATTCTATGAAGCCACCATTCAACCTGATACCAAAACAATACAAAGACACTACCAAAAAAGAAAACTATAGGCCAATATAATTGATGAACATAGATGCAAAATTCCTCAAAAAATATTACCAAACCAAATCTAAAAACATATAAAAAAGATCATACATCATGACCAAGTTGGATACATCCCAGGGACACAGGTATGGTTTAACATATGCAAATTAATCAATGTGATACACTACATCAAGAGAAAGGACAAAAATCATACGATCATCTCAGTAGATGCAGAAAAAGCATTTGATAAAACTCAACACCTATTCATCATAAAACCTCTAACAAAAGTGCGTATAGAGGGGACTTATCTCAGCATAATAAAAGCTATTTATGACAAACCTACAGCCAGCATAATACTCAAAAGTGAAAAGTTGAAAGCCTTCCCACTAAATTATGTAACAAGACAAGGATGGCCAATCTCACCATGTCTACTGAATATAGTATTGGAAGTCCTAGCCATAGCAATTAGAGAAGAAAAAGAAATAAAAGGGACCCAAATTGGAAGAGGAGGTAAAATTGAGACTACATGCATATGACATGATACTATATATAGAAAACCCTAAAGGCTCCACACAAAAACTACTATAGTTGATAAAAGAATTCAGCATGGTATCAGGATACAAGATTAAAATACTGAAGTCAGTGGCATTTCTTTACAATAACAATGAAATATCAGAAAAGGAAAGAAAATAAACAAACCCTTTTAAAATTACATCCAAGAGCATGGGATATCTTTCCATTTTTTAAAGTCTTCTTTAATTTCCTTCATCAATGGTTTAAAGTTTTCTGTGTATAATTCTTTCACCTCCTTAGTTAGGTTTATTCCTAGGTATTTTATTACTTTGGGTGCTATTTTAAAGGGGATTGTTTCTTTACTTTCTTTTTCTGTTGATTCATATAGATAGATAGATTGCAATGTATAAACCTAATGGTAACTATAAACCAACAGTCTATAATACAGAGAGATACAGAAAAAAGAAAAAGAAATAAAAATATAACATTACAGAAAATCATTAAATCACATGAAAAGAGAGCAAAAAAAAGGGGGGGGGACAAAAAGACTACAAAACAACCCCAAAACAACAAAATGACAATAAGTACATGCCTATCAATAACTACTGTTAAAAAATGGACTAAATGCTCCAATAAGAATACACAGAGTGGCTGAATGGATACAAAAAAATAAGCAGCTCATACGGCTTAATAAGAAACAACCAAACAACTCAATCTAAAAATGGGCAAAAGACCTAAACAAGCAATTCTCCAAGGAATACTTACAAATGATCAATAGACACATGAAAAAATGCTCCATATCACTAATTATCAGAGAAATGCAAATCAAAACTACAATGAGGTATCACCTCACACCAGTCAGAATGGACATCATTCAAAAATCCACAAATGACAAATGCTAGAGAGGCTGTGGAGAAAGGGGAACCCTCATACACTGCTGGTGGGAATGCAGTTTGGTGCAGCCACTGTGGAAAACAGTATGGAGATTCCTCAAAAGACTAGGAATAGACTTACCAAATGACCCAGGAATCCCACTCCTGGGCATATATCCAAAAGGAATCCTACTTCAGGATGACACCTGCACCCCAATGTTCATAGCAGCACTATTTACAATAGCCAAAACATGGAAACAGCCTAAATGTCCATCAACAGGTGACTGGATAAAGAAGAAGTGGTATATTTATACAATGGAATACTACTCAGCCATAAAAACCGACAACATAACGTCATTTGCAGCAACATGGATGCTCCTGGAGAATGTCATTGTAAGTGAAGTAAGCCAGAAAGAGAAAGAAAAATACTATATGAGATCACTCATACATGGAATCTAAAAACAAACAAACAAACAAAAAAGCATAAATACAGAACAGAAACAAACTCACAGACATTGAAAACAAACTTGTGGTTGCCAAGGGGGTGGAGGGTGGGAAGGGATAGACTGGGATTTCAAAATTGTAGAATAGACAAACAAGATTATACTGTATAGCACAGGGAAATATACACAAGATCTTACGGTAGCTCACAGAAAAAAAAAATTTGACAATGAATATATATATGTTCATGTATAACTGAAAAATTGTGCTCTACACTGGAATTTGACACAAAATTGTAAAATGATTATAAATCTATAAAAAATTAAAATTAATTAATTAATAAAATTACATCCAAGAAAATAAAATACTTAGGAATAAATCTGACTGAGGAAGTGAAAGACTTACATGCAGAGAACTACAAAGCATTGACTAAGGGAATTATAGATGACTTGAAATGGAAAGATATCTCATGTTCATGGATTGGAAGAATTAATATTATTAAAATGACCACACTACCTAAAGCAACCTACAGATTAAATGCAATCTCTTTCAAATTACCCAGGCCACTTTTAGCAGAATTAGAACAAATAATCCTAAAATTTATATGAAATCATATAAGAGGCAGAATTGCTAAATTATTATGGAATAAAAACAATGAAGCTGGAAGAATAACCCTCCCAGATTTCAGATAATACTACAGAGCTACCGTAATCAAAACTGGTATTGGTATTGGTACAAAAACAGACATATGGATCAATGGAACAGAATAGAGAGCCCAGAAATAAACCCACAAACTTTGGGTCAATTAATTTGACAAAGGAGGCAAGAACATTCAATGGAGTAGACAATCTCTTCAGCAAATGGTGTTGGGATAACTGGACAGCTGCATGTCAGTTAAAGAAGTTAGAATTCTCCCTCACACCATACACAAAAATAAACTCAAAATGGCTTAAAGAGTTAAACATAATACAAGACACTGTAAACCTCTTAGTAGAAAACATAGGCAAACTATTTTCTGACATAAATCTTAGCAATGTTCTCCTAGGGAAGTCTACCCAGGCAATAGAAATAGAAGGAAAAATAAACAAATGGGACCTAATTTGACTTATAAGCTTTTGCACAGCAAAGGAAACCATAAGAAAACTAAAAAGACAGCCTAAAGAATAAGACAGAATATTTGCAAAAGATGAGGCTGGCAAGGGCTTAATTTCCAGAATATATAAACAGCTCATACAACTTAATAGCAAAAAAACAAAGAACCCAATCCAAAAATGGAAAGAAGGCCTACAGAAGCAATTCTCCAATGAAGTTATACAAATGGCCAATAGGCACATCAAAAAATGCTCACTCTCACTAATTATCAGAGAAATGCAAGTCAAAACTACAATGAAGTATCACCTCACACCAGTCACAATGGCAATCATTCAAAAGTCCACAAATGACAAATGCTGGAGAGGTTGTGGATTAAAGGGAACTCTCATACACTGCTGGCTGGAATGTAGTTTGGTGCAGCCATTATGGAAAACAGTGTGGAGATTCCTCAAAAAACTAAAAATAGGCTTGCCATATGATCCAGCAATCCCACTCCTAGGCCTATATCCAGAGAGAACTTTAATTCAAAAATATACATGCACCCCATTGTTCATAGCAGCACTGTTTTCAGTAGCTAAGACATGGAAACAGCCTAAATGTCCATTGACAGATCACTGGATATGGAAGTTGTGTTATATTTATACAATGGAACACTACTCAGCCATAAAATAGAATAAAATAATGCCATTTACAGCAATATGGGTGGACCTGAAGATTGTCATTCTAAGTGGGCTGAAAAGAGAAAGAAAAATGCCATATGACATCATTTATATGAGGAATCTAAAAAATAATAACAATAACAATAACAATAAGGACACAAATGAACCAATTATTATTTTGATTTCCTGAATATGTGTAAGCACATTTGTCCTTTATGATTGGATTACTGCATTCTGTTGATTCTTATTTTGTACTTGCCTTTTTCATTTGATATCTATGTAAGTTTAAAAGGCTAAAGATATAATCTGTTCTTAGAAACAATAATTAGTACATATATGTAAACTAAAAAAGTACAGTATACTGTATATGTATTTACATGCAATATGTGTATTTGCAGTTGAACTGTAATAATTTTGTATAATAAAAATGAAAAAGGAAAGAAAATCATTCACACAATGAAATTGTATTTTCATTGTGAAGTGTCTGGTCAAGTATTTTATCCATTTTGACACGGGATGTGGCTGTTATCTTATATTATTGTTTTAGAAGTTCTTTAATATTCTGTATACAAATACTTTGTCAGATATATTGTTAAAGTATTCCAGAAAGTAGACATCAAGATAGAATTATAAAGGAAAGAGATTTGTTGGGAAAATGCTCTTGACCAATAAATGGGAAGGTGCAGGAGTACTCAGGTAGAGCCTCAGTTTGTGCTCCAGCAACATTGGACCCATTCCCATCCCTGATAGAAGGGTACTGGCCACTGAGCAGAGAGGTAGCCCTGGCTCACACATTGCTCTGGATCTAGCCCCTCCATTTCCAGCCCCAACTTCTACCACAGTGATAGTTGCCATTACATCATGGGGAAAGATGTGATTCATGCTCACTTCAGAGCCAACTCTCTTATTAAAGCCACTGGGCATAAGCAGGTTATATGGGATGCTCCCACAGAAGGACACACCTTCAAGACCAGGATAGGTAAGTGTTTTATCTAATTTTACAGAGAAAGAAAAAGTTAAGCAAAATGAGAAAAAAAATGAAAAGACCGAGGAATTTGTTTCAAATGAAAAAAAAAGAGAAAAATAATTTACCAGATAAAGAGGTCAAAGCATTAGCAATAAGAATGCTAAATAAACTATGAAAAATGATAGATGAACAAAGGGATAAGTTTAATAAGGAACTACAAAATATAAAAAAGAATGAGTAAGAACTGATGAATACAATAACTGAAGTGAAAAATACATGAGAAGCAATTAAAAGCAGACAAGGTGATACAGAAGACAGCATAAATGATCTGGAAAACAGAAGAAAGGAAATCACCCAATCAGAAGAGCAAAAATAAAGACAAATTTTAACAATGAGAACAGTTTAAGATACGTCTAGGACAACACCAAACATATGGACATTCATATTATAGAGGTCTCAGAAGATAGAAGAGAGAGAAAGGACTGAAATCCCAAGAAAGATGAAGCCAAATGGACCCACACCAAGACATCATAATTAAAATGGCAACATTTAATGATAAAGAGAATTCTAAGGGCAGTAAGATAAAAACAAAGAGTCATGTTGAAAGGAACCCCCATAAGACTATCAGTTGATTTTTCTGCAAAACTTTGCAGGGCATAAGGGAATGGCATGAACTATCTAAATGATCAAAATAGGAAATCCTACCAACTAGGATACTCTACCCAGCAAGATTATCATTCAGAACTGAAGGAGAGAAAATGAACTTCTTAGATAAGCAAAAACTAATAGAGTTCATCAATACTAAAATGACCCTTAAAGAAATGTGAAAGAGTCTTCTCTAAGTGAAAAAAAGGCTAAAAGAAGGAAGAATTTTTAAAAATTAAAAAAAAGAAGGAAGCATTTATAGGAAAGGAAAAAACACTAGTAAAGAAAAATATATAGTAAAGACAGTGGATCAACAACTTAAATAAGCTATTACAAAGACAAAAAATTATAAAATCAACTAAAACTACAATAAACAGTGGAGGCATAAGCATGAAGTTATTAAAAAATGACGTCAAAACCACAAAATGTGAGGGAGGGCAGTTTAAAAATGTAGATATTTTAGTATGTGTTTGAGCTTAAATGATTACCAGTTTAAAACAAGTAGGTATAGTTATAGGTCAATATATATAAACCCATGGTAACCACAAGTTAAAAACCTATAATAGATACACAAAAACTAAACAGAAGGGAAAACAAGCATACCACTAAAGAAAATCATCAAACCAAAAAGGAAGAAATGAAAAGAAGGAAAAACAGAGAAGAACTACAAAAATAACAGAAAAAAAGTAACAAAATGGAAACAAGTACGTATCTATCAATAATCACTTTAAATGTCAAGGTAACAAATGTTCCAATCAAAAGAGATAGGGTGGCAAATTGGATTTTAAAAAATCAAGATCCATTTATATGGTGGTTACAAGTGACTTACTTCAGAGCTTAAGACAAACACAGACTGAAAGTGGGGAAAGGAAAGATATTCAATGCAAATGTAAATGACAAGAAAACTAGTGTAGCAATACTTATATCAGAAAAAATAGACTTTAAAACAAAGCCTATAATAAAAGACAAAGATGGGAGTTATACAATGATAAAGGGACTAATACAAAAAATATATATAACATGTTAATATATATGCACCTAAGATAGGAATACCTAATAATATAAAGCAAATATTAACAGACATATAGGGAGAAATTGACAATAATGCAATAATAGTAGGGAACTATAAGACCCCACTCACATCAATGGACAGATCATCCAGGCAGAATATCAATAAAGAAACTGTAATCCTCAATGACCCATTTGACCAGTTGGACTTAATAGATATCTATAAAGACGTTCCATCCAAAAATAGCATAATACAAATTCTTTTCAAGTGCACATGAAGTATTCTCCATGATAGGACACATGCTAGGCCACAAAATAAGTCTCAACAACTTAAAGAGGATGGAAAATATATCAAGCATGTTTTCCAAACACAACAGTATTAAACTAGAAATAAATAACAGGAAGAGAGAGACGGAGAAGATGGCGGAGTAGAAGGAAGCTCGCAGGTAACCCTCTCCCACAAATACACCAAGACCCATATCTACAGACCCACTCAGCCAACCAGAGCACCTGCGGAACTCCGACCGAACATCGCCCTCTTCAAAAGATAAAGACGCCAAAAATCTGGTAGGAGAAAAGGAAAAAGGAAAGAACAAAAGGCAAAGCAGCTTCGGACGGGTCCCGCGGGGAGGGAGCGGCAAAGGAGGACTGGCGCTCGCTCCCTGGGTCTCCCCTCTCCAACTGAGAGGCCAGCGGGACGGAGGGGGAGCCTCCGAGGCTTGGATCTGTACAGAGCAGCCCTTGACTAACAGAACTAAGTTAAATGGGCACAGAGCGTCCCCCCGACACCCAGCCTGAGACGTGGGCCGGCAGTGGCGGGCAGGGCCAGGCTGCCCAAGCCGGGCGCAGGACGGGGGCGGCTGCACGGAGGCAGCCCCGGGGGAACGCAAGGGGCTGCGCGCCGTGGCTGTGGGTGCACAGGGCAGAAAAACCTGGGCCCTCCATAACAAGCAAGGTTGATGTGCTCTCGGGGGAAGGGTGCACACCCCCATCTCTGAAAACCCGCGGAAAGTTTTCGGGGGAAGAGAGGCGGGGCTCAGGCACAGCCGCCATATCCTCCGCGCTGAGCACCCAGGCGGGGGCGGGGCAAAACCTGCATCCGCACCGAAGGGCTTAGCAGCCTCAAAGGCCAGACTGAGACTGGCCTGCAGCCCGGGGCAGATAGGATCCTTCCATCCTGGTCCCTCAGAGAACTTGCTCCACAAAGACAAACACGAGCTGGGTTTTGGCTCGGAGCAGGGACAGGACTGTCCCTCCGTCTTTCCCAAGCCCACCTGCGGAGCGCCGACCAGGGCGGAGCGCTCACCCGCACAGAGAGCGGAGCTACCGGCAGCGCAGGTAGAGGGAGAGCGGGCCCCCCCCCCCCCCCCGCCTTTCGGGCAGGAACACAGCCCCTGACCGAGGTGCTGGGAGGGGGCACAACCCGCCCTCCTACCTGGCCAGTCTGCAACATCTGACTGCAGCATCCGGAGGGGCAGCGAACCGCCCGCCCACAGCAGAGAGCTGCACCACACCCAGTGTTAGGAGGAGGCGCGATCTGCTTGCCGACAGGTACGGGGAGCAGCACAGAAGAAGGCGCCAATGGAGGGCCTCTGAAAACAGCAAGCTGAGCTTCCAAAACAGGACGAAGACAGAAAGATTTCACATTAAAAGCACACAGACTCCAGGAGAACACCGACAACCCCCCCTTTTTTTTTTTAAATCTGTTTTTACCTGTTCTATTTTCTATTACTCTCTTAATCTTTACTTCTTAATTCATTTCTATTTCTCTTGGGTTTTGATGTCCTGCTATTGATTAGACACAGGTTTCAAACACATCTATTCATCTCCCCCCCCCCTTTTTTTGTAAAGGTTTCAAAAGGACGTCTCAACCCAATTAATACTCTGCTTCAACTCACTCTTCTATCATTCATTATACAGTTTTCAAACCCTCTTTCTCCCTTCTCTTAAAATTCTTTCTCTCTCTCTTATTTTTTTTCTTTTTTTCCCAAGTTCTATTCCTAAATAGGCATCAGATAGATAAAATCCTTAAGGACCAAAATAAACAACTGATACTCCATAAACCACAGTGCCAAAGAGGTATGAGCAAGATGAAGAAGCAGAAAAACCTTTCCCAATTAAAAGAACAAGAGAAATCCCCTGAAAGAAAGATCAACGAAATAGACATCAATAGCCTACTAGATCAAGATTTCAAAAACGGAGTGATCGAATTGCTGAAGGAATTAAAAGAGATAGTGTTTAGAGATATAAAATATGTCAAAAATGAAATTGAAGCTATAAAGAAGAGCCAAGTAGAATGGGTAAACTCATTGAAAGAGATGAGGAATGATCTAATAGCTGTGCAAAGCCGACTAGATAATGCAGAGGAACGAATTAGTGATCTAGAAGACAGGGAAATAGAAAGCACCCATTCAGAAGAACTACAAGAGAAGCAAATAAAAAATAATGAAAATAGCATAAGGGACCTATGGGATAATATAAAGCGTCCCAATCTTCGCATAATAGGGGTCCCAGAAGGAGAAGAAAGATCAAAGGGGATTGAAAAGGTTTTTGAAGAAATCATGACTGAAAACTTCCCAAACTTAAAGAAGGAATCAGATATCCAAGTAAAGGAAGCTCAGAGGGTCCCAAACAGGAAGAACTGAAATAGACCCACACCAAGACATATCATAATCAAGATGGCCAGAGTCAAGGATAAAGAAATGATTCTAAAGGCAGCAAGAGAAAAGCAAAGAGTAAGTTACAAGGGAACCCCCATAAGGCTCTCAGCTGATTTCTCTACACAAACACTACAGGCCAGAAGGGAGTGGCAAGATATATTCAAAGCCCCGAATGAAAAAAATATGAAGCCTAGGATCCTTTATCCAGCAAGGCTATCCTTGAGGATAGAAGGAGAAATAAAGAGTTTCACAGACAAAAAAAAGCTGCAGGAGTTTAGCAACACTAAACCCATGCTAAAAGAAATATTGAAAGGGATATTCTAAATAGAAAAGCAGCAGGATGCTACAGAAATGAGAAACACACAACTGGAAAGGTGATAACTCATGAACTACAAATAAAGTAAACATGAAATTATAAAAGAAGACATACAAATCACTGAGAGTGGGAGAGGGAGGCAGGGAATTATAGAATATCTTTTTCTTCCTTTTTTAAATTTTTTTAACAATAGGATGGTTTTGAGATCATGTTACCATCAGTTTAATAAAAACACTTATAGTAATGGGTTAATAGATTTACAAAAAAGGGTAACCACAAGCCAAAAATTTACAAAGGAGTCACAAAAATTAAATAAAATCCATGAAAATGCAAAGGAAAATTACCAAACCACAAAAGGAAGAAGAAAGGAACAAAGAGGATATACCAATTCAACTGCAAAGATAAGTTCAAAATGGCAATAAACACACATCTATCATTAATTACTGTAAATGTTAATGGACTAAATGCTCCAGTCAAAAGACACAGAGTGGCAGACTGGATAATAAAGCAAGAAACTTCAATATGCTGCATAGAAGAAACCCACTTTAGGGAGAAGGACACATATTGATTGAGAGTGAAAGGATGGAAAAGGATATTCCATGCAAATGGAAAAGCCAAAACAGCAGGTGTTGCAGTACTGATTTCAGACAAAATATACCTTAAGACAAAGGCCATAAAGAAAGATAAAGAAGGACATTTTATAATGATTAAAGGAGTGATACAAGATGAGGATATTACACTCGTTAATATATATGCACCCAATATAGGAGCACCTAACTACATACAAGAATTATTAACAGAGATAAAGGGGGATATTGATGGGAATACAATCATAGTTGGAGATTTTAACACTGAATTAACATCACTAGACAGATCTTCCAGACAGAAAATAAAGAAGGCAACAGAGAAATTAAATACTACAATAGAAAAAATAGATTTGGTGGATATTTTTAGAGCATTACACCCCCCAAAAATAATATATATATTTTCTTTTCAAGTGCACATGGAACATTTTCCAGGATCGATCATATACTTGGGCACAAAAGAAACCTCAACAATTTTAAGAAGCTAGGAATTATCTCAAGCATCTTTACTGACCACAATGCCATGAAACTGGAAATCAACAACAGAGAAACAAAGGAGAAAAAAAGGAAAGCAAGGAGATTAAACAATATGTTATTGAAAAAACAATGGATCAATGAGGAAATCAAAGCTGAAATTAAAAAATACCTGGAGACAAATGACAATGAAAGCACAACCACTCAAAACCTATGGGACACAGCAAAGGCAGTGCTAAGAGGGAAGTTTATAGCGATACAGGCCTTCCTCAAAAAAGAAGAACAATCTCAAATAAACAATTTAACCCACCACCTGAATGAATTAGAAAAATAAGAATAAGAAGCCCCAAAAAGCAGCAGAAGGAAGGAAATAATAAAGATCAGAGAGGAATTAAGTACAATAGTGATTAACAAGACCATAGAAAAAATCAACCAAACCTAAAGCTGGTTTTTTGAAAAAGCAAATAAAATCGACAAACCTCTGGCCAAACTCACAAAGAAGAAAAAAGAGACAGCACAAATTAGCAAAATAAGAAAGGAAAATGGAGAAATTACAAAAACAAAATAGAAATACAGAATATCATACGAGAATATTATGAAAAACTATATGGAACCAAACTGGATAACCTAGAGGAGATGGACAAGTTTGTGGAAACATACTGTCCACCAAAACTGAATCAAGAAGAATCTGAACACTTGAACAATTGATCACTAGAAAGGAAATAGAAATAGCAATTAAAAACCTCCCCACAAATAAAAGTCCAGGACCGGACGGCTTCACCGGGGAATTCTACCAAACGTACAAAGAAGAACTCATACCAGTACTTCTCAAACTCTTCCAGATGATTGAAAAGGAGGGATTACTCCCAAACTCATTCTATGAAGCCACCATCACCCTGATACCAAAACCAGGCAAAGACACTACAAAAAAAGAGAATTATAGGCCAATATCACTGATGAACATAGACGCCAAAATCCTCACCAAAATTTTAGCAAATAGAATCCAACAACACATAAAAAAGATTATACATCATGACCAAGTGGGGTTCATCCCAGGGACACAAGGCTGGTTCAACATACGCAAATCAATCAGTGTAATACATCACATCAACAAGAGAAAGGACAAAAACCACATGATCATCTCAATCGATGCAGAAAAAGCATTTGATAACATTCAACACCCATTTATGATAAAAACTCTCGCCAAAGTGGGTATAGAGGGAACATATCTCAACATAATAAAAGCTATATATGACAAACCTACAGCCAGCATAGTACTCAATGGTGAAAAACTCAAAAGCTTCCCACTAAAATCTGGGACAAGACAAGGATGCCCACTATCACCACTCCTATTCAACATAGTCCTGGAAGTCCTAGCCACAGCAGTCAGGCAAGAGAAAGAAATAAAAGGGATCCAAACTGGAAAAGAAGAGGTAAAAGTGTCATTATATGCTGATGACATGCTACTATATATAGAAAACCGTAAAAGGTCCACGCAAAAGCTACTAGAGCTGATTGAAGAATTCAGCAAGTTAGCAGGTTACAAAATTAACGTTCAAAAATCAGTTGCATTTCTTTACACTAACGATAAATCAACAGAAGAAGAAAGTAAAGAAAGAATCCCCTTTAAAATAGCACCCAAAGTAATAAAATATCTGGGAATAAATCTAACCAAGGAGGTGAAAGAGTTATACACAGAAAACTATAAGCCATTGATGAAGGAAATTAAAGAAGTCTTTAAAAAATGGAAAGATACCCATGCTCTTGGATTGGAAGAATCAATATTGTTAAAATGGTCACACTGCCCAAGGCAATCTACAGATTTAATGCAATCCCTATCCAATTACCCAGGACATATTTCACAGAACTAGAACAAATCATAATAAAATTTATATGGAACCATCAAAGACCTAGAATTGCCAAAGCATTACTGAAGAGAAAGAAAGAGGCTGGAGGAATAACTCTCCCAGACTTCAGACAATACTATAGAGCTACAGTCATCAAGACAGCATGGTATTGGTACAAAAACAGACATATAGACCAATGGAACAGAATAGAGAGCCCAGAAATGAACCCACAAACTTTTGGTCAACTCATCTTCGACAAAGGAGGCAAGAATATACAATGGAATAAAGACAGTCTCTTCAGCAAATGGTGTTGGGAAAACTGGACAGCAGCATGTAAAACAATGACGCTAGAACACTCCCTTACACCATATACAAAAATCAACTCAAAACGCATTAAAGACTTAAACATAAGACAAGATACAGTAAACCTCCTAGAGGAAAACATAGGCAAAACATTATCTGACATACATGTCAAAAATTTTCTCCTAGAAGAAATAAAAGCAAGAATAAACAAATGGGACCTAATGAAACTTACCAGCTTCTGCACAGCAAAGGAAACCAGAAATAAAACAAGAAGAAGACCTACGGAATGGGAGAAAATTTTTGCAAGTGAAACCGACAAAGGCTTGATCTCCAGAATATATAAGCAGCTCATACGACTCAATAAGAAAAAAATAAACAACCCAATCCAAAAATGGGCAGAAGACCTAAACAAGCAATTCTCCAAGGAAGACATACAAATGATCAAAAAGCATATGAAAAATTGCTCAATATCACTAATTATCAGAGAAATGCACATCAAAACTACAATGAGGTATCACCTCACACCAGTCAGAATGGCCATCATTCAAAAATCCACAAATGACAAATGCTGGAGAGGCTGTGGAGAAAGGGGAACCCTCCTACACTGCTGGTGGGAATGCAGTTTGGTGCAGCCACTATGGAAAACAGTGTGGAGATTCCTCAAAAGACTAGGAATAGACTTACCATATGACCCAGGAATCCCACTCCTGGGCTTGTATCCAGAAGGAAATCTACTTCAGGATGACACCTGCACCCCAATGTTCATAGCAGCACTATTTACAATAGCCAAAACATGGAAACAGCCTAAATGTCCATCAACAGGTGACTGGATAAAGAAGAAGTGGTATATTTATACAATGGAATACTACTCAGCCATAAAACCTGACAACATAATGCCATTTGCAGCAACATGGATGCTCTTGGAGAATGTCATTCTAAGTGAAGTAAGCCAGAAAGAGAAAGAAAAATACCATATGAGCTCACTCATATGTGGAATCTAAAAAACAAAAACAAAAACAAACAAACAGACAAAAACAAAGCGTAAAGAAAGGACAGAAATAGACTCACAGACAGAGAATACAGACTTGTGGTTACCAGGGTGGTGGAGGGTGGGAAGGGATAGACTGGGATTTCAAAATTGTAGAATAGACTACACTGTATAGCACAGGGAAATATACACAAAATGTTATGATAACTCACAGAGAAAAAAATGTGACAATGAGTGTGTATATGTCCATGAATAACTGAAAAATTTTGCTGAACACTGGAATTTGACACAACATTGTAAAATGATTATAAATCAATAAAAAATGTTAAAAAAATACCCCCCCCAAAAATAACAGGAAGAAAAATGGGGAAAATACAAACACATAGAGACTAAAGAACATGCTACTAAAAAACCAATGGGTTAATGAAGAAATCAAAGAGGAAATCAGAAAATATCTTGAGACAAATGAAAATGAACACATAAAACTACAAAATCTATGTGACACAGCAAAAGAAGCTCAAAGAAGGAAGTTTATAGTGTACAGGCCTACATCAAGAAAAAGAAAAACCTCAAATAAAGAACCTAACCTAACGACTAAAGGAATTAGAAAAAGAAGAACAAAAAAGACTCAAAGTTAGCAGAAGGGAGGTGATATTAAAGAGTAGACAGGAAATAAATAAAATAAAGACCAAAAACAATAAAAAAAAATCAGTGACACCAAGGGCCAGTTTTTAAATCGATGAACAATATTGATAAGCCTTTAGCCAGCCTAAAAAAACAGAGGACACAAAAAAAAGATGAAATGAAAGAGGACAAGTTACAACTGATATCACAGGTACAAAAAAAAATCATAAAAGAATACTATGAACAGTTATATGCCAACAAATTGGACAATCTAGAAGAAATGAATAATTTTTGGAAACATACAATCTTCCAAGCCTGAATCAGGAAGAAATATACAATCTGAACAGACCTATTGGTAGTAGTGAAACTGAATTAGTAATTTTAAAAACTCCCAGCAAACAAAATTCCAGAACTGGATGGTTTCACAGGAGAAATCCACAAAACATATAAAAAAGAACTAATACCTATCCTTCTCAAACTATTATAAAAACTTAAAGGGGAGGAAACAATCCCAAATTCATTCTATTAGGCTACTAATAGCCTGATACTAAAACCAAAGGCATGACAAAAACAGAAAATTATAAGCCAATATATCTGTTGAAAAAAGATGCAAAAATCCTAAACAAAATATTAGCAAAACAAATTAGCATTATAAAAAATGACCATACACCATGATCAAGTGGGATTTATTCCAGGGATGTAAGAGTGGTTCAATATGTGCAAATTAATCAATGTGATACACCACATTAAATTAACAAAAGTAAGTGTATAAATTTCAAGGTCATCTCAATAGACACAGAAAAAGCATTTGACAAAATTCAGCAACCATTCATGATAAAAACTCATTGAATGTGGTAAAGAAGGAACATATCTTAAGATAATAAAGCCCATTTATGACAAACCCATAGCTAACATCAAACTCAACAGAGAAGAGCTTTCTTCTGAAATAAGGAACAAGACTAGGATGCCCACCTAGCCATTCATATTCAATATAGTATTGGAAGTCCTAGCCACAGCAATCAGACAAGGAAAAGAAATAAAAGGCAACCATATTGGAAGGGAAGAAGTGAAACTGTCACTATTTGCAGAGGACATGATACTATATATAGAAAACCCTTAAGTCTCCTCCAAAAAGCTATTGGAACTAATGAATGACTTCGGTAAATTTGCCAGATACAAGATTAATATACAGAAATCTGTTGCTTTTCTATATACAAATAATGAACTATCAAAAAGAGAAAGCAAGAAAATAATCCAACTTAGAATCACATCAAGAAAACAAAAATACCTTGGAATAAATTTAACTGAGGAGGTGAAAGATCTATTTACTCTGAAAACTATAAAACATTAATATGGGAAATTGAAGATGATACAAAGAAATGGAAAGATATCCTGTGTTCATGGATTAAAAGAATACTGTTAAAATTTCCACATAACCCAAAGGATTCTACAGATTTAATCCAATCCCTATCAAAATTCCCATGGGGTTTTTCACAGAAGTAGAATCCTAAAATTTATACGGAACTGTAAAAGATCTTTAATTGCAAAAGCAATGTTGAGGAGAAAGAAAAAAGCTGGATGTATCATGCGCCCTGACTTCAGAGTATACTACAAAGCTATGATATTCAAAATAGCATGGTACTTGCACAAAAACAGACACATAGATCAATGGAATGGATCAATAGAGAGCACAAAAACAAACCCACTCACTTATGGTCAATTAATTTATGACAAAAGGCAAAAATATAAAATGGAGGAAAATATCTGACAATTGATGCTGGGAAAAGTGGACAGCTACATGTTAAAGAATGGAATTAGAACACTTTTTCATACCATATACAAAAATAAATGCAAAAGTGGTTAAAGACCTAAATGCAAGACCAGAAACCTTAACACTCCTATAAGAAAACGTAAGGAGAACATCCTTTGACATAAATCATAGCAATATTTTTTTGGACCTGTCTCCTAAGGCAAAAGAAACAAAATAAAAATAAACAAATGGGACTCAATTAAACTTAAAAGATTTTGCATAGAAAAAGAAACCACTGATAAAATGAAAAGACAACCTACAGAATGGGAGAAAATATTTACCAATGATATGACTGATAAGGGGTTAATATCTAAAATATATAGGCAGAACATAAAACTCAGTATAAATAAAACAAACAACTGGATTAAAAAATGGGTAGAAGATCTGAATAGACATTTTTCCAAAGATATATAGATAACCAACAGACATGTGACAAGATTCTCAACACCAATAATTGCCAGAGAAATGCAAATCAAAACCACAATGAGATGTCACCCCACACCTGTTAGAATGTCTGTTATTAAAGTCTACAAATAACAAATGTTGGTGAGGATGCAAAGAAAAGGGGACCCTGGTACACTGTTGATTATAATGTAAATTGGTGCAGCCACTATAAAAAAAAAAACTATGAAAGTTCCTCAAAAAACTAAAAATAGACTACCAAATGATCCAGCAATTTGAGTCCTCAGTGTATAACCAAAGAAAACAGAAACACTATTTCAAATAGATACATCACCCCATGTTCCTAACAGCATTATTTGGAGTAGCCAAGATATAGAGGTAATGTAAATGTCCATCAACAGATGAATGGATAAAGAAAATGTAGTATATATACAGAGGAATATGACTCAGCCCTAAAAAAAAGGCTTAAAATTTGCCATTTACAACAACATGGATGTAGCTGGAGGGTATTACACTTAGTGAAGTAAGTCAGACAGAGAAAGACAAATACTCTGTATTATCACTTATATGTGAAATCTAAAGAAAAATAAATATAAAAAACAGAAATAGACTCACAGATATAAAAATCAAACTAGTGGTTACCAGTGGGAAGGGGGAAGGGACAGGGGCAATATAGAGGTAAGGTATTAAGAGGTAGAACTGTATAAAATAATCTACAAGTGTATATTGTACAACACAGGGAATATAGCCAATGTTTTATAATAATTTTAAATGGAGAATAATCTATAAAAATATTGAATCACTGTGTTGTACACCTGAAACTAATATTGTACATCAAGTATACTTCAATTAAAGAAGTAAAATAAAATTTTGCAGAATCCTAGGTGTAGATCTCTACCTAACATCACCAGATTGCACATCAACCAAATTCCTAAGATTTACCATCTGATCCTATGGCTTGCATTCTGGCAAAATAAGCCTTATAGTCTGAGACTGAGGCCTACTTCAAATTCATATATAAAACCTTAGAAAGTTTCTTCATCCAGTCTTCTACTACCATACTTCCTTAATATCTCAAACTCCCTTAGAAATCATCAAATTGATTTTATCTTTGGGTTCCTACCTATCTTAAACCATGTCATAAGGCTGTACTAGCTGTATTCCATACTCTTACAAAGATGTAACATTTCACTTTATGATCCTACTTCTACTCTAACCAATTACCACTCTATTTATCAATGCAATCTTCAATCTCCTCAATATACCAAGTCACAGGTTTCTGATGCAATATTAAGTCTGTTCTCAAGTATTTCTAGGGTCTCTTCAAGGTCCTTTAGAATGGTGTTGAACTCTCCCTCACCCATCATTTTTAGACTGTCTTCTAGGCAAAGAATTACATTCTGATGTTAATTCTGTTAACATTGTGATTGTCCACATACCTGACATTCATGATTAGCTTAAAGTAACATACTCCACCCATAATATCCCCACTCATTGCACCTATGATTGAATCCCCTGGCATCTCCCTGCATCCTTGGCACCTCTGATGCCAAGGTGGAAGACACTTAAAGCACCCTTTCACTACTGAGGAAGACTTCCAAGTAGGCCTCTGATATCTTATTGTTCAGTACAAAGTGTACTGATGAGGACCTTGTGCTTAAAGGAGAACATTCCAGGGAGAAACTTTCTTCATTAAGCATTTATACTACCTACCAATTGCCAGAAACTAATAGAAACTACTCAAAGTCATGTAAGTTATCAACTCTATAGCATTTGATCTTAGGTATTTTTATAAATGCCCATCTACCCCACCTTTTACCAGTTTTTCAGATCTAGCCCATGCGATCCTTTCTTCATGCAGTATCTTAGCAGATTTTCCTGAACATCTAGTCTAGGGAAGCTCAAATAATAGTCTAGGGGTTCCTGGATTCACAACATTATAAACAGAATCACTGAGAAGAGTATGGTCCCTTGAGGAAGATTTTTATTTTCCAAAAAGCATCCAACTAGATAAAAAGCCCTCCATTAAATAAACTTAGGCAGATCACCCCTAAACCTCTCAGGAGAGGTGGCTCAAGGGAAACAGGGCATCATATACACTTTCTACTAGAATTTTCTAGTAATTCCACCACCTATTACCACAGAGATGTGGTATAAATATGGTTGGTTACTCATCATTATCAGAATTCTCCTTTGATCATTGCTTATTATACTTGAATCTGGAAAACCAAACTTATTACACAGCTATTAGTCTCACCCTGAACCAATAGATGTCACTCAAGTTTGTTCACACTTGGGATTACCAATGTGCTGAGCCATCAGATGCAGATGGTTAAGGTAATCTTTTCTTCAGTTTATGGCATATTATCATCATTGGTCCATGCAAGACCTCTCTCATTTTATTCACTTCTTCCCATTCTCTTTCCCCTATACACTTAGGCAACAATTCTAATGTGATAAATATGTATGTTTTTCATACCTCTGCTTTATTAATACTGAGATTCAGCCATACCCACCAGGGGTTAGCACCAGTCCTGGGATGACCTTGACCAGGCCACTTGCTGGGTAGGGACAGAGTCCCACCCAACAGTAGGCCAGCTGCTGTAGAAACCTCTGATCTCTAAGCCATCCTGGGACCTGACCCCAACTACCATAGGCCCAGGTCCCAGCCATACCACCAGTGGGCCAGCATGAGCACTGGGATCCTAGGTGTCCCTCAGCAAGGTGTAAGACACAGCCTTTCCCACAGGTGGGCTGACAATAGTACAGGGACATGAGCCCCAGGACCCACTGGACCATAGTCCCACCTACCAGTGGGGGACCACCAGCCCTGGGACCACTCAGACCCTACAGCCAGCTGTCAGGGATCAGCCCACAGACCGGCAGGCTAGTACCAGTGCCAGGATTCCCTGGGCTCTGAACCCACCTTCCAATGGAGGACACCAGTCCCAGGACCACTGTGACCCAACAGCCAGGCATGTCAAGACCCAGCACAATCACCAGCAGGCTGGAACCATCAAATAATGCCCTGGGCCCTGGCCCCATTCAATAACAGATTGACACCAGCTCCAGGATATCTTGGGTCCCACATCCAGCTAACCCTGTGGCTGACCATACCCACAGTCAAGCCAATGCAAGCTCCAGGTAGTAGATCAATCACTTATAAAGCTAGTAGGAAGGTTAAAAGAAAAAATTACTAAAATAATCAATATCTAAAATAAATGTTCAAGGGATACACAACACAAAACAAAAGGGTGTAAAATATGATGTAAAAAAACAGTAAATGTGGGGGGCAGAGTAAAAATGCAGATTTATTAAAATGTACTTGAACTTAAGACACCAACAACTGAAAATGATCATATATATGATATATGAGGAGCTATGTGAAAACCTCATGGTAAACATAAACCAAAAATCTCTAATAGATTATAAATATTTACTCAAAAAGAAAAAAGAATCTAAATATAACAGTAAATATAGTAATCAACTCACAAGGGAAGAGCAAAAAAGAAGGAACAAAAAAGAACTACAAAAACAACTTCAAAACAATTAACAAAATGGCATTTAGTATGTACCTGTCAATGGACTAAATACTCCAATCAAAACACATAGAGTGACTAAATATATACAAAACAAGATATATATAGATATAGATATAGATATATAGATATATAGATATATAGATATAGATATAGACTGCCTACAAGAAACTCACTTCTGATCTAAAGATACACAGAGACTGAAAGTGACAGGATGAAAAGATATTCTGTGCAAAAGGAAACAAAAAGGAAGCTGAGGTAGCAACACTTATTTCAGACAAGGTAGACTTTAAAACAAAGACAGTAACAAGAGACAAAGAAGAGCATTACACAAATAAGCACTGCAATTACAGCTATTAGAATAAAATCTCAACTATTTCAAAAAAAAAAGGACATTACATAATAATCAAGGAATCAAGCCAAAGAGAAGATACAATTGTAAATATATATGCATCCAACATAGGAGCAGCTAAAAACATAAAGTATTAACAGACGTAAAGGGAGCAATTGACAGTAACAAAATAATAGCAAGGGGCCTTAACACCCTACTTATATCAATAAACTGTTCAGACAGAAAAATCAATAAGGATACACTGCCCTTAAATGGAATGTTAGATTAAATGGACTTAATAGATATATAAAGAGAGCATTCCATTCAAAAGCAGAATACACATTCTTTTCAAGGGCACATGGAACTTTCTCCAGGATAGATAACATGCTAGGCCACAAAATAAGATTAAAATACTATCAAGTATCTTTTCTGACCAAAACACTGTGAAACAAGAAATCAACTACCAGAAAAATACTGTAAAAAACACAAACCATGGAGGTTAAAACATATGGTTCTAAACAACTGATAGGTTACAGAAGAAATCAAGGAGAAATTTATTTTTAAAAAATTGGAGACACTTAGAAGTAAGCCAGAAAGAGAAAGAAAAATACCATATGAGATCGCTCATATGTGGAATCTAAACAAACAAACAAACAAACAAACAAAAACAAAGCGTAAATACAGGACAGAAATAGACTCACAGACAGAGAATACAGACTTGTGGTTACCGGGGGGTGGAGGGTGGGAAGGGATAGCCTGGGATTTCAAAATTGTAGAATAGATAAACAAGATTACACAGTATAGCACAGGGAAATATACACAAAATGTTATAACTCACAGAGAAAAAAATATGACGAGTGTGTATATGTCCATGAATGACTGAAAAATTGTGCTGAACACTGGAATTTGACACATTGTAAAATGATTATAAATCGATAAAAAATGTTAAAAAAAATTGGAGACAAATAAAAATCCAAAACCTATGGAATGCAGAATGAACCATTCTAAGAGGAAAGTTTATAGCAATACAACTATATCTCAGGAAATAAGAAAAACTTCAAATAAACAACTTAAACTTATACCAAAAGGAACTAGAAACAGAGGAACAAAAATCTTCAAAGATAGTAGAAGGCAAGAAATGATAAAGATCAGAGAAGAAGTAAGAGAAATCAAGACAAAAAAAAGAAAGAAAAGATCAGTGGAAAACTCTCACCAAAGTGGTCATAGAAGGAATATATCTCAACATAAGAAAAGCTATTTATGACAAACCTAAGCCAGCATAGTAGTGAATGGTGAAAAACTGAAAACTGAAAACTCACACTACAATCTGGGACAAAACAAGGATGCCCACTATCACCACTCCTATTCAACATAGCCTTGGAAGCCTTAGCTATAGCAATCGGGCAAGAAAAAGAAATTAAAGGGATCCAAATTGTAAGTGAAGAGATAAAATTGTCCCTATATGCAGATGACATAATACTATATATAGGAAACCCAAAAAAGTCCACACAAAAACTACTAGAACTAATCAAAGAATTCAACGAGATAGCAGGATACAAGATTAATGTACAAAAATCAGTTGAATTTCTTTACACTAATGATGAATCAACAGAAAAAGAAAATAAAGAAACAATCCTTTTAAAATAGCACGCAAAGTAGTAAAATACCTAGGAATAAATCTAACCAAGGAGTTGAAAGACTTATACACAGAGAACTGCAAAACATTGATTAAGGAAATTAAAGAAGACTTAAAAAAAAAACTGGAAAGATACCCCATGCTCCTGGATTTGAAGAATCAATATTGTTAAAATGGTCACACTGTCCAAGGCAATCTACTGATTTAATACAATCCCTATAAAATTACACAGGACATATTTCACAGAACTAGAACAAATCACAATAAAATTTATATGGAATCATAAAAGACCCAGAATTGCAAAAGCATTGCTGAAGAAAAAGAATGAGGCTGGAGGAATAACTCTCCCAGACTTCAGACAATACTACAGAGCTACAGTAATCAAAATAGCATGGTATTGGTACAAAAACAGACATATGGACCAATGGAAGAGAATAGAGAGCCCAGACATGAACCAACAAATTTTTTGGTCAACTAATCTTCAACAAAGGAGTCAAGAATATACAATGGAATAAAGACAGTCTCTTCAGCAAATGGTGTTGGGAAAACTGGGCAGCAGCATGTAAAGCAATGGAGCTAGAACACTCCCTTACACCATACACAAAAATCAACTCAAAATGGATCAAAGACTTAAACATAAGATAAGATACAATAAACCTAGAAGAAAATATAGGAAAAACATTATCTCATATACATCTTAAAAATGTTCTCCTAGGGCATTTTACACAAGCAATAGAAATAAAAGAAAGGATAAACAAATGGGACCTAATGAAACTTACAAGCTTCTGCACAACAAAGGAAACCATAAGCAAAACAAAATGACAACCTACAGATTGGGAGAAAATACTTACAAAAGATGAAACTGACAAAGGCTTAATCTCCAGAAGATATAAACAGCTCATACGACTTAATAGGGGAAAAAAAACCCAATCCAAAAATGGGCAGAAGACCTAAACAAGCAATTCACCAATGAAGACATATGAATAACCAATAGGCACATGAACAAATGCTCAATATCACTAATTATCAGAGAAATGCAAATCAAAACTACAGTGAGGTATCACCTCACACCAGTCAGAATGGCCATCATTCAACAGTTCACAAATGATACATGCTGGAGAGGCTGTGGAAAAATGGGAACCCTCCTACACTGTTGGTGGGAATGCAGTTTGGTTCAGCCACTTTGGAAACCAGTATGGAGATTCCTCAAAAGACTAGGAATAGACTTACCATATGACCCAGGAATCCTGCTCCTGGGCATATATCCAGAAGGAACCCTACTTCAAAAAGACACCTACACCCCAATGTTCAAAGCAGCTCTATTTAAAATAGCCAAGAAATGGAAAAAAACTAAATGTCCACTGACAGAGGACTGGATAAAGAAGTTGTGGTATATTTATTCAATGGAATATTATTCAGCCATAAAAATGTCAACATAATGCCATTTGCAGCAGCATGGATGTCCCTGGGGAATGTCATTCTAGTGAAATTAGCCAGAGAGAGAGAAAAAAATACCATATGATATCACTCACATGTGGAATCAAAAAAAAAAAAAAAAAAGAAGACGAATTTAAATATAAAACAGAAACAGACTCACATACGTAGAATACAAACTTGTGGTTGCCAAAGGGGAGGAGGTGGGTAGGGACAGACTGGGAGTTCAAGATTTATAGATGGTGACAGGTATACATGGAATGGATGGACAGGTTTATACTGTGTAGCACAGGGAAATATATTCAATGCCTTTTGGTAGCTCATGGTGAAAAAGAATATGAAAACGAATATGTGTACATCCATATATGACTGAAAAATTGTGCTGCACCGGGAATTGACACAGCATTGTAGACTGACTATCACTCAATTAAAAATAAATTAAATAAAGTAAAATACTGCTCAACAAAAATAAATAAGTAAATAATTTTTAAAAAATTTCTAAATGGTATAGAGTGGAAACTCTCGTATTTCTTCCTGTTCCTCTTGAACTAGGGTCCTTTCTCCACAGGCAAACTGGCCGATTCCTTTATGTAGCCTTTCAGAGATATTTTATGCCTACACCTGGATTCAGTGAGAGTTTCTTTTTACACTATTTTTAATTGAAGTCTATTTAGTTTGCAGCGTTGTGTTAGTTCCAAGTGTGCAGCTGTTATATATGTGTGTATATACATATATATATGCATATATGTATATACATTATTTTTCAGATTCTTTTCCATTATAGTTTATTGTGGGATGTTGAGTGTAGTTCCCTGTGCTGTGCAGTAGTTCCTTGTTCATCTATTTTATATATAGTAGTGTGTATATTTTAATCCCAGACTCCTAGAGAGTTTCATTCCACTGCCTGCCTTTGAGTCATGAATATTGCTCCTAAAAAACTTAGAAAATCCAAAGAAAAACATTTCTACAGAAAATATTCATTACTGCCTGCTTCATTACTGAGTCATGGAAAACCAGAAATATTATGAATTCCCCAAATAGGAAGAATGGGTAAGTTATGTTATACTCACTAGATATACATCCAGTAATTATTATGAAGATTTATGTAATAACATGGGAAAATGTCCATCACAAAATAGGAACCAACATAATAATGGAAACAAACCCCTACTTTGAAATTTTAAAAAACAATGAGATATAATTTTTCAGCTGTCAAACTAGAATGAATGATAATTTATCAATTCTGAAGAGCATGTTGTGTAAAGTGTAGTTGTATTTCTTTTGTAACAGAGTAAATCTATTCATTTTAAGAAAGTTAATTAAAACATTGACATCCTTTGGGGGAAAAAAAGATTAGTGAAACTAAGAGCTGGTTCATTGAAAAGATAAAATTGATAAACCTTTAGCCAGACTCAACTAGAAAAAAAGTGAAAGGGCCCAAATCAATAAAATCAGAAAAGAATAAGAAGTTACAGCCAACACCAAAGAAAAGGATCATAAGAAATTACTAAAAACAATTATACACCAATAAAATGAACAGCCTAGAAGAAATGGACAATTTCTTTGATGTGTACAATCAATGACTGAATAGATATGTTCAATCCAGACTAAATCAGGAAGTAATAGAAAATATGAATAAAACAATTACCAGTAATAAAATTGAATCAGTAATAATAATAAAAAAAAAACCTCCCAACAAACAAAAGTCTAGGATCCAACTGCTTCACAGGTGAATTCTATCAAACATTTAGAAAAGTGTTAAGACCTATCCTTCTCAATATATTCTAAAAATCACAGAAGGAATACTTCTAAACATATTCCATGAAGCCAGTATCACTCAGATATTAAAACCAAAGATATCACATAAAAATAAAATTACAGCTCAAAATCACTCATAAACATAGACACAAAAATCCTCCAGAAAATATTTGCAAATTGAGTCCAAAAATATATTAAAAGGATCATATACTATGATCAATTGGCACTTACCCCAGGGATGCAAGAATGGTTCAATATCCATAAATCAATCAATGTGAATATCAGAAAGGAGAATTAATACAATGATTTCTTTTAAATTTTTATCAAAAAGAATACATTACATAGGAATAAATATAATTAAGGGTGTAAAATGCCTGTACTCAGAAAACTATAAGACATCAAAGAGTGAAACTGAAGATAAAGCAAACAGATGGAAAGATATACAGTGCTCATGGATTGGAAGAACTGATATTTTTTAAATGACCATACCACCCTAGGCAATCTACAGATTCAATGCAATTCCTATAAAAATACCAATGCCATTCACAGAACTAGAACAAATAATTCTAAAATTTGTATGGAAACACAAAAGACTCTGAGTGATCAAACAATCCTAAGAAATGAAAACAAAGCTGGAAGTATCATGATCCCTGATTTCAAACTATAGTACAAAGCTACAGTAATCAAAACAGTATGGCACTGGCACAAAAACAGACACGTAGATCAATGGAACAGAACAGAGAGCCTAGAAATGAACCCACACACGTATGGGCAATTAACCTCTAACAAAGGAGGCAAGAGTATAGAACAGGAAAAAGACAACTTCAGTAAATAGTGTTGGGAAAATTGGACAGCTACAAGCAAAAGAATCAAACTGCACTACTTCTTCAATAAATAGTGTTGGAAAGCTGAAAGGCTACAAAAGCAACAAACTGGACTACTTTATCACAACAAATATGCAAAAGAAACAATCTGGACTACTTTCTCACAGCAAATACAAAAATAAACTTAAAATGGATTAAAGACTTAAATGTAAGAAATGAAACCATAAAAACTCTAGAAGAAAACATAGGCAATATGCTCCTATCAATATATATTTTTTGGATCTGTCTCCTGAGGCATGGGAAACAAAAGCAAAAATAAATAGTAGAACTCTGTCGAACTAAGACGGTTTTGCACAACGAAGGAACTATCAAGAAAATGAAAAGGCCACCTACTGAATGGGAGAAGATATTTTCAAATAGTGTATCTGGTAAGGAGTTAATACCCAAAATAGACAAAAAGCTCAACTCATACAACTCAACTAAAAAATAAACAAAATCAAAAACAATCTGACTGAAAAATGAGCAGAAGACCTGAATAGAATTTTTTCCAAAGAAGACATACATATGGCCAATAGACACATGAAAATATGTTCAACATAATTAATCATCAGGGAGATGCAAATCAAAACCACAATGAGATATCACCTCACACCAGAATGGCTATTATCAAAAAGGGAACAAATGTCAAGTGTTGATGTTGATGTGGAGAAAAGGAAATACTTTTGCACTACTGGTGGGAATGTAAATTGGTGCATGCACTATGGAAAATTGTATGGAGAGTCCCCCCAAAATTAATAATAGAACTACCGTTTGATCCAACAATTGTGATGAGAACTCTAGTATCTACTCTTTTAACAACTATCATATATATCACACAACAGTGTTAATTATAGTAATCATGTTATATGTTACATCTCCAGTTCTTATTTATCATATAATAGAAAGTTATACCTTTTGCTACCTTCATCCAATCCCCCACTCCCCTGCTTCAAGCTTTCCCTCTGGTAACCATAAATTTGATCTGCTATTCTATGAGTTTCTTTTAGGTTCCACATATAAGTGAGATTGTACAGTATTTCTCTTTCTCTATCTGATTTAGCTATAACAATTAGGTTGTTTCTGTCTTGGCTACTATAAATAATGCAGCTATGAACATAGGGATGCAGCTATCTCTTTAGCATAGTGCTTTTGTTTATTTCAGATGTATTACCAGAAGTGGAATTACTGAATCACATAGTAGTTCTATTTTTGACTTTTTGAAGAACTTGTATACTGTTTTACGTAGTGGCTGTACCAGTTTACAGTCCCACCAACATGTCACAGGGTTCACTTTAATCCACATCATCACTAGCTTTTTTTATTTCTTAATTTTTTATGCTAGACATTCTAAAAGGCATGAAGATTTTAAAATTTAATAAACAGAAATCTCAGTGGAATAGAGTCAGGAGACCAGAAGAGGAAATTTTCATACGCTGTGATAATAGCAGAGCCAAACAGGAAGAGGATTCCTCTTCTTTCCTGGAAACAACTCAGCCATTGAAAAAGCCATGGACTCTGTTTACTATAGCCACCCAACTTTCTTTTCCCCTCTATAAAAGAATACTTCTTCCCTTGGTGTTTAGAGGACTTGCACATGGTTCACCATGGTTGCAGACTCTGAACTGCAATGCTCTGCTGATCCCAAATAAACTCATCTTTGCTGAAGAAATATCTGTAAATCTATGAGTTTTAGGTCAACAATGAGATATCTAATTGTGGTTCTCATTTGCATTTCCCTGATGATTAATGGTGTCAAGCATCTTTTCATGTACCTGTTTGACATTCTTCTTTGGAAAAATGTTTATTACAGTCCTTTGTCCATTTTTAAATCAGATGACAGTTGACTCGCTGTATACTTAGGTTCCACATTTGCAGATTCAACCAACTATAGATATTTGGAAAAAATTTTTTCAGAAAATTCCAAAAAGTAAAACTTTAATTTGTCACATGCTAGTAACTATATACTTAGCATTTACATATTTCAACAGTTTACATAGCATTTACTTTGTATTAGGTATTATAAATAATGTAGAGATAATTTAAAGTATATGGGAAGATGTAAGTTATATGCAAATATTACACCATTTAATTTAAAGAACTCTAGTATTCATGGATTTTGATATCCATGGGGGGTCTGGGATCAAATACCCCATGGATATCAGCAGAAAAAAACTGTATGTGTTTTTTTCCAATTGAGTTGTATGATTTCCATGCATAGTTTGGATATTAACCCTTTATTAGATATAACATTTGAAAATATATTTTTACATTTCATAGGTTGTCTTTTCATTATTTTGATGATGTCTCTTTTGCTGTGCAGAAGCTTTCCAGTTTGATGCCATCCCATTAACATTTTTTTTCTGCTTGTGCTTTAGGTGTCATATCTTTAAAAAAAATCATTGCTAAGACCCATGTCAAGGAGATTTTTCTTGTGTTTTCATCTATGAGTTTTATGTTTTCAGGTCTTATTTTTAAGTATTTAATGCATTCCAAGTTAATTTTTCTGAGCAGCATAAGAGAGACGTCTAGTTTCACTCTTTTACATGTGAATATCCAATTTTCCTGGAACCATATATTGAAGAGATTGTCTTTTCCCCACTGGGTGTTCTTGGTTCCTTGGTTCCTTGTCAAATATTAGTTGACCATATATGCTTGTTTCTTTCTAGGATCTTGATTCTGTTCCATTGGTCTATTTGTCTGTTTTTATTCCAGTACCATACTGTTTTGATAGCTATGGCTTTATAATATAGCTTGAAATCAGGAAGTGTGATGCTTTCTGCTTTGTTATTCTTTCTCAGGATTGCTTTGGTTATATGGGATCTTTATGGTTTCATATAAATTTTAGGATTTTTTTCTTTAAAAATGTTTTAAATTGCCATTGCAATCTTGATAGGATCCCTTTGAATTTATAGGTGGCTTTGGTAGTATTCACATTTTAACAATGTTAATTCTTGTGGTCAAAGAACATGGGATACCTTTCCTTTTATTTGTGTCTTCTTTGATTTTTCATCAATGTCTCATAGTTTTCAGAGTAGAGTTCTTTCATTTCTTCAGTTACATTTATTTCTAAGCATTTTATTGTTTTTAATACTATTGTAAGTTGGATTTTCTTTCTTTCCTTTTCAGATGATTTGTTGTTCATGTATAGAAACATTACTGATTTTTGTATGTTAATTTTGTATCCTGCAACTTTCCTGAATCTGTTTATTAGATCTAACAGTTTTTGGTGGGGTTTCTATATATAATGTGTGCGTGTGTGCGTGTGTGTGTGTGTGTGTATGATTTTCTATATATATAAATAGTATCATCTACAAATAGAGACAACTTAATTTCTTCCTTTCCAATTCTAATACCTTTTATTTCACTTTCTTACCTTATTGGTCTAGTTAGTACTTCCAGTACTGTGTTGGATAAGCGTGATGTGAGTGGGCACTCTTATCTTGTTCCTGATCTTAGAGGAAAAGATTTCAACACTTTACCATTGAGTATAATGTTATACAGTCTGTGGGTCTCCCATATATGGCCTTTATTTGTTGAGGTACATTCCTTCTATACTTAATTTGTTAAGAGTTTTTATTATGAATGGATGTTGAATTTTGTCAAAAATTTTTCTGCACCTTTTGAGATGATCATATGACTTTTTTCTTTTATTCTATTAATGTTATGTATCATGTTGATTTTTTGCATATTTTGAAACATACTTGCATCCCAGGGTAAATCCCACTTGATCATAGTAAATGATTCTTTTAATGTGGTGCTGAATTTTTTTGCTAGTATTTCATTGAGAATTTCTGGATCTGTATTCATCCAGGATATTGGCATTTAGTTTTCTTCTCTTGTCCTTTTCTGGTGTTGGTATCAGGGTAACGCTGGTCTCATAAGATAAGTTTCAGAGGGTTCCCGCCACTTCAATTATTTTTGGAAGTTATTTTAGAAGAGAAGTATTGGTGATAATTCTACTATATATATTGAAGTATAGTCAGTTTACAATGTTTTGTCAATTTCTGGTGTACAGCACAATACTTCAGTCATATAGGAACATACATATATTTGTTTTCACTTTCTTTTCCACCATAAGTTACTACAAGATAGTGAATATAGTTCCCTGTGCTATACAGTATAATCTTGTTGTTTATCAATTAAATATATATAGTAGTTAGTATCTGCAAATCTCAAACTCCCAATTTATCCCTTACCATCCCCTTCCCGCCCTGATAATCATGTTTGTTTTCTATGTCTTTGATTCTGTTTCTGTTTTGTAAATAGGTTCATTTGTCTTTTTTTTTTTTTTTTAGATTCCACATATGAGTGACATCATATGGTATTTTTCTTTCTCTTTCTGGCTTACTTCACCTAGAATGACATTCTCCAGGTCCATCCATGTTTCTGCAAATGGCATTATTTTATTCTTTTTTATGGATGAATAGTATTCCATTCTATAAATATACCACAACTTCTTTATTCAGTCATCTGTCAATGGACATTTAGGTTGTTTCCATGTTGTGGCTCTTGTAAATAGTGCTGCTATGAACATTGGGGTGCATGTATCTTTTTGAATTAAGGTTTCCTCTGGATATATGCCCAGGAATGGGATTGCTGGATCATATGGTAAGCCTATTTTTAGTCTTATGAGGAATCTCCATGCACTTTACTTCCTGTTATTTATTTCTAGTTTGTTACCATTGTGGACAGAGAAGATACTTGATATGATTTCAATCTCCTTGAATTTGCTAAGTTTTGTTTTGTGGCCTAGCCTGTGGTCTATCCTAGAAAATGTTCCATGTGTACTTGAGATAAATTATATTCTACTGTTATCAGATAGAATATTCTGTATCTGTCTATTAGGTTCATTTGGTCTATAGTGTTCAAATACAATGGTTTCTCACTGATTGTATGATCTATCCATTGTTGAGACTGGGGTATTAAATTCCCCAACTATTATTGTGTTGCTTTTATTTCTCCTTTTATTTTTGTCAGGAGGCAAAGACAAATATATTTAGATGTTCTAATGTTTGGTGTATAAATATTTATAATTATTATATTTGTTTGATAGATTGATTCCCTTATTATATAGTAAACTTCTTTGTATCTTTTTTTTTTACCATTTTTAGTTTAAAATCAATTTTGTCTGACATTAATTTGGCTGCCCCTAATTTTTTTTGGTTTTACCATTTGCTTGAAATAAACATTTGCATCCCTCTACTCTCAGTCTATGTATGTCTTTAAGGCCTAAATAAGTCTCTTGTAGGATCTTGTTTTCATTCATTCAGCTGTTCTGTGCCTTTTGATTGGAGAACTCAATACATTTACATTTAAAGTAACTATCATTAGGTAAGGATTTACTGTTGCCATTTTGTTAATTATTTTCTGAGTGTTTTGTAGATTCATTTTTTCAAGTTTCTAACCTTGCTTTTTTTTATTGATATCTTTTGTTATCAGTATATGTTGACTTATTAATCATATTCTTTTGTATAATTACTACAGGCTTTTTCCCTTTTGGTGACCATGAGGCTTACATAAAGTATCTTATAATATAAGCATTATTGATTATAATAATATAATATCCTATTTTAAGCTGGTAACAACTTAACTTCCATTGCAATCCTAAATTTTACAGTTTTACTTCCTCCCCCCTCACAATTTAGTTTATAGATGTTACAGCTTATATATTTTTAATATTATGTAACCAATAACATATTATTGTAGTTATGGTTATTTCTACTATTTTATTATGTTTTAAACTAGAGCTGTAAGTGAATTACAGATCACTATTACCATATTATAGAATCTAGCTTTGACTATTTATTTACCATTACCAATGAGTTTTATACTACCTTCTTATATTTTATGGTGTTAATTAATTTCCTTTTACTTCCACTCAAAGAACTCCCCTTAACATTTCTCATAAGGCAGGTCTAGTGGTGATGAATTCCCTCAGCTTTTGTTTATTTGGGAAAGTATTCACCTCTCTTTCATTTCTGAAGAACAGCTTTGCTTGGTATGGAATTCTTGCTTGACAGTTTTCTTTCCTGGCATAAAAATTTCTTCTTGAAAATTCACTGATTGCCTTATGAGAGGGTTCCTTTTTATATAACTTCTCCTTTCTCTTGTTGCTTTCAGAAGTCTTTATTTGTCTTTGTCTCCTGACACTTATAATGTGTTTCAGTGTAGCTCTATTCAAGTTCAAACTGTTTGGGGTCCTTTGGGTCTCAAGAATCTGGACATGCATTTCTCTCCCCAGATTTGGGATTTTTTTTTTAGCTATTATTGCTTTAAATATACAATCTGTCATTTGTCATTTGTCATTTGTCATTTTTCATTTGTGGAAACAGCCTAAATGTCCATCAACAGGTGACTGGATAAAGAAGAAGTGGTATATTTATACAGTGGAATACTACTCAGCCATAAAACCCGACAACATAATGCCATTTGCAGCAACATTGATGCTCATGGAGAATGTCATTCTAAGTGAAGTAAGCCAGAAAGAGAAAGAAAAATACCATATGAGATCGCTCATATCTGGAATCTAAAAAACAAAAACAAAAACAAACAAACAAACAAAAACAAAGTGTAAATACAGGACAGAAATAGACTCATAGACAGAGAATACAGACTTGTGGTTGCCAGGGGGGTGGAGGGTGGGAAGGGATACACTGGGATTTCAAAATTGTAGAATAGATAAACAAGATTACACTGTATAGCACAGGGAAATATATACAAAATGTTATGATAACTCACAGAGAAAAAATGTGACAATGAGTGTGTATATGTCCATGAATGACTGAAAAATTGTGCTGAACACTGGAATTTGACACATTGTAAAGTGATTATAAATCAATAAAAAATGTTAAAAAAAAAACATATCTTGACCCTAGAGAAATTTAAAATATATCTCTAAAGCCCAGAATTCACTGAAAAAAAAAAACAAATAAATAAACAATCTGTCCCTTTCCTTTTCTCTTATCTTAATGGAATTCCCACAATGTCAATATAATTTCTTTTGATTGTGTCCAATAAGACCTATAGGCTTTTTTCAAACTCATTTTTATTCTTTTATCATTTTGTTCTTCTGACTGGATAATTTTATATGACCTGTCTTCAAGATCATTGATTCTACCTTCTCTGTGGTTCAGTCTGCTTTTGAAGCACTCTATTGAATTCAGTTTTGCCATTTTATTTTTCAGTTCTAGGATTTCAGTTTGGTGTTTTATTTTTAGGGTTCTTATTTGTAAATCTTCTCATTTTATTTATGTATTGTTTTCCTTATATCATTTAGTTGTCTTTCTATATGTTCTTATAATTATCTAAACTTCTTTAAGAGGACTATTCTGAATTATTTTTCATACAGTTCATGGATCTCTATTTCATTAGGGTCAGTTCTTGATGCTTTATTAGTTTCCTTTGGTGATGTCAGTTTACCTGGTTATTCATGATCCTTGATTCCTTATGTTGGTATATGTGCATTTGAGTAAGCAGTTTCCTCTTCCAGACTTCAGTTTCACTTTGGCAATGATAGTTCTTCATCAGTCAGCTCAGTTTGGGTTTCTAGACACACCTGCTGGTAACATCCTTGGGCAGGTGGAGCTTGCTATCAATCTATTTTGGGGTGAGGCCACAGCTGAGCTCTGGGGTTGGGGGCAGTGGGGGTGCCACTGGACAAGAACAGTTGAATGGGACTTTTGGCATAGCATAGTTTTCTGTCCAAGTGAGGCTGTAGAATAGGTTTCTTGTTTTTCTGGGTTCTCCGGTCAGGCTTACTACATGGTCAAGACTGGTTACTATACTCAGCAGTATATCATGGTACAAATTAGTTTCCCTGCCTTGGTGGAGCAGCAGGGTAGGCCACAAGGCTTCACAATTTGTTGCTTGGAAACCTGAATCAGGCAAGAATGTGCACTGAATTCTCTGGCCAGATGAGGCCACTTGTTTTGTTCTGCAGACAGGGAAAGATAACAGGCTATGCTTTCTTTACAAGTTCCACTGTAAGCAGAGCTGTTAGACGAGCTTCCTATGTGCTCTGGTTAGTTTCCCTCATTAGGCAGGATGAAGCCTGTATTCAGCAATTGGCAGGGATATGAATTAGTTTCCTTGCCCAGGCAGAGCCTGAAAACTGCCACCAAGACTTCTTGTTGTGGTGTTGACTCAAGCCAATCCATGTGCCTAGTTTTCTAGCTGAACATGGCCATTGACTTTGCTCTGCAGATGATCATCTCTGCCTGCCACACTCTGCTTGAACATTGTTGGGATACACAGCTTCCAGATTCTGGTCAGCCTTTTTGGTCAGGTGGGGCCAGGATATATGCTCATTGGTAATCCAGGCTATGATTCTGCTCCTGTGTCTGGGCAAGACAGGAAGTCCATTTCCAAGCAGCCTTACAAGTAACCATATCAGTCTCTCTGTTCTGGAGGCACCAGGAGATGCACTCAGGAGTGAGACTGGCTATCAAAGCTCCCTTGCCTGGCTGGAGGCAGGTCTGGTTGCAGGGCTGGAATGCTTTTTGTTTGAGGACCCATATCAGGCAGACATCTACCCTGCCATGTTCCATGGTCTGACTGCCACCATCTTGACTCAGCAGATGAGCAAAAATACTGGTTGGGACTGCTACTTGGATGCTGTAGGTTGGAATGTGTTCTGTTACAATCTGAGTGCTGGTTGTTTCAAGCCCCTCCCCCTTCCTCATTACAATCACATTCCCAACAGTAGAGCCTTGCAGCTTCCCTTGCAATCCCTGTGGGCAGGGCTGGAGTGGAGGCTTCCAAGAAGCAACTCACAATGCTAGATGAGTTGAATATTCACCCTGGAGTCTTTCCCACTAGAAAACCTGTAGTCTCAGGGGAGACCTCCTCATTGTGGTGCTGAACCTAGGGAAAGGGCAATGTGGTTAATATACAGCTGCTAATGTAGTCTGTGTTGGTCTCTGTGATTCAGAGGGTCATTTCAGCCTCTCCTCCCATGTTCTAGGATTCTTTCAGTGGTGTCTTGTTCATGAATAGTTGTCAGTTGTTATTTTTCTGAGGAGGAGCAAAGTCAGAACAACCTTACATCACCAACTTGGTGATATTACTTTCCTAATCATTAAATTTTTAAGAATATGTTAAAACCTCCAACCATAATTATTGGTGTATTTATTTATCCATATATGTGTGTGTATATACATATATATATGTCTTGAGAGAGAGAGAGATACAGAGAGATATAGAGAGAGATATAGATATAGATACATATACACATATACATCGGCTATATATTCCTGACCTATTTTCTTTGTCTCATGATTTTTTTCTTTAATTATATTTTGTCATAAAATAAGGATGCCACATTACTCTTTAATACCCTTTAGTGGCACTTTATTTCCTCCAGACTGCAATCCAAACTCCTTATCATGGCTTATAAAGTATTTCAGGATTCAACCCTGGCCAAATTCTTCAGCCTCACCTGAGACTACTTTAGCACAGGCACTCTTTAATCCCACTATTCAGAATGACATTTATTTTTCTCAATATCCCAAATCACTATGGTCTGAGATTTATACTTTCTTATCCCTAACCATGCTATGCCTTTTCCTTGACCTCACACTGCTTTACCTCTGACAACTCTCCTCCTTCAATTCATTTTTTTCTCCTTAAATCATAGGTGTAAGAATGAAAAGTCATTCAAATGTCTTTCTGACTTTCAACCTTTAGGCCACCATTAGACAGTAGATACAAAGGGATAATCTCTGTAATTTCAAAGTATACATGTGACATAGATACTTACCTGATGACCCTTGGGATGGTGTCCAATGGCACATGTCACCAAGAGCAAGGATCTTGCCCTCAGTGGGCCTCTGTTTCCCTATCAACCAAAATAAGCTATTTCAATTCTTAGGTTTCCACCCAAGACAAAAACATGTATCCACACAGACAGTTGTATTTGAATGTTCATAGCAACATTATTCATAGCACCCCAAAAGTGGTAAAAGTAGAAACAACCTAAATGGTTAAACAAAAGTTGCTATTCATTCAATAAAATACTATTCATCAATAAAAAAGAAATGAAGTACTGATGTGTGCTACAGCATGGACGAATCTCAAAAAGTTTATGCTAAGTAAAAGAAGCCAGATACAAAAGACTACAGTTTATGTGATTCTATTTTTATGAAATGTCTGTAAAGCCAAATCTACAGAGATAAAAAAAAGATTAGAGTTGCCTGGGCTTGGGGTGGAAATGGGGAATGATTACAGATGCACATGAGGGATATTTTGGTGGTAATGGAAATCTGCTAAATTAGATTGTGGTGATGATTACAAAACTCTGTAAATTTACAAAATTCATTGAATTACATAGTTAAAACAAGTGAATTTTATGTTATGAAAATCATAACTTGGTAAAATTGTTTTCCTTAAAAAAAGTAATAGCAAATAATTCAAGATTGTTCATACCAATCTCTTCAAAAAAAGTTTTAAAATATTTGAAAGCTGTTAAGCTCTGGTGGCAGATACAACATTTCAAACACTAATTTTGTTTGACAGTTAGAATTTTATCATTGGTATCAAATACTGACCATTGTTTTTCTTGAAATGACAAACTCATTTGGTTAATTTGAGAAAATGTCTGCCTAATACCCAAGTTTGAATAACCATAGTTTGTCCATATGTCATTTTTTAAGTTTTAAGAAAGGAATTACATAGGAAAAATTTGCCAGTTCAGGTCACAACTCAATCACACAAGTACTTTTTCTTAAGACATTATGTTTCACTCTGCAGGTGTGCTTTATATGTACTTCCCATTTTGTCACAGAGAATATTAAAAAGACATTTACTTAAGGGTTGAGATATAATAAAGTTAATAAATTTTACTGCTTTACTAAAGGCATTCTTAACCAAAACAGACTTTTTTTAAGTGTATGGTGATGAAGAATTAAATAATTCAACACAGTTTGGTGCTGCTTCCTTGATTCATGCTAAGATAGCACCAGTTTTACCCACCACTGCTTTTAAAACATCAGTGCAAATGTCAACATGAGAAAAAGGTCAATAATACACTGATGTTTCTATAAAAATAGTTCTAACCTTAAAGACATCCTGAAAATAACTTGGGGAGACCCAAATGCTCACAGATCACACTTTTAGAGCCACTGCTTTAGGGAATCTCTTGCATGTGTACACTAGGATATTAAAATGTTCAAAGTAGATTTTTAATTCCAAAAAAACTGAAAACAAATGTACAACAATAGGAGAATGAATAATCAATAAAAACATTTTATATATAGGAATACTGTATTGTGATAAAATAAATTAGCTACAGTTATTCATAATGATACAGATATACCTCAAAAACATAATATTGAGGATTTACATCTCCAATCATGATGAAGGTACATGGAGCAGATTTGTCCTCCAATCAAAGACAAATAAAAACCTGAGCAAACATACAAAATAACAGATTTCAGATATTAGACAACAGGCAGCACAGGACTGTGATCCATGAATAAAAGGAAACAAATGAGAGGAGTTCAAAACTGCCCAGGCAGTTTATACATTAGAAGCAGGAAAGGTAATCTCAAGTAGGACACCACACTCTGACTAGAGAGAGAGAAATATTAGAGTTTAGGGATGCTGAGGCAACTGGAAATTGTGGGTCAGAATTCCAGAAAGAATTGTGCAGGAAAAAGGTTCCAGAAATTTGCATAGGGATCTCCTTGAGTTTATGCTAAATATTAAGATATGCATTCAGAGAGTGAAACTCCAAGAGTTTGGGCAAAGAAAAACACTGAACTCTTATCAGAACAGATCCCAGGGATCACACAAGGTGGAAGATGTTTGAGATATGACAAGCAAGAATATACAGTCCTTGTTGATCACACAGGGCATTCAGTAGGGACCATAGGACCATACATTAGTATTGCAGCTAAACTGTCACTAGAATAAAAGCTATTCTAGATTTACACACAAAAAAATAAAAGGAAACCTCAAAGGATCAAGCCAAGCAAGTAACTACATTACCAGAAAAAATGCTCAATACTCTTTAAAGGAAAAGAACAAAATCCAGACATTCTAAAACAAATTTGCAAGTTTCCAGCATCAAATTAAAATTTATTACACAAGCTCAAAGACATGAAAATATAACTCACAACCAGGAGTAAAAATCAGTCAATAGAAAAAAAAAAATCAGAAATGAGAGAGATAATGGATCTAGCAGGTGATATTAGTTTACAAACAAAAAAAGTATTAAAAGGAAGTAAAAGTAATAAATACTTTTAAAAGTATTAAAAGTATTCAAAGGAAATCATGAACGTGCTAATGAGAAAAAATGGAAGATGAAAACAAATAACCAAATGTGATATCTAGTGATTAAAAATAAAATACCTGAAAGGAGAAATTTACTGGATTGGACTGAGCATTTTAGACACCAGAAAAAAAGATTAGTGAACTTGAAAAAATATCAGTATAAATTAGCAAAAACAAAGCACAGAGGAAAAAAAGACTGAATAAAAAGCAAAAATGACCTTAGTGACAAAAATAATATAAGATAAAATATACTTAGACTTTTTCCATTTTTTTTGAAATCTATGATCCTATAGCCTCAGAAACTCCATAAACCCCAAGCAATATAAGCACAAAGAAATCCACACCAAGGTATATCATAATCAAATTCCTGAAAACCAGAAATAAAGAAAAATCTTAAAAGCAGCCAGAGGGAGAAAAACTCATTTTGTATAGAGGAACAAAGATAAAATGATTATAGATCTCCTATCAGAAACTGTGCATGTCATAAAACAATAAAATGATATCTTTACAGTTCTCAGAACTGTACACTAACAGTCAACCTGGAATTCTCTAACAAGCAAAAATATCTTTCAAGATGGAGAGTAAAATTTTATTCAAAGAAAAAGAAAGAATTTATCACCAGCAGACCTGCACTGCATAAAATGTTAAAAAAAAAAAAAAAAGTCCTTGGGAGGAGGAAGGAAAATAATATCAAATAGCAACTTTGATTTACATCAATTTTTCTAAATAATGGCAATATTGACATCTTGGCCCAAGAAATTCTCTGTTATGATGGGCTATCTAGTGCATTGCAGGGTATTTATTTACCAGTATCCCTGGCCTGTACCCATTAGATGCCACTACTACCTCCCAACTGTGATGACCAAAAACGTCTCCAAATATTGCCAAATGTCTCTATATGGGTATGTGAAATCACCACCTGAGAACCAATGAGTTATACAAATGAATGAAGAGAACAGGAAATGACAATTATATGAGTAAACACAAAATACATTTTTCTTGTCTTTTTATTCATTTAAGAGACAGTTAACTGTATAAAACAAAACCAACAATATATTTATGGGGCTTATGTAATACATATGATTAAAATTGGTGTAAAAATGGTACAGAAGATGTATTGAATAAATAGAAATATACTGTAAGGGTCTTTCATTTTACTTGAAGTAGTATAGTATCATTTGAAGGAAGAATATAGTAAGATATATACATATTCAATAAAAAACTATTTCCAAATTTTCTAGGTATGTGGAGATATGAAAATTTTTATAGATGATATATTTATATCTATTTCAAATATAAAATTAAATGATAATTTAAAAAAAGATATATATATATATTAAACTAGATCAGCAGTTCTAAAAGTTGGGCTTACATATGAAACACTTGGATACTTTGTTAAAAATCAGTGTGGTGGGCACCATCCCCAGAGTTTCTGATTCACTAGGATGAGATGATGTCTGAGAATTTGCTTTTCTTACAAGTATTCAGGTAGCATTATTGCTGGTAGTATAGGAACCACAATTTGAGAAGCAAGCCCTTAGAGAAACCAATGAAAAATAAAGAGGTAAAACTAGAAACAGAAGAACAAACTAAACCCAAAGCCATCAAAAGGAAGGAAATATAAGAGATTTGAGCAGAAATAAACAAAATAACAAACAAAAATAGAGAGAAAATCAATGAAAACAAAAAGTTTGTTCATTGAAAATATCAACAAAATTGATGAACCTTTAGCTAAAGGACTAAGAAAAAAAGAGTAGACTGAAATTACTAAAAAATTAGAAATGACATTAGCGAGACTTACTGATCTTAAAAAAATAAAAAGATTGTAAGAGAATATTATGAACAACTTTATGCCAGCATTTTAGGTTACCTAAATGAAATGGACAAATTCCTAGAAACACACAAACTATCAAAACCAACTTAAGAAGAAATAGAAAATCTGAATAAACCTATAACTGGTAAAGGTAAAGGTATTGAATTGCTAATAAAAAGCTCCCCACAAGGAAAATTCCAGAACAAAATGTCTTCCCTGATGAATTGTTCCAATTATTAAAAGAATTAACACCAATCTTTCTCAAACTCTTCCAAAAATTTGAAGAAAAGGGAACATTTTATAACTCATTCTGTAAGCCAAAATTATTCTAATACCAAAGCCAGACAAAGAAATCACAATTAAAGAAAACTATAGACAAATGCTCCTTGATTATAGATGTAAAAGTTCTCAACAAAAATCCTAGCAAACTGAATTCAGCAGCATATTGAAAGGGTTATACATCATGAGCAAGTGGAATTTATACCAGGAATGCAAGTGTGATTCAATATAAGAAATCAATGTGACACACTATACTATTAGAATGTGGGAGGAGGGGGATCCATATGATCATCTCAAGTGAGGCAGAACAGCATTTGACAAAAGCCAGCATACTTTCAAGGTAGCATATGCTTAAACCAGGAATTGAAGGGAACTTTCTCAACCTGATGAAGGGCACTTATGGAAAACCCACAGCTAACATCATACTCAATGATGGAAGACAGATAGCCATCCCTCTAACATGAGGAACAGACAAGGATGCTCAATTTCAGCACATCAGTTCTATATTGTACTGGAAGTTATAGCCAAAGAAATTAGGTTAAAAAAGTTAAAAATTAAATATTAAAAGTAAGAAGTAAAACTGTCCTCATCTGTAGATAATATAATCTTATATATAGAAAATGCTAAAGAGTGTTTTTAAATTATTAGAGCTAACAAATGAATTCAGCAAATTTGAAGGATACAAGATAAACATAAAAATCAGTTTTATTTATATAATGTGAATTTTACCTCAAAAAAGAGGCAGAAATATATATAATAAGTCAGTAATTAAATGGAATCAGAGAAAACATGCAATCCAAAAGAAGGTGGCAAAAGAGAAAAAAAAGAACAAAAAATGAGAAAGACAGCAAAACAGCAAACTAATAGATTTAAACCCAACCATGACTAGAATTATATTAAATATGAATAGTCTAAATAAAAGGGAGAGATTTTTAAGCTGGATGACAAAAAAAAGGCCTAAACATATTTAGTCTAACTGAAACCCCTTTAAATATAAAAACACAGAAATATTAAAGGTAAAAAAATGGAAAAAAATACCATGAAAAAACCAAGTAAAACATTTGGAGTGCTATAATAATATCAGAAAATGTAAACTTAAAATAAGGAATATTTCCAATAATAAAAGGGATATTTTATAATGATGGAGTTAATTTAGCAGGAATAGATGACAGTCATCCATGTGTATGCACACAACAAAAAAAGCTTTAAAATGCATAAAGCTAAAACATAATTGAAAGAAATAGACAGTTGCACAATTACAATCAGAGGCTTTAACACTGTTACCTAAGTAACTGATACAAATATAAACAGAAAGTTAGTAAGGATATCAAATTTGAACAATATTATCAATCTATTTGACCTTATTGACACTTCAACTAATAGCATCAGAATACATATTTCTTTGAAGTGAACACAGAATATTAGTAAGTATAAACATTGTGCTTGAAAATAAGTATCATATGGCCCATAAAATAAGCATCAATATATTTTAAATGACTGAAATAATATATTCTTTGATGAAAATAAAATGAGAAATCAATAATAAAATAACATTTGGAAAAAACATAAATATTTGGAAATGAAGCTATCCCATTATAAATAATATATGGAACAAAGAAGAAATCAAAAGAAATTAGAAAGTATTTGGGGAAAAAATAAAAACAAACCAAAAAGGATACCAAAACGTGTGCAATGAGGTAAAGCAGTACTGATCGGGAATATCATAGATTTAAAAAATTGTATCAGAAAAAAAAGAAAGATCTCAATTCAGTGTTATACTATATCACCTTAATGAGCTAGGAAAAAACATGCAATAAAACTCAAAGTAATAAAAGGAAAGAAATAATAAATATAAGAACAAAAATCAATGAAAGTGGAAATAAACTTTACAAAAATGAGTAACACAAAAAGCTGGGGCTTTTAAGGTACATAAAAGGTACAAACTTATAGTTAGATTGATCAACTGAAAAAAGGAAAGAGACACAAATTTCCAATATCAGGAATAAATAAAGAAGCATTCCTGTATATATTATCTACATTAAAATCATAATAAAGAAATATAAACATATTAATGCCAATAAATTCCACAACTTAGATGAAATAGACATTTTTTGAGAAACAACATTTACCAAAACTGACAAAGAAATAAAAAATGTATAGTTCCCTACTAAAGAAATTGAATTTATTATTCAAAACCTTACCACAAGAAGCTTTCTAGTTGGTGAACAAACACATCAAGGTGCTGGGAGGGTGACATGCTGAGAGAAGGCATGGAAGCTCCTATGCCTTGCCCTCATATCTTATCCTATGCATCTTTCATCTGTAAGCTCCTTAGTTGTATATACTTTTTTCCATTTTTCATATTTCAATATTTCTAAATAAACTGACACTCATGACAAATAAAATATACATACATATTTAATTGAAAAATTTTTACCACAAGAAAACTTCAGGGTGAAGTGGCTTCACTGGTGAATTCTATCAAACATTTAAAGGATTTAATATCAATTCTATACAACTTTTATGAGACCATTCTTATGCTGATAGAAATTGATGTTGAGCACCTTTTCATGTGTTTATTGGCCATTTATACATCTTCTTTGGAGATATGTCTATTCAAGTCTTTTGTCCATTTTAATTGTTTGATTTTTTTGTTATTGATTTTTAAGTATTCATTATATATCCTGGATACTAGACCTTTATCAAGTATGTGATTTGATAGTATTTTATCCCATTCTGTAGATAACCTTTTAACTTTCTTGATAATGTCCTTTGATATGCAGAATTTTTTTTTTCATGAAGTGCAATGTATCCTTTTTATCTTTTGTTATTTTTCCTTATGGTGCCAATCTAGAAATTCATTGCCAAATACAAGGCCAGTAAGATTTATCCCTGTATTTTCCTTTTTGATGCTGTTGAATAACTTTTAATAATATAAAATGGAGTCAAGTGAAATTATAATAGAATTTCTGTTGAATAAGAGAGGGTCAAAGATGAATCTTCCAAAAAGTGTTATCCATAAGTGTGTATTCCTTATAAACCAAAGATAGATACACTGAACCACATTTTGATAAGACTATACTTCTATTATAAAACAAATGTTGACTTCATTCCATTTAAACTAGCTATCTGATGATTTAGGGGGAGATACTGACAAGTGTATGTCATTATCTCAGATTTGTAGTTACTAAAAAGCTTCTGTTTGCCAGGACAAATGCTTTGGCTCAAATACAGTTTTTCCTCTCCCTAGGAATACCATTTGATATTTCTGTCCATTCTGTGATCTACAGGGTCTTTGTTGGAGGTGCCTCCTATATTTCTTCTAAGAAATTGTGATGATCAATTTTATGTGTTGACTTTACTGGCCATGGTGCAAAGATATGTGAAGAAACATTATTCCAGGTGTTTCTGTGTGGGTGTTTTTAAATTAGGTTAACATTTATTTCTTTATATTTATATATTTTTATTGAAGTATAGTCAGTTTACAATGTTGTGTCAATTCCTGGTGTACAGCACAATAATTCAGTCTTATAGGGACATACATATATTCATTTTCATACTCTTTTTCAGCATAAGTTATTATAAGATACTGAATATAGTTACCTGTGTCATACAGTATAAACTTGCTGTTTATCTATTTTATATATATTAGTTACTATCTGCAAATCTCAAACTCCCAATTTATCCCTTCTAACCCCGTTATCGCCCTGGTAACTATAAATTTGTTCTTTATGTCTGTGAGTCTATTTCTGTTTTGTAAACAAGTTTGTCTTTTTTTTTTTTTTAGATTCCACATATATGTGATATCATATGGTATTATTCTTTCCCTTTCTGGATTACTTCACTTAGAATGACAATATCCAGGCCCATCCATTTTGTTGCAAAAGGCATTATTTTATTACTTTTTGTGGCTGAGTAGTATTCCATTGTATATATACTACATCTTCTTTTTATTTTTATTTTTTAAACATTTTTATTGATTTATAATCATTTTACAATGTTGTGTCAAATTCCAGTGTAGAGCACAATTTTTCAGTAATACATGAACATACATATACACATTGTCAAATTGTTTTATCACTGTGAGCTACCACTAGATTTTGTATGTATTTCCCTGTGCTATACAGTATAATCTTGTTTATCTATTCTACATTTTGAAATCCAAGCCTGTCCCTTCCCACCCCCCGACCCCATGGCAACCACAAGTTTGTATTCTATGTCTATGAGTCTGTTTCTGTTTTGTATTTACATTTTGTTTTGTTTTGTTTTTGTAGACTCCACATATGAGTGATCTCATATGGTATTTTTCTTCCTCTTTCTGGCTTACTTCACTTAGAATGACATTCTGCAGGAGCATCCATTCACTGCAAATGGCATTATGTTGTCAGTTTTTATGGCTGAATAGTAATCCATTGTATAAATATACCACTTCTTCTTTATCCAATCATCTGTTGATGGACATTTAGGCTGTTTCCATGTCTTGGCTATTGTAAATAGTGCTGCTATGAACACTGGGGTACAGGTGTCATTATGAAGTAGGGTTCCTTCTGGATATATGCCCAGGAGCATGATGACTGGCTTATATGCTAAGTGTATTACAAGTCTTTTGAGGAATCTCCATACTGTTTTCCACAGTGGCTGCACCAACCTGCATTCCCACCAGCAGTGTAGGAGGGTTCCCTTTTCTCCACAGCCTCTCCAACATTTATCATTTGTGGACTTTTGAATGATGGCCATTCTGACTGGTGTGAGGTGATACCTCATTGTAGGTTTGATTTGCATTTCTCGGATAATTAGTGATATTGAGCATTTTTTCATGTGCCTATTGATCATTTGTATTTCTTCCTTTGGAGAATTGCTTGTTTATGACGTTGGACCATTTTTTGGATTGGGTTGTTTGTTTGTTTCTTATGAAGTCATATGTGCTGCTTATATATTCTGGGGATCAAGCCTTTGTGGGTTTCATTTGCAAAAATTTTCTCACATACCGTAGGTTATCATTTTCTTTTACTTATGATTTCCTTTGCTGTGCAGAAGCTTGTAATTTTCATTAGGCCCCATTTGTTTATTCTTGCTTTTATTTCTATTGCTTCTGTAGACTGCCATAGGAGAAGATTTTTGAGATGTATGTGAGATAATGTTTTGCCTATATTTTCTTCTAGGAGGTTTATTGTATCTTGTCTATGTTTAAGTCTTTGATCCATTTTGAGTTGATTTTTGTGTATGGTGTAAGGGAGTGTTCTAGCTTCATTGCTTTACATGCTGCTGTCCAGTTTTCCCAATACCATTTGCTGAAGAGACTGTCTTTATTCCATTGTATATTCTTGCCTCCTTTGTTGAAAATTAGTTCACCAAAAGTTTGTGGGTTCACCTCTGGGCTTTCTGTTCTGTTCCACTTGTCTATATGTCTGTTTCTGTACCAATACTATGCTGTCTTGATGACTGTAGCTCTATAGTAGTGTCTGAAGTCTGGGAGAGTTAGTCTTCCAGCCTCTTTCTTTTTCTTCAGTAATGCTTTGGGAATTCTAGGTCTTTGATTGTTCTGTATAAATTTTATTATGGTTTGTTCTAGTTCTGTGAAATATGTCCTGGGTAAGATGAGAGGGATTGCATTAAATCTGTAGATTGCCTTGGGCAGTGTGACCATTTTAACACTATTGAGTCTTCCAATCCAAGAGTGTGGGATATCTTTCCATTTTTTTAAAGTCTTCTTTAATTTCCTTCCTCAGTGGTTTATAGTGTTCTGTGTATAATTCTTTCACCTATTTGGTTAGATTTATTCCTAGGTATTTTATTACTTTGGGTGCTATTTTAAAGGGGATTGTTTCTTTACTTTCTTTTTCTGTTGATTCATCATTAGTGTAAAGAATGCAACTGATTTTTGAATGTTAATCTTATACCCTGCTACCTTGCTGAATTCTTCAATCAGCTCTTGTAGTTTTTGTGTAAACCTTAGGGTTTTCTATATATAGTAACATGTCATCTGCATATAGTGACACTTTAACCTCTTCTTTTCCAATTTGGATCCCTTTTATTTCTCTCTTGCCTGATTGTTGTGGCTTGGATTTCCAAGACTATGTTGAATAGGAGTGGTGATAGTGGGCATCCTTGTCTTGTCCCATATTTTAGTGGGAAGCTTTTGAGTTTTTCACCATTGAGTAATATGCTGGCTATAGGTTTGTCATATATAGTTTTTATGATGTTGAGATATGTTCCCTCTATACCCACTTTGGTGAGAGTTTTTATCATAAATGGGTGTTGAATTTTATCAAATGCTTTTTCTCATTCAGAGAAGCAAGATGGCAGAGTAGAAGGATGTTTTAGCTCACTCTTTCCCACAAATACACCAAAACTCACATCTATGGACCCACTCAGCCAGCCAGAGCACCTGCCAAGCTCTGACAGAACACTGCCCGCTTTGAAAGACAAAGACACCAAAAATCTGGTAGGAGAAAAGGAAAAAAAGAAAGAAGAAAAAGAAAAACAGTGCGGGACTGGTCCCGCAGAGAGGGAACGGCAAAGGAGGACTGGCGCTTGTTTACTGAACCTCCCCCTCTCCAACGGAGAGGCCAGAGGGGTGGAGGGGGAGCCTCTGAGGCTCAGATATGCCCAGAGCAACCCTTTACAGACAGAACTAAGTTAAATGGGCACAAAGGGTCCCTGCAACACCCAGCCCAAGACGCGAGCCAGCAGCTGAGCCCGGGACAGGTTGCAGCCCAGGGGATTGCCGGGGGCTGTGCATCATGACTCGGTGGGGATACAGAGCAGAACAACCTGGGCCCCCCATTAATTATGGGAAAAAAGAAAAGCGACACTGCTGGTGTGCCCTGAGGGGACGGGCAGATGCGATCTTCTTGCTGACATGCACTGGGAGCAGCACAGACAAGGGCGCCAATGGAGGGCCTCTGGAAACAGCAAGCTGAGTTCTCACAAAAGGGCGAAGACAGAAAGACTTCTTGATAAAACCATTAAGAGCGTACACTCTCCAGAAGAACACATCCTTTCTTTTTCTTCTTTTCTTTTTAATCTTTTTTATATTTCTTATATTTTCCATTACCTTTTTAATCTTTATTTTTAAACAGTTGTATATGTATCTAGTTTTAATCTCTTTAAAATTTTTCTTTTGAAATCTTTTTATTATTATTATTTTTAAAAATTCAACTCATTTCATTTTTAATTCTCTTGGTTTTAATCTCCTGTTATTGATTATTCACAGGTTTCAAATACTGCTTTTTTTCTCCTTTTTATTAAGATTTTTAAAAGATATCTCAACTCAATTGCTATTCTGCTTCAACTTGATCTTCTATTATTGATTATACACTGTTTTCAAAGGTTTTTTCTCTCCCTTCTTTTAAAATTCTCTCTTTTATCTTTTGCTAAAATCTGTTCTATTTCTATTATCATTTTAACATTTAATTTTTAAACAATTGTATATGTCTCCAATTTTAATCCCTTTAAAATTTTTCTTTTAAAATATTTTTCTTTTTATTTTTACTATTTTAAAAAATCTACCTCGTTTCAGTTTTATTTCTCTTCATTTTGATCTCCTGTTATTGATTATACACAAGTCTCAAATATTGTTTTCTGATCTCTTCTCCTTTTTTTAAGGTTTTTAAAAGACATCTCAACTCAATTGCTATTCTGCTTCAACTTGCTGTTCTATTATTGATTATACACTGTTTTCAAAACTTTGTTCACCTTAATTTTAAAATTCTCTCTCTCTCTCTCTCTCTCTCTCTCTCTCTCTCTCGTTTTAAGTTTTAGTCTTGCATAGGCTTTAGAAAGATAAATAAATATACTCATTAAGGACCACAATAGATAATTGATACTCCATAAGCCACAGTGCCCCCAGTGCCAGAGAGATATGAGCAATTTGAAGAAGCAGAGGAACTACTCCCAATTAAAAGAGCAAGAGAAATCCCCAGAAAGGACGATCAATGAAATAGACATTGATGGCCTACTAGATCAAGATTTTAAAAAAGGAGTGATCAAAGTACTAAAGGAACTAAAAGAGACAGTGTTTAGAGATATAAAATATGTCAAAAATGAAACTGAAGCTATAAAGAACAGCCAAGTAGAATTGTTAAACTCATTGGCTGAAATGAGAACTGATCTAAAGGCTGTACAAAGTAGGCTAGATAATGCAGAGGAACAAATAAGTGACCTAGAAGACAGGACAACAGAAAGTACCCAATCAGAGCAGCTGAGAGAAAAACAAATTAAAAACCAATGAAAACAATATAAGGGATCTATGGGATAATATAAAGCATGCCAATTTATGCATAATAGGGGTTCCAGAAGGGGAAGAAAGATCAAAGGGAATTGAAAAGGTATTTGAAAAAATCATGACTGAAAACTTCCCAAATCTAAAGAAGGAAGAAGATATCCAAGTAAAGGAGATTCAGAGGGTCCCAAACAGGAAGAACCCAAACAGACCTACACCAAGACATATCATAATTAAGATGGCCAGAGTCAAAGATAAAGAAATGATACTAAGGCAGCAAGAGAAATACAAAGATGAGTTACAAGGGAACCCCCATAAGGATCTCAGCTGATTACTCTACACAAACACTACAGGCCAGAAGTGGGAAATAAGATATATTTAAAGTCCTGAATCAAAAAAAAGATACAGCCTAGAATATTCTATCCAGTAAGGCTATCCTTCATAATAGAAGGAGACATAAAGAACTTCACAGACAAACAAAACTTAAAAGAGTTTAGCAACACTAAACCCATGCTAAAAGAAATATGGACAGGTCTAGTCTAAATAGAAAAGAAGCAGGATGCAACAAATATGAGAAACTATAACTGGAAAGGTGATAACTACCATGAATTACAAATAGAATAAACACAAAATTGTAAAAGAAGACATCTAAATCATTAAGAGTGGGAGAGGGAAGCAAGAAAATATTTTTTTCTTTTTATTTTAAATTTTTTATTCTCGGTATGATGGCGTTTGAGATTACATTATTATCTGTTTAATGCAAACAATTATAGTAATAGGTTAATAGACTTACAAAAAAGGGTAACCACAAGCCAAAAACTTACAAGTCAGTCACAAAAACTAAATAAAATCCAAGATAATACAAAGGAAAATTACCAGACCACAAAAGGAAGAAGAAAGGAACAAAGAGGAAATACCAAATCAACTGTAAAAATATGTTCAAAATGGCAATAAACACACATCTAACATTAATTACTGTAAATGTTAATGGACTAAATGCTCCAGTCAATAGAAAAAGAGTGGCAGACTGGATAATAAAGTAAGAACCTTCAATATGCTGCATACAAGAGACCCACTTTAGGGAGAAGGACACATATAGATTGAGAGTGAAAGGATGGAAAAGGATATCCCATGCAAATGGAAAAGCCAAACAAGCAGGTGTAGCAGTACTGATTTCAGACAAAATAGACTTTAAAACAAAGGCCATAAAGATAAAGAAGGAAAATTTATAAAGATTAAAGGAGTAATACAAGATGAGGATATTACAACCTTTAATATATATACACCCAACATAGGCATACCTAAGTACATAAAACAACTACTAATAGTTATAAAAGGGGATATTGATGGGAATAAAATCATTGTCAGAGATTTTAACTTTGAATTAACATCACTAGATGATCTTCCAGACAGAAAATAAATGAGACAACAGAGAAATTAAATGATACAATAGAAAAATTAGATTTGGTGGATATTTTCAGAGCATTACACCCCCCAAAAATAGGATATATATTCCTTTCAAGAGTATATGGAACATTTTCTAGGATTGATCATGTATTTGGGCAGAAAAGAAGCCTTAACAATTTTAAGAAAATAGAAATTATCTCAAGCATATTTACTGATTACAATGCCAAGAAACTAGAAATCAACTACAGAGAAATAAAAGAGAATAAAAAGGAAAGCATGGAGATTAAACAACTTGCTATTAAAAAAAACCAATGGGTCAATGATGAAATCAAAGTTGATATTAAAAAATATTTGAGACAAATGAAACCGGAAACACAACCACACAAAACTTATGGGAGACAACAAAAGCAGTGCTAAAAGGGAAGTTTATAGAGATACAGGCCTTCCTCAAAAAAGAAGAACAATCTCAAATAAACAATCTAACCCACCAGCTAAAAGAATTAGAAAGAGAAGAGCAAGAACACCCAAAGGTCAGCAGAAAGAAGGAAATAATAAAGATCAGGGAGGAAATAAATAAAATAGAGAATAAAAAAAAAACCAATAGAAAAACCAATCAAACCAAAAGCTGGTTTTTAAAGAGTAAATAAATTCTACAAACCTCTGGCAAACTCACAAAGAAGAAAAACAGATTGTGAACAAATACGCAAAATAAGAATAGAAAATGGAGAAATTACAACAATAACATAGAAATACAGAATATGAAACGAGAATATTGTGAAAAAATATGTGGAACTAAAATGGATAACCTAGAGGAGATGCCCAAGTATCTGGAAACATACACTCCACCAAGATTGAATAACAATGAAACTGACCATTTGAACAAACTGATCACTAGAACTGAAATTGTATTGGAATAAAAAGTTCCAAAAAGTAAAAGTCCAGGACAGAACGGCTTCCCCGGGGAATTCTACCAAACATAAAAAGTAGAACACATACCAGTCCTTCTCAAAATATACCAGAAAATTGAAAAACAGGCAATACTCCCAAACTCATTCTATGAAGCCACCATTACCGTGATACCAAAGCCAAGGCAAAGACACTACTAAAAAAGAGAATTATAGGCCAATATCACTGATGAACATAGATGCCAAAATCCTCACCAAAATATTAGCAAATAGAATCCAACAACACATAGAAAAGATTATACATCATGACCAAGTGGGATTCATCCCAGGGACACAAGGGTGGTTCAACATACACAAATCAATGAATGTAATATATCACATCAACAAGAGAAAGGACAAAAACCACATGATCATCTCAATCGATGCAGAAAAAGCATTTGATAAAATTCAACACCCATTTATGATAAAAACTCTCGCCAAAGTGGGTATAGAGGGAACATATCTCAACACAATAGAAGCTATATATGACAAATCTACAGCCAGCATATTACTCAATGGTGAAAAACTCAAAAGCTTCCCACTAAAATCTGGGACAAGACTAGGATGCCCACTCTCACCACTCCTATTCAACATAGTCCTGGAAGTCCTAGCCACAGCAATCAGGCAAGAGAGAGAAATAAAAGGGATCCAAATTGGAAAAGAAGAGGTAAAAGTGTCACTATATGCCGATGACATGTTACTATATATAGAAAACCCTAAAAGGTCCACACAAAAACTACTAGAGCTGATTGAAGAATTCAGCAAGGTAGCAGGTTACAAAATTAACATTCAAAAATCAGTTACATTTCTTTACACTAATGATGAATCAACAGAAAAAGAAAGTAAAGAAACAATCCCCTTTAAAATAGCACCCAAAGTAATAAGATATCTGGGAATACATCTAACCAAGGAGGTGAAAGAATTATACACAGAAAGCTATAAACCATTGATGAAGGAAATTAAAGAAGACTTTAAAAAATGGAAAGATAACCCATGCTCTTGGATTGGAAGAATCAATATTGTTAAAGTGGTCACACTGCCCAAGGCAATCTACAGATTTAATGCAATCCCTCTCAAATTACCCTGAACATATTTCACAGACTAGAACAAATCATACTACAATTTATAGGGAACCATCAAAGACATAGAATTGCTAAAGCATTACTGAAGAAAAAGAAAGAGTCTGGAGGAATAACTCTCCCAAACTTCAGAAAATACTATAGAGTACAGTCATCAAGACAGCTTGGTATTCATACAAAAACAGACATATGGACCAATGGAAGAGAATAGAGAGCCCAGAAATGAACCCACAAACTTTTTGTCAACTAATCTTCGACAAAGGAGGCAAGAATATACAATGGAATAAAGACAGTCTCTTCAGCAAATTGTGTTGGGAAAACTGGACAGCAGTATGTAAAACTATGAAGCTAGAACACTCCCTCACACCATACACAAAAATTAAGTCAAAATGGATCAAAGACTTAAACATAAGACAAGATAAATAAACCTCCTAGAAGAAAATATAAGCAAAATATTATCTGACATACATCTCAAAAGTGTTCTAGAACAGTCTAATCAAGCAATAGAAATAAAAGCAAGAATAAACAAATGGGACCTAATTAAACTTACAAGCTTCTGCACAGCAAAGGAAACCATAAATAAAACAAAAAGACAACCTACTGTATGTGAGAAAATTTTTGCAAATGAAACCCACAAAGGCTTGATCTCCAGAATATATAAGCAGCTCATACGACCTCATAAGAAACAAACAACCCAAATCCAAAAATGGACAAAAGACCTAAACAAGCTATTCTCCAAGGAAGAAAAACAAGTGATCCCTAGGCACATGATAAAATGCTCAATATCACTAATTATCAGAGAAATGCAAGTCAAAACTACAATGAGGTCTAACCTCACACCAGTCAGAATGGCCATCATTCAAAAATCCACAAGTGACAAATACTGGAGAGGCTGTTGAGAAAGGGGAAGCCTCCTACACTGCTGGTGGGAAGGCAGGTTGGTGCAGCCACTGTGGAAAACAGTATGGAGATTCCTCAAAAGACTAGGAATAGACTTACCATATGACCCAGGAATCCCACTCCTGGGCATATATCCAGAAGGAACCCTACTTCAAAATGACACCTGCACCCCAATGTTTATAGCAGCACTATGTACAATTGCCAAGATATGGAAACAGCCTAAATGCCCATCAACGGATGACTGGATAAAGAAGTGGTGGTATATTTATACAGTGGATTACTATTCAGCCATAAAAACCAACAACATAACACCATTTGTAGGAACATGGAATTTCCTAGAGAATGTCATTCTAAGTGAAGTAAGCCAGAAAGAGAAAGAGAAATACTATATGAGATTACTCACATGTGGAATCTAAAAAAAAAAAAAGAAATCAAGAAAAACAAACAAAGCATAAATACAAAACAGAAACAGACTCATAGACATAGAATACAAACTTGTGGTTGCCAAGGGGGCGGAGGGTGGGAAGGGATAGACGAGATTACAGAATTGTAGAATAGATAATCAAAATTATACTGTATAACACAGGGAAATGTACACAAGATCTTATGGCAGCTCACTGAGAAAAAAATGTGACAATGAATATATATATTTTCATTTATAACTGAAAAATTGTGCTCTACACTGGAATTTGACATAACATTGTAAAATGATTATAAATCAATAAAAAATGTTAAGCAAATTATTGAGGACATATGTTACAGAAGTAGAACAAATCACAATAAAATTTATGTGGAACCACAAAAGACCTTGAATTGCCAAAGCATTACTGAAGAGAAAGAAAGAGGTTGGAGGAATAACTCTCTCAGACTTCAAACAGTACTACACAGCTACCATAATCAAGACAGCATGGTATTGGTACAAAAACAGACATATGGACCAGTGGAACAGAATAGAAATCCCAGATATGAACCCACAAATTTTGGTCAACTCATCTTCGACAAAGGAGGCAAGAATATACAATGGAATAAAGACAGTCTCTTCAGCAAATGGTGTTGGGAAAACTGGACAGCAGCATGTAAAACAATGAAGCTAGAACACTCCCTTACACCATACACAAAAATCAACTCAAAATGAATCAAAGACTTAAACATAGACAAGATACAATAAACGTCCTAGAAGAATACATAGGCAAAACATTATCTCACATACATCTCAAAAATGTTCTCCTAGGGCAGTCTACACAAGCAATAGAAATAAAAGCAAGAATAAACAAATGCGACCTAATGAAAATTACAAGCTCTTCACAGCAAAGGAAATCATAAGTAAAACAAAACGACAACCTACGAAATGTGAGAAAATTTTTACAAATGAAACTGACAAAAGCTTGATCTCCAGAATATATAAGCTGCTCACACAGTTTAATAAGGAAAAAGCACAACCCAATCCAAAAATGGACAAAAGACCTAAACAAGCAATTCTCCAAAAAAGAAATACAAATGATCAATAGGTACATGAAAAAATGCTCAATATCACTAAGTAATAGAGAAATGCAAATCAAAACTACAATGAGGTATTGCCTCACATCATTCAGAATGGCCATCATTCAAAAGTCCACAAATGACAAGTGCTTGAGAGGCTGTGGAGAAAGGGAACCCTCCTACACTGCTGGTGGGAATGCAGTTTTGTGCAGCCACTGTGGCAAACAGTATGGAGATTCCTCAAAAGATTTGTAACAGACTTACCATATGACCCAGTCATCCTGCTGCTCGGCATATATCCAGAAGGAACCCCACTTGAAAAAGACACCTGTACCTCAATGTTCATAGCAGCACTATTTACAATAGCCAAGATATGGAAACAGCCTAAATGTCCATCAACAGATGACTGGATAAAGAAGAAGTGGTATATTTATACAATGGAATACTATTCAGCCATAAAAACAGACAACATAACGCCATTTGCAGCAACATGGATGTTCCTGGAGAATGTCATTCTAAGTGAAGTAAGCCAGAAAGAGGAAGAAATGTACCATATGAGATTCTGCTCGTATGCAGAATGTAAAGAAAAAAAAATACAAAACAGATATAGTCTCATAGACATAGAATATAAACTTGTGGTTGCCAGGGGGATAGGGTGTGTGAAGGGACTCGGATTTCAAAATGTAAAATAGATAAACAAGATTGTATTGTGTAGCACAGGGAAATATATACAGGATCTTGTGGTGGCTCACAGTGAAAGTGAATGTGACAATGCATGTACGTATGTTCATGTATTACTGAAAAATTGTGCCCTACACTGGAATTTGACACAAGATTGTAAAATGACTATAACTCAATAAAAAAAGTTTATATATAAAAGAAAAGAAAAAATGCTTTTTCTGTATCTATTAAGATGATCATTTCGTTTTCGTCATTTCTGTTGTTGATGTGATGTGTTACCTTGATTGATTTGCAGATGTTGAATCACCCTTGTGCCCCTTGGATGAACCCCACTTGGTCAAGGTGTATAATCTTTTTTATGTTCTGTTAGATTCTGTTTGCTAATATTCTGATGAGGATTTTTGCATCTATGTTTGTCAGTGATATTGGTCCATGATTCTCTTTTTTGGTAGTGTCTTTGCCTGGTTTTGGTATCAGGGTGATGGTGGCTTCATAAAATGAGTTTTGGAGTATTCCCTCCTTTTCAACCTTCTGGAAGAATTTGAGAAGGACTGGTATGAGTTTTTCTTTGTATGTTTGGTAGAATTCCTCGGTGAAGCCGTCCAGTCCTGGACTTTTATTTGTAGGGAGATTATTCATTGCTAATTCAATTTCATTTCTAGTGATTGGTTTGTTCACGTTGTCAGTTTCTTCTTGGTTCAGTCTTGATAATTAATGATCTTGAGCATCTTTTCATGTGCCTACTGGTCATCCGTGTGTCCTCTTTGGAAAAAAAGTCTACTTAGGTCTTTTGCCCATTTCTGGATTGTGTCTTTATTCTCCTCCTCATCATCATCCTGCTCCTCCTCCTCCTTCTTCTGTTGTATGAGCTGCTTGTATATTGTGGAAATTAAGCCCTTATTAATTGCATCATTTGGAAATATTTTCTCCCATTCCATAGGTTGTCTTTTTGCTTTGTTTATGGTTTCCTTTGCTGTACAAAACTTTTAAGTTTGATTATGTCCCATTTGTTTATTTTTGCTTTTATTTCTATTGCCTTAGAGATTGACTTAGGATAATATTGCTTTGACTTTTGTTTTGCTTATGTTCTCTTCTAGGAGATTTATGGTGTCCTGTCTTATGTTTAAGTCTTTAAGCCATTTTGAGTTTATTTCTCTGTATGGTGTGAGGGAGTGTTCTAACTTCATTGATTTACATGTGGTTGTCCAGCTTTCCCAACACCACTTGGAAAATTGGCTTTTTAATAAGGCACTCTTTCAACACTTAATGAAGTCATTTACAACTGTCTTGCCCTTCACGCACTGCTAATGCTGAGCCTAGAAATCAGCCAGAGATGACAGCGTATGTTCTTCTCAAGTCTTTACAGAACTACGTCCTGCCCTGGGCATACACATGGCTTTCTAAATTCCTAAGGATATGCACATGCTTTTTCAATGCCCCAGTCTCCCAAAGAAACTCTCCTAGATTTTCCTCCCAGGCTTTTGGCATGTCTGTTGTTTGACTCAACTGTAATATTTTGACAAAGGTTGCAGCCATTTATTCAGTTGCTTTATAGTGTTTTTGAAGAATGGCCTCTGCATAGCCACTTCTCTTGGTTTTTCTTTTTTCATTGAATAAAATTGACATACATTATATTAGTTTCAGGTGTATCACATAATAATTTGATATTTGTATATATTATGAAATAATTACTGCAATAAATTTAGTTAACATCTGTCACCATACATAGTTACAAATTTTTTTTCTTGTGATGAGAACTTTTAGTATTTATTCTATTAGTAGCTTTCAAATGTGCAATAAAGTACTATTAATTATAGTCACCATGCTGTAAATTATATCCCCATGACTTTTTATTTTATAGCTGACAGCTTGTACCTTTTGACCACCTTCATTCATCTCACCAACTCTCACCCCTCACCTCTTGCAACCACTAATCAGTTCTCTGTATCTATTAACTCATTTTTGTTTTTGTTTTGTTTCATTTTATTTTTGGATTCCACATAGAAGTGAGATCATAGAGTCATTGTCTTTATCTGGCTTATTTCACTTAGCATAGTGCTCTCAAGGTCCAACCACATTGTCACAGAAAGCAAGATTTCCTTATTTTTGTGGCTGAGTAATATTCCTCTGTGTGTGTGTGTGTGTGTGTGTGTGTGTATGTGTACATTTGACCCTTGAAAATGGGGGGGATAGGGGTGCTGACCCCCCACCCTGTGCAGTCAAAAATCCACTTATAACTTTATATTCAGCCCTCTCTATCTGTAGTTCCACATCCATGGATTCAACCAACCATGGATTGTATAGTACTGCAGTATATATTTATTGGAAGAAGTCCACTTATTAGTAGACCTGCACAGTTCAGACCCATGTTGTTCAAGGATCAACTGTATACGTACCACATTTTCTTTATTCATCCATTGATGAACACTTAGGTTGCTCCCATATCTTGACTATTTTAAATAATACAATGAACATGGGGATACAGATATCTTTTCAAGTTAGTGGTTTTGTTTCCTTTGGATAAATACCCAGAAGTGGAAATTCTGGATCATATTGCAGTTTTATTTTTAATTTTTTGAGGAGGCTCCATACTGTTTTGTATATTGATTACACCAATTAAATTCCCACCAACAATGCACAAGGGTTTCCCTTTCTCCACATCCTCATCAACACTTTGTATTTCTTGTCTTTTTAATAATGGCCATTCTAACAGGTGATTATCTCATTGTGGTTTTGATTTCCATTTCCCTGATGATTAGAGATGTTGAGCAACTTTTCATGTACTTGGTGACCATTTATAAGTCTTCTTTAGAAAAATATCTATTCAGCTACTCCACCCATTTTTAAATCAAACTTGTCTTTTTGCTGTTGTTTAAGTTCTTTATATATTTTGGGTATTATCAGATATAAAATTTGCAATTTTCTCCCATTCAGAAGTTTGCCTTTTCATTTTGTTGCTGGCTTCCTTTGCTGTGTAGAAGCTTTTTAGTTTGATATAGTCCCACTTTTTAATTTTTGCTTTTGTTTCCTTTGCATTTGGTGTCAAATCCCATAAAAATTATCTATATGGTAGATGTCAAGGAGCTTAACATCCATATTTTCATGTAAGGAGTTTTATAGTTTCAGGTCTTATGTTCAAGTCTTTAATCCATTTTGAGTTAATTTTTGTGTATGGTTCATGGTCTAGTTTCATTCTTTTGTATATGGCTATCCAAGTTGCCTTTTCCTTGATGCAGTATTTTCTTGGTTGCTCCAAACTCTTGACTATTCTGCAGAGTTCTTACAAAGTTGATTCTGACAGATTTTTGCTCAGTTATTTAGTGGTTCTTTTCAGGAATGGGCCCTTGGTACTACCTACTCCATCATTTTTGCTTCCCTTTGATTCTTTTAAAACTGTGCCAAGGGCATTTATATCCTTCAGTGGCAACTAGAGTAGCCAGTGCTACACCTGTTTTGCACCAGCCCATTCAAAACTCATGAGAACCTCAGCCTGTTGCCTGAGATATATTGAATGAGATGTCACTAGTGAATGTCAGCCCAACCCAGAATTATATTTCCCATTCTCTTAGTAAAGAACCTTCAAAATCCACACTCACATATTCCTTCCAGGATATCTGCTAATATTCATTAGAAAATCCAGTAATTGTTTTCTGGGTTGAATTCTTTTTATTCTTTTATTCTAATTATTCATATTACTCTCTGGATATTTAGTTGTAATTATATTTAGTGTTGAGTATTAAGCTAAAATTATTGTGGAGAACATCAGGAAGAAATAATACCTTCTTATCAAAATAGAAAGTATTTTGATGGGGCCTGTGTTACTTCCCATATACTTCATACTCCCAGGTATACCTCTTTATAACTGTCAGGTTACAAAAATTATGAACCAATTTTATATTACTTAAGCAAAAAAGCAAGTGGAATTTATTAGAATGAAACTAGGATATGTCTCAGAATTCAAAATACTACAGCAGCTCTAGGGACCCCAGCAACAGGAGTGTTTGAGCCTTCCTTCTAATACCTTGATGCATTTTAGTCTGTTAAGTTCAAAATACAAGCCTGAAAGAGAGAATCTGATTGACTCTGTTTGGATTAAATGTATCTGTCCTTGAACCAATCATCTATGGCATACACACATAATATATCTGAATGTTTATATTTCCCTGATTCATTCATTGAAATCCTCAACATACACTCAATGTAATGGCATTAGGAGGTGGGGCTTTTGGGAGGTGCTTAGGTCATGAGGGTAGAGCTATTATGAATAGGATTAGTGTTCTTATAAAAGGACACCATAAAGCTCCCTAGTTCCCTCCCACCATGTGAGAACACAGTGAGAAGTCAACAGTCTATAACCTGAAAGAAGGCTTTCATCAGAACTTGATTATGCTAACACCTTGATCTTGGACTTTCCAGACTCCAAAACTGTGAGAAAGAAATTTCCATTTTTTATAAGCTACCCAGTGTGTAATATTTTGTTATAGCAACCTAAATGGAGTAAGACAATATATCTAGATATATATGAAATAGATCTTATCAATAATAAATGTCTTAATATATGTAAATATGTATATATGTAAATATATGTATATAAATATGTAATATTTATAAATATATTAAGATATATATTAGGGATTGGCTTATGTGAATATGGGGGCTGACCAGGCAAATCTAAAATCCATCTACCCATCCAGGGCAGACTATCAGGAAATATAGGCTAGACCTCTTGGGCACAAGCTGAAGCTGCTTTCCATGGGCAGAATTTATTCTTCATCAAGGAAGCTCCTACTTTCCTCTCAAAGCCTTTCAACTGATTAGATAAGAGACACCTATACTATTTAATTAAACTTAAATAAAACTAATGTGGCATTTCTTGCACAACATTTTTGGAGTTAACAGTTATACTTGCTATGCATATAGTAAGCTTGATCATAGAAAAATTTTCTCTCTCCGTCCCAATTCTAAATTTGTAGGGAAGATACTCTGAATAGCTCAGCTGAGTCTGATTCTTACCCCTGATCCAATCAACTATGATCATAGGAATAGTGTAATCATTAGAGATAATGATAATAGTGCAACACTGATCATTATGACCATAGAAATAGTATAATACTGAAATACAACCGCTGAAGCCCGTCCTTATGACCATGTATGTTGGGAATGTCATTTCCCAGAGGAAGTGAGGGTCATGTTTTTAAACATAAGATATCCACTACAATACTACCATTGACTTATTCCCTTCAGTCCAATCCAGAGGGTATTATAATATGCCTAATTATTATCTGGTCTCTTCAGCAGCTTCAGCTTGAGTCATATTTCACAAGTGATGCAGCTTCAGAATCTGACTATTTGAACCCAAGTCGTTCTGCCCTGTAGTTTCAACATTAATATCCTAAATTCCCAAATCCTTCTCCTGATGCCTACCACTGATATGGTCAATCCTAATTGGCCTTCCAGGAATATGGGCAGATATCCCATAAAGATATTTGGTATACATACTTCCTTTAAAAATGAAAGACTGACATTTCTAGAATCTTGACTACTAAGGGAGGTGTTGAGATGAGGGGTCCTGTTCATTCTACAGCACATGGGAGGATATTTTCTTCAACTGGGTTTGTGAGGATTATTCATGGTTTATATAACTACCATCTTGTTATGTTTATTTGTCTCACCCAGGTGTTTCTGGGTAAAAATACTGTATAATTTTTATTTATAAAATAAACATAAATCTTACTTTTCTGGCATTTATGAGGGAAATGCCAGATAAATAATGCAGAAATATCATATAATCACTCAATTAAACATTAATCCAATCAATGAATATTTATTAAATGCTTTCTACTACTACTAGATACCAGTATAAGTATCTCCCGCTCTCAATCCACCAATTTTAAGTGACAAGGTTATTAAGTGCACAAGCATCATTGTACTGCAAGTACTATGATAGCATCACTCTATAAAGCCATAAATATTTATGGCTTTATATATATATTTATATATATATTTATATATAAATACATAAATAGTTATATATTTAACTATATAAATATCCTTTCTTTCTCACATATCTCACAGGAGAAGAAAATATGTTGTTCAAAATAGAACAGAATCATTATAGTTCAAATAATACAGTGACATCAATATAAAATACTAGTGATATTCTCCTTCAGTAACAATACAACCCCTCACCCCAGAAAGCTCACTACAAAGGATATATATTTTACATTCTAAAAGTCTATCATCAAAACCAAACAACATATGACAGCAACATAAAATGTCGACTATCTTTAATTCTCTAACATTTAAATCTACTAGCCCCTGTTTGTCAATTCAATCACTTCTTCAAAAAATAACTTAAACACCCCCAATATTTACAAAGAATCATTTTTCTCCCCTTGTCCCCTGCCCCACCGTTATCTTCTCAGTCTTCTTAGATCCAAGTACTCAAATTCCTGGTTGGAGCCCAGGTCTCTCCTTTGGTTGTAGACTAGAGTGCCCTCTGGAAAAAGTAATGAGCCCTGCTGTTATATTATTTCAATCCAAATCTCTCACCTGTCCTATAATTTTCAAGTTTTCTGATCTGATACCAAGAATCTCCCTTCTGGCACTTACCTCTCTAGTAGATAATAACAAAAACATATTTGCAATAATGTCTTCCTATACAAATTTCTTCTTACTGTCAAATCTGGCTCTTAATGCTCCAGATAAATACCCAAATGTAGCTTTCATTTAAAATGTTTAATCCCAGGAAGAGTGATCTCATTCTCAAGAACTTGGTTGGTTTGATTCTGTCTCTTTAGCAACTGCACACTGAGATTTCTCCCACGGGAAGTATAAGAGCACCTCCAAATCTTTGTGAGTCTCAGCTTTCTAAAGTTCAAGGAGTGTATAAGAATATAACATCAGCCCCACTCTTGTGAAAACTTGAAAACAAAGTAAAATTCCTGAACTAAATGTGATCCCTGAAGTGGCTGACACTCCAAAGCACCATCTCTTATATAAGATCATTTCCCAAGCAAAAATTATATTCCTAGAACTATATTTTTATTAGAAAAATAGTCCATAACAGAGGCTTCATGTTATTTGGACAAGAGGGAGAGAGAGTACCAGTCAATCTACAGCAGGTTCTCAGATTCTACAAAGTATGAATTTACATATACCATTTAAAATCTACCACTCATTTAAAATATTTTCTCTTTGGAGACACCTATGAAACATTCCTTTATTTTAGGAGAAAATAGAAATTTGTGACATTTCCACCTCTCTTTTCAGGTTTTTCCTATGACCTCACCCTATGCATTTTCCTTTAGTTTCCAGCCTACATATTTAAATCTATTTTTTTCATGGTGCCTGACATACTCTTCATTTTGTCCTGCAACACAACCTTGCCTCTTGTGTTCCAGCCCTCATTTTTCCTGAATTAGAACATGTATACAGGAACCTATTAGGGTATTTCCCTACTTACTTCCTGAACATGCTACTAGAGAATTAGCATTTATGGCAGTATACAGAAGTAACACTTGGTGTCCAGATTCTCTAGGAACTTTGGCCTGTGAACAGTTTCTTGGCAAATTGTTAAATGTAGCCATGCAAGTGCTGACTGGCTATTCCCCCTGGCAAATCTGATGAATGGCAGCTCTGGTCAGAAACACCTGGGTGGGACAAATAAACATAACCAGATGGTAATCAGAAAACATTAATAATTCTCATATTCCCAAATGAAAAAAAATCCTTCCATTCACTGTAGAATGAAGAGTCGTTCATCTCAATACCATCCTTAGTAGTCAAGATTCAGGAAATACCAGCCTTTCTGGTTTTCTTAGGAAATTAGTTACCTAGATATTTTGAATTTTATAATCTTTGTCATTTTTATAAGGAAGCCTATATAAGGATATCCCATTTTTCTTTTCTGAAGGATGGAGTTAGACTGGTATTTAAGGGTATTGTAGGGGTCTGTGGGAAAAATAACCTATGAATATATGTTGGTCAGCTCTAGTTCTCCCTTACCTTTGATAGTTAGTTTGTATGTCTTCATCTAGGTTAGTGTTAGCTTCCATTTGTGCAGTGTATACAAGACTCTAATTCATGATATAGGGGATTTAGGAAAAATGTGACCCAGACAGTTGGGTGAGAATTAGGAGATTCTCTTAACTGCAGTTATGATGTGTATATATGGAGTAGGAATACAGAACATCAGGTCTGAAGAAATGGTATAAATTCAAACCAGATGTGCATGTCCAAAGTACATCAAGCTTTAAAGTAGGTGTGAATTGAGGATCAAAATCCAAGGTGTGAATCCAAATGGGGTTCAGACATGATGGAAATGAGAAGCAGTAGGTCTAAACAGGAGAAGTGGTACATATTGTTCTAGATAAAAAAGGCTTTCACCATCATCCATGGCTGAATTTTTACCAGATAACATCTGTGTTTGCTTGGATAAGTGGGTTCAATGAAGGGGCTGAGTTGGCATGAACATATGTCCACAAGATACCCCTCCCTAAGTAGAGCCTGGGATTTTAGAGGTTTACCTATAGAAGGCCCTAATGTGCTCTAGTAGGCAGTTCCCATGACTGCTTTTGTGATTTTTACCCCTTCCAGGGAATCAGGTACCAAAACTGGCCACTGTCTTACCACAATTATTGCATATCTCTCAGGTTATACTTATATTCTCCTTCTTGGGTTGGAGAAAGTAGTAGGATGAAACATGTTTATGAATTGGTATGGCTAGATAGTATAAAATTGTAGTGAAGGGAACCAAAAGAACTCTCCCACTTGGATGTCCTTGCCTGAGCCTTTGTATTGGTTAGAATATTCTTTATATGTCTCTCTATGTGTCATTAGGATATTGGTGAAACTAGGCGATACAAGGAGGCAGTGAGATTAGCAATCACAATTGCTCTAAAGGAGAATATTCATGGTGAAGAAATGCAGTGAGTTGTTAAAAGAGAATATTATGGTAGTAAGATAGTTAACCCAACTGGATTATCATTATTAGACATAACAGCAGACATAATCCAGTAACTTTTTTGATACAGATTATCTGGTCATTAGTCTACTGGTGTTTGGCAGGAGGATATGCATATGTGAACCCTCCACCAGCAGGATTCAAATGTGTAATAGAAACAAGGGGTACAAACTAAGCACAATAGTCAAGATCTGACAGCTGAAAATCCCATAGAAGTAGAAAACTTTCTTCAGGAATGAAGTATCTATGGCCTGTGTTATAAGGGAGATGAAAGAATGTAACTTTCATGGACAAGGTAACCATGGAGTTAGATTTCTTTTATGGACAAAATAACCATTACCAAAGCAGAGAAGAAGTGAAAGGATTCTTTTATTATCAAGGTAGCCATGACTGGTAAAGACAGAAAATGAAAGGCTTCTTTCATGAAAAAAAAATATCTGTAGGCCATTGCAAACTGAAAGACTGGTGAACAAAGTAGCCATGGTCAATGCTAAAAAAGAGATAGAATATTTGTTCATGAACAAAGTAAACACAGTGACTGGAGCAGTAAGGCAAATAGAAGATTTCTTTCTCAAACAAAGTAGCCAAGTGGCCAGTGCAAACAGGATGATGGAAGACTTATTTTGTGAAGCTGTGGTTGGTACAAATTTGGAAATCAAAAACATTTTAAGATCCCAAGTAGACATGATTAGTACAGACTCCACATTATCTTAGTCCATTCAGGCTGATATAAGAAAATGCCATAAATTGGGTTGTTTATAAAAAACAGAAATTAATTTCCCACAGTTCTGGAGGCTGGGAAGTCCACTGGCAAATTTGGTATCTGATGAAGGCACACTTCCTGGTTCATAGTTAGCTGTCATTTAGCTATAATCTCGCATAGTAGGAAGGGTTAAGGATCACCATGGGGTCTTTTTTACAAGGGCACTAATCCCATTAATGAGGTCTCCATCTTCATGACTTAAGTACTTCCCAAAGTTCCCAACTCCTAATATCACCACCTAGTGGGTTAGGATTTCAACATATGAATTTTAGGGAAATGCAAACATTCAGACCATAACACACAACTTTTGTGAACAAAGCATCACCAATGGTGCTGACAAAGAGGTGAAAATCTTCTTTCCTAAACAAGATAGCCATGACTAATGCAAGGAGCAATATGGAAGACTTTTTAATAAAAATTGTACCCATGATCATTGTAGGCATGGGAGGTTGAACAATTATCCATGAACAAAGCACTTATGTTTGGAGCTCTTCTTATATTTTTCTTTTTCTTATTTATTTATAATATGTAATATAAAAAAATTTGCCAACACTTCTAGTACTTCTAGTACTGTGTATTTTAGGCATTTTACATAGATTGTCATATTTAATCATGAAAACAACCTATGAAGTAGGTGCTAATGCCATAGTTATTCCCATCTTACAAATGAGGGAACTGAAGCACATGGCAATTAAATTAATTGTTCAAGGTTATATAGCTAGTAAATGATAGAGCCATACTTTAAATCCAAATAATATGACTGTAGACATTCTGCTCCTAACCACTTTATGATATTTCCTCTACAGGGAAGTGGAAGACTTATTTAGAGAAAAAAATTAGCCATGGCCAGGTCAAAGAGGGATGAAGGAGACTACTTTTCATAGCAAAGAACTATGAAGCATGTAAGAAGATTGATGATTTATTTCATAAATATTAGAGCCATGTTTGAGGCAAACAAGAATGTGGGAAAATGTGGTGTTTGGGTATATGAGATGGGGAAGAAGGGGGAATTTGTCTCAGCAAGGTTATAAAGGTGGAAGGCATTTTCCTTAAAAAGGTAGTTATGTCCTTTGCAGGCACAGGAAGAAAAGTTCTAAAAAAAATTGCTGCAGCTGATGAAGATTAAGAGGTTGGAGATAGAAAATGTGTTTACTAAGTACCTTGTCTGTGGATATTGCAAAAGAATTATGCAAGATTTGTTTTATAAACAATGTTGTCAGCTGTAACAAGTTTAAATTGGGAATTAGAAGACTCCCTGAATGAGCGAAGTAGCCATAGCTGGGCAGATGCAAGGGATGAAAGACTACTATTTTGGACAAGTGGTCATTCCTAATGTAAAGAAAGATACAGGAAAACTTTCTTCAAAAGTAATGTAACCATGTCTAGTTTAGAAAAAACAACTACTGCTGAGGTACTCAAAGAGTAGAAATACCGGTTTCATTATTTAAAAAAAAATAAAAAGAGGAATCTCCATACTGTTTTCCACAGTGGCTGCACCAAACTGCATTCCCACCAGCAGTGTAAAAGGGTCCCCTTTTCTCCACAGCCTCTCCAGCATTTGTTGTTTGTGGACTTTTGAATGATGGCCATTCTGGCTGGTGTGAGGTGATACCTCATCATAGTTTTGATTTGCATTTCTCTGATAATTAGTGATATTGAGCATTTTTTCATGTGCCTATTGATCATTTGTATTTCTTCCCTGGAGAATTGCTTGTTTAGGTCTCCAGCCCATTTTTGGATTGGGTTGTTTGTTTTTTTCTTATTAAGTCATATGAGCTTCTTATATATTCTGGAGATCAAGCCTTTGTCTGTTTCACCATTTGCAAAAATTTTCTCCCAATCCGTAGGTTGTCTTTTTGTTTTACTTACGGTTTCCTTTGCTGTGCAGAAGATTGTTACTTTAATTAGGTCCCATTTGTCTATTCTTGCTTTTATTTCTATTGCTTGGGTAGACTGCCCTAGGAGAACATTTTTGATATATATGCGAGATAATGTTTTGCCTTTATTTACTTCTAGGAGGTTTATTGTATCTTGTCTTATGTTTAAGTCTTTGTTCCATTTTGAGTTTATTTCTGTGTAAGATGTAAGGGCGTGTCCTAGTAGCCACTGTGGAAAACAGTATGCAGATTCCTCAAAAGACTAGGACTTGACTTACCACATGACCCAGTCATCCTGCTCCTGGGCATATATCCAGAAGGAACCCTGTTTCAGAAAAAACACCTGCACCCCAATGTTCATAGCAGCAGTATTTACAATAGCCAAGATATGGAAACAGCCTAAATGTCCATCAACAGATGACTGGATAAAGAAGTGGTGGTATATTTATACAATGGAATACTATTCAGCCATAAAAACTGACAACATAACACCATTTGCAGCAACATGGATGTTCCTGGAGCATGTCATTCTAAGTGAAGTAAGCCAGAAAGAGAAAGAAAAATACCATATGAGATTCTGCTCATATGTGGAATCTAAAAAAAAAAAAAAAAAAAACCAGAAATAGACTCATAGACATAGAATACAAACTTCTGGTTGCCAAGGGGGAAGGGGGTGGAAAGGGACAGACTGGGAGTTCAAAATTTGTAGATACTGACAGGCATATGTACAATAGATAAACAAGATCATACTGTATAGCACAGGGAAATATATACAAGATCTTGTGGTAGCTTACAGCAAAAAAAAATGTGACAATGAATATATGTATGTCCATGTATAACTGAAAAATTGTGTTCTACACTGAAAATTGACACAACATTGTAAAATGACTATACCTCAATTTAAAAAAAAAAACACTAAAAAGCCATACAAAGAGATAAATGCAAAAACACTGCAGAAAAATGAAAATGGAATGCTTAAGTTATGTTTAAGTAATCCACAGAATGGCAGGAAAGAAGAGAAACAAAAACAATAAAAAAAGGCAGACTTAGTAATTTCAGTAATTATATTACATGTAAATAGTCTAAATACTACAATTAAAACCCAGAGATAGTGACATCAGGAAAATGACAAGTAGGAAACTTTAAACTCCTATATCTCCACAGAAACATCAACCAAACCAAAAGAAAGCAAAAAAAAAAAAAAAAAATTCCAAGAAACTACTTGTATCAGAATTCTGAATACTTTGAATACCAAAGGTTTACAGCAACCAAGCAAATGCTGAATCAAGGAAAAGGCAAATTTGAAAAAGGTAAGAAGGGAATGGGAAGGGATAAATTGGGAGTTTGAGATTTGCAAATACTAACTACTATATATAAAATAAATCAACAAGTTTATACTGTAGAGCACAGGGAACTATATTCAATATCTTATAGTAACCTATAATGAAAAATAATATGAAAATAAATATAGGTATGTATGTATATGACTGAAAACTTAGGCTGTACACCAGAAATTGATACTACATTGTAAACTGACTACACTTCAATTTTAAAAAATGTAATTTTTTAAAAGGAAAGTGTTGTGGAGTTTTACTTGCCCTTGCTACCCCTTCAGATAGGCAGCAGTCTTGGTGGGAATCCACATTCTCCGGGTGAGAACTTGGTCCCTTGTTACAGAGGGAGCTAACCAGATCTTGTTCACAAATTACTGTATTGTTCTATGTTAAACTGCTTGGGGACTATACAGAGGACCGTCACAAGGCAACTGACTCTTTGTTGCATACCTAGGAAGCCACTCAGGGTGGTAAAGAGTCAGGCATTTCTCAAAAAAATTGTAACGCTATTAAAAACAACCCGGGGCATCCTAGAGCAAAATATTACAGTTGAGACATACAATAGACCTCCTACAGCTGGAGGGGGAAAACAATTAAGAGAGTTTCTTTGAGAAATTGTGGCATTCAAAAGCATACATGTACACTGAGGAATTTAGAAAGCCATACACATGACCAGAAGCAGATGCGTGCTCAGAAAAGACCTGAGAAGACCTTAAGTTTTCATTGTTGAATGATCTATGTGCTCCATGCAATAAGTAAGTAAGGGCTGAGGTAGAAATGTAAATGGCCTGGCTAAGATTTAAAGGTGTTTTCCAGCACAGAGCCAGCCCACAAAGACTGGGAAATGTGTGTGTGTGTGTGTGTGTGTGTGTGTGTTTAACAACTGCAGTTCAAGGAAACTCAGCCACAACATGAGTTGAATACAAGTTAAGCTTCTAACAACCAAGAATAGCACTCCCTGGAGAAGGGGAAGAATCTGAATTCCATAGTTACCACATTATAGTATCCAGATATCTCATATTCAAAAAAATCACAAAGAATGCAGAGAAACAGAAAAATATGATCAATTCAAAGGAAAAAAATTAATTGAAAAACTATCCCTGAAGAAGCCCTGGCATTGAACTTATTAGAAAAATACTTTAAATTAACCATCTTAAATAAACTAAAAAGGCTAAAGGAAAACAGGCATAAAGAACTCAAGTAAGCTGAGAAGGTGATATATGAACAAAATGAGAATATCAATGAAGAGATTTAAATTATAAAAATGAACCAAATAGAAATTCTGGAGTTGAAAAGTATAATAACAGATATGAAATATTCACTAGAGAAGAGTCAACAGCAGATATGATTAGGAAGATAAAAATACGAAAGCTTAAAGATAGGACAATTAAAATTATCTATTCTGAGTAGAAAGGGGAAAATGAAGAAAAGTGAACAGAGTTTAAGAAGTTTGTGGGAAACCATTGAGCAAACTAACATACACATTATGTCAATCATAAAAGGGGGAGAAAAGAGGACAGAAAGATTATTTGAAGAAATGGTAGAAATCATAGTCAAAAACTTCCAAATTGATGAAAGATATGAATCATCACATCTAAGACACTCAAAAAGCTCCAAGCAGTAAATACCCAAAGAGATCCACAAGACATATAATAGTCAAATTGTCAAAAGCTAAAAACAACTATAGAATCTTGAAAGCAGCAAGAGAGAAGTGACTCATCACGTTAAAGGGATGCTAATAAGATTAATAACTGATTTCACATAAGAAATCATGGAGGCCAGAAGGCAGCTTGATGACATTTTTAAAGTGCTGGAAGAAAAAAGTTGTAAACCAGTGTTATGGACTGAAAAGTGTCCCCTTAAAGCTGAATTAAAGGGAAACTGCAGACTAACTCAAAGTAATATGAGCAAATGAAGAACACTAGTAAGGGCAACTACATAGATAAGTATTAAAGCCTGCATTATTGTATTTTTGGTATGTGACTCTTCTTTTTTTCTGTATGATATAAAAGGCAAATTCATAAAACAATATTCATAAGTCTATGTTACTAGGCATACAATATATAAATATGTGACTTTAAAAATATAAAACTGTAGGTATAGAGGTATATAGGAGGAGCATATTTGTACACTATTGAAACTAAGTTAACATTACTCAGACTAGGTTGTTATAAGTTTAAGGTGTTAATTATAATCTCCAAGAGGAAACTAAGGAAAAATTACTCAGAAAGGAAACAAGGAATAAAAATGGTACACCACAAAAAAAATCAATACAAAAAAGGCAGAAACAGAGGAATTGGTTAACAAAGAACATATAACATACAGAAAATAGGAGAAGTATGTGACACACACACACACACACACACACACACACACACACACACACAGGAATATTACTCAGCCACAAAAAAGTATAAAATTGTGCCATTTGCAGCAACATGGATGGACCTGGAGGGTATTATCCTTAGTGAAATAAGTCAGACAGAGAAAGACAAATGCTCTATGTTATCACTTATAAGTGGAAACTAAAAAATAAGAAAAACAAATGAATATAACAAAACAGAAACAGATTCACAGATATAGAGAACAAACTAGTGGTTACCAGTGGGAAGAGGGAAGAGGGGAAGGTGGAAGATAGGGGTAGAGGATTAAGAGGTCCAAACTACTAAGTATAAAATAAATAATCTATAAAGATATATTGTACAACACAGGAAATATAGCCAATTTTGATAATAACTTTAAATGGAGTATAATCTACAAAAATATTGGATCACCATTTTGTATGCCTGAAACTAATTTACTATTGTAAATTAACTATGCTTCAATAAGAAAGAAAGAAATAGGATGAGTATTGTCATTCCTTTGAGTAGTTTCATTAAAAGCAAATGGATTAAAAGCTCCAATTAAAAGGCAGAGATTGTCAGAAGGGATTTTTTTTAAAATGACCTATCTATATGCTGTCCACAAAAGACTCATTTTGAATACAAAGACACAAAGAGGTTGAAAGTAAAGAATGGAAAAAGATATTACATGCAAATAGTAACCAAACGAGAGCTGAAGTGGCTATATTATTATCAGTAAAAAAAAAAAAGATTCTGAGTCAAACAGGTTACAAGAGACAAAGGGCATTATATATTGATAAAAAGATGCAACAAATATATACATATATGCACCTAACAATAGAATCTCAAAATGTAAAAGAAAAAATGAACCACATTGAATGTTGAAGTCAACAGTTCTACAAAAATTTGAGACTCTAATACCTCACAATCAAGAATACATAGAAAAATCAGTCAAAAGACCAATAAGGAAATATAGGACTTTAACAGTGTTATAAATCAGTTAGACCAAACACATATACAGAACACCACATCCAACAACAGAAAATATATTCTTCTCAGATGTTCATGGAACATTCTCCAAAATACATCATATATTAAGCCACAAAACAATCTTAATACATTTGAAAAAATTAAAATCATAAAAAATATATTTTCTGATTACAATGGAATGAAATTAGACATAAATAACAGAAGAAAAATCAGACAATTTACAATAAAGTGTAAAGTAAATGATACATTTTTGAACAACCAATGGTCAAAAGAAGAAATTACAGTGCCTTTAGAAAGTGCCTTTAGACAAATGAAAACAGAACATACCAAAATTTATAGGCTCCAATGACAACAGTGCTCAGAGGAGAAATTATTAGGAGCAAAACACTCCACTTAAAAAAAAAGGGAGATCACAAATCAATAACCTAGCTGTACACCTTCAGGAACTAACAAAAGAGCAGAAGGAAGGAAACTTTACTTATTAGAATGGAGATAAATTAAACAGACAATAGGAACAAACTAGAGAAAATCAATGAAGCCAAAAAGTTATTTCATTGAAAAGATCAATAAAATTGACAAACCTTTAACTAGTTGGACTAAGAAAATAACAAAGGCTCAAATTACTTAAAGTCAGAAATGAAAGTGGGAGCATTACTAATAAATTTAAAGAAATAAAAAGGCTTATAGGAGAACACTAGGAAAAATTGTATGCCCACAAATTATATAACCTTGATGAAATAAATTCCTAGCTACATACAAACTACCAAACTAACTCAAGATAATGGAAAATTTGAACACACCTAAAACAAGTAAGGGGAATGAATCAGTACACAAATTCACAACAAAGAAAAATGTAGGACCAGATGGCTTCACTAGTGAATTCAACCAAACTTTTAATGGAGAATTAAGACCAATTCTTCTTATACTCTTCCCCACAAAATGGAAGGCAAGGGAACTACCTAACCATTCTATTTCCTAACCAGCATTTCCTTGGTAAGGAAGCCAGAAAAAAATATTACAAGAGAAGAAAACTACATACTAATATCTTTTAAGAATATAGATGCAAAAATCCTCAACAAAATACCAGTAAATCACATCTAAGTGACATATTAAAAGGATTATATGCTACAGGAAGTTGAATTTACCGTAGGAATGGAAGTGTGGTTCAACATATGAAAATTAGTCAAGGCAACAAACCACATTAATAGAGGAAAAACCTATATCTTCCCAATTAAAGCAGAAAAAGCATTTAACAAGGTACTACACCCTTTCATGATTTAAAAAAATTAACTAGAAAAAGAAGGCAACTTTCTCAACATGACAAAGACTGTATGTGGAAAGCTTACAGCTAACATCATATTAAGTGGTGGAGACTGAACCTATTTCCCTTAAGATCAAGAACAAGACAAGGATGTGCACTTTCACCACTTCTATTCAATGTAGTACTGGATGTTCTACCCACTGTATTGGTAAGAAAAAGAAATAAAATGCATTTAAATTGGAAAGAAAAATGAAAAATTATACTATTTACATATGAGATGACCTTATACAGAGAAATACCTGGAGAACTTTTAAAAACTATTATAGTTAATAAGCTAATCAGCAAAGTTACATGATACAAAATCAACACTCCAATGTCTTCATATATCAGTTTTATTTCTAGACACTAGTAATGAACAATATTAGAAGGAAATTAAGAAAACAATTCAATTTACAATAGCATACAAAAGAGTAAATTACATAGGGATAAATTCAACCTCCAAGGAGGTTGCTATGGACTGAATGTTTATGTTCTCCCAAAATTCATATGTTAAATACTTAATCTCCAATGTGATGGCATTTGGAGGTGGGGCCTTTGGGAGGTAATTAGGTCATGATAGTGGAGCCTTCATGTATGAGATTATGCCCTTATAAGAAAAGACACAAGAGTGATAACCTCTCTATCCATCATGTGAGGATACAATGAAAAGATGGCTATCTGCAAACCAGGAAGAAGGCCCTCACCAGGAACCAATTTGGCTAACACCTTAATCTTGGACTTTCTAGTCTCCAGAATTGAAAGAAATAAAATTATGTTTTTTAAACCACTTAGCCTATGGTATTTGTTATAGCAGCTTGAGCTGATTAAGACAGAGGTGAAAATCTTGTACAGTGAAAACTATAAAAAATTATTGAAAAGAATTAAAGGAGACCTAGATAAATGGAAAGACACATCATGTTCATGCACTTCAAGATGTAAGGTTAAAAGTACAATAATATCCAAAAAAAATACAGATTCAATGCAATCCCTATCAAAATATCAATGATGCTGTTTTTGCAGAAATTAAAAATCCAATTCTAAAATTCATATTGAATTTCAAGTGACTCAGAATAGCCAAAACAATCTTGAAAAAGAACAAAGCTGGAGGATACACTTGTTGATATCAAAATTTACCATAAAACTACAGTAATCAAGATAGTATGGAAATGGCTTAAAGATAGTCACAAACCAATAAAATGGAATTGAGAATCCATAAATAAACCCATTCATCTATGATCAACTGATTTTCAACAAGGGTATCAAGACTTTACAATGGGAAAGAATTAGGAATATTCTCTTCAACAACAAATGGTGCTGGCAAAACTGGATATCCATATGCAAAAGAATAAAGTTGGATGTATACCTTATACCATATACAAAATTTAACTCAAAATAGATCAAAGACTACAATTTAAGAGCTAAAGCTATAAAACTTTGGAAGAAAATGTAGAAGCAGATAAGCATGACCTTAGATATGGCAATGATTTCTTAAATATGACATAAAATCATAGGCAACAAGAGGGAAAATAAGAAAATTAGACTTCATTAAAACTGCAAACTTTTGTGCATCAAAGGACACTACTACCAAAAAAGTGAAAAGACAACCCAGAGAATGGAAGGAAAATATTTGCAAATATTTGCAAATCATTTATCTGATAAAGTTTGTTATAGGTTAAATTGTGTCTTCCCAAACTTTATATTTTGAAGCTCTAATCCTCAGTACCTGAAAATGAGACTGTATTTGTAGACAGGGACTTTAAAGAGGTAATTAAAATGAGGCTGTTAGCATGGATCTTAACCAAATATGACTGGTGTTCTTATGAAAAGGGAAGATTAAGACACAGACAGAGGAATAACCATCTGAGGACACAGTATGAAGGTGTAAGCTAAGGAAAGAGGCCTCAGAAGAAATTAAACTTGTTGACAACTTGATCTTGGATTCTAGCCTCCAGAATTGTGAGAAAATAAATTTCTGTTGTTTAAACCACCCAGTCTGTGGTATTTTGTTATTGCAGCCCAATCAAACTAATACATATTTAATAACCAAAATATATAAAGAACTCCTAAAATGAAATAATAAATAACCCAATTAAAACTGGGGAAAGGATTTAAATAAACATTTCTCCAAGGAAGATACATACATGAGTGATAAGCATAAAAAAGATGCTCAAAATAATTTGTCATTAGGGAAATACAAATTAAAACCACAATGCAATATCACTTTACACATACTAGGATGGCTATTTTATTTTTACATTTAAAAATAGTTTTATTTCATTCTTAAATAACTACATCTTCTGTTCCTAATAGATGTTCACCTGGTGGCTGTCTTTATTTTTTTAATCACAGCAACCTTCAAATATCCAGCTTTGCAACAACATGGTGTCATCCAAAAGAGCACAGCACAGTCTACATTAACACCATTAACTGCCTTGAGTTAGTAATTCACAGTGTCCAACAGATGCTGAGTATAGAATAGCTATTTTAAAAAAGGAAAATAGTAGAAGTTGGCAAGGATGTGGAGAAATTGGAACCCTCATACATTGCTAATAGGAATGTAAAATGATACAAACACTGTGGAAAACTGGCATTTCCTCAAAAAGTTAACACACAACTAAGATATGACCCAGCAATTCCACTCAAAAGAATTGAAAACAGGGACTCAAACAGATACTTGTACAGCAATGTTTAAAAAAGAATTACTCACAAGAACCAAAAGGGGGAAACAACTCAAATGTCCATTAATAGATGAATGGATAAAAAATGTGGTATATACATACAATGGGATATTATTTGGCCATGAAATAGAATTCTGATACTTGCTGCAACATAGGTGAGCCTTGAAAATATTATGCTAAGTGAAAAAAGCCAGACACAAAATGTCATATATTGTGTAATTCTATTCATTGTAATATCTAAAACAGACAAGCTCATAGAGATATAAAATACACTACAGGTTACCATGGGCTGAGGGGAGTGTATTTTGGAGTTATTGCTTAATGTGTACAAAGTTTCTCTTTGGAGTGATAAAACATTTGGGAAATAGTTGTCATAGTTATGAATCTTTATCAATATAATTAATGTCACTAAATTACACATTTAAAATTTTTTAAATGGCAACTTTTATGTTATGTATGTTCTACTACCATTTTTTTGAAGTTAAAAAAAACCAGATTGGCAGAGGATAAAAAAAAATAACCCAACTATAGACCATCCACAATAAATTCACTTACAATGATATAGGTAATGACTTTAACATGGTACAACCATAACTAGAAAATGGATCTACAAAACTATAAGAAAATAACTTCATGTGGTTTTATGCCAGTAAGTTTGTGGTAATTCATTACGGCAGCAAAAGAAAACTGATACAAACTACCAGATTTCACCCATTTTGTATATAGAATAATCCATGGGAAAAACTCATAACTAATAAATGAGTTCAGCAAGGTTGCAGGATACAAGAGCAATATAAAAAATCAACTGTATTTCAATACACTTGCAATGAATCACAATCTGAAAATGAAACTTAAAAAAGAATCCCATTCACAATAGCAAAAAATAGGAATAAACTTAACAAAAGAAGTGTCAAATTTATACTCTGAAAATGACATAATATTGTTAAAGGAAATTAAAGAAGATCTAAACAAATGGGAAAACTTTCCATGTTCATATATGAAAATATTTAATATTGTTAAGATGGCAATACTTTCAAAATGATCAACAAATTCAACACAATCTCTATCAGAATCCCAGCTGAGTTTAGTTTTCTTTCACACAGAAATTGTTTTATTCATTGTAATGGCTTCATATGTGGTATACTTTATTTTTAGTTTGGTTTGGCTTAGTTTATGATTAACAATTACAATTTCAACTATAGGAAAATAACATAATCTATTGGATAAATGATACTATGTACAGGATTGCACATACTCAATATATTTTTAACTTAATTCACACTGAAGTTATTTGTATCCAATATATTTAAGTCAAATAATCTGATGCAGTTAGTCATGATTAATAATTGCATTATCTTTAATTACATGGCAAGATTTCTCCTCTTTGCTCTCTTTTCAAAGGACTTTGTTAGATACTATTATTGCTCATTTTTATTGGAAAGATATTCGTCTAGATTTCCTGACAACTTTGTGAGACTTTCAGCATGTCTTCAAAATTATTCATTACACAGATGGAATCCAACTCTGATGTTTAAAAAAAAACTTTACATAGTGTATTTTCAAGTGACTTGAGTTTAATTTAAAAGAACTTTCCAGAGATTCATGTTAAATCTCAGCCTGAGTCTTGAATGTAAAGTAAAGCAAACCAACTGAGTTCTTTGTAGAAACTGACATGCTGATTCTAAAATTCATTTGGAACTACAAAGGACTCAGAATAGCCAAAACAATTCTGGAAATTAATAAAGCAGGAGAACTAAAACTTCTGAAGTTCAACATTTATAACAAAGCAATAGTAAATAAGACAATGTAGTACCAGCACAAGGACAGACATATAGACCAGCAGAATAGAATTGAGAGTCCAAAAATGAACTCATACATCTATGGTCAACTAATTTTGACAGGAGAGTGAAGACTATTCAATAATGAAAGAAGACTGTCTTCAACAAATAGCACTAGGACAGCTGGATACCCATATGCAAAAGAATGAAATTTGATATTTATGTTACATTATATGCAAAAAAATTAACTCAAGATAGATTAAAGACCTAAAAGGAAGGGCAAAACCTATAAGCCTCTTAGAAAAAAAAATAGAGTAAACGTTTATGACCTTGGATTTGATGCTAGCACATGCAATAAAAGAAAAAAAAGATAAATTGGACTTTGCCCAAATTAAAAACTTTTGTGCTTCCAAAGACGCTATGAAGACAGTGAAAAGACAACATACAGAATGAGAGAAAATGTTTGCAAATCATATATCTGGTAAAGTACTTGTATCTAGAATATATAAAGAACTCTTATACCTCAATAATAAAGACAGATATAATTAAAAATGGGCAAAGACTCTGAATAGACATTACTCCAAAGAGGATCTACAAATTGATAAATAAGCACGTGAAAAGATGCTTTTAGTTTCTATATGAAAGTCCAGAGTAAAGAAATCTATAGAGACAGAAAATAGTAATTGCTTAGGGTTGGAAGAGGGGAGAAACAGGGAGATAGTAGCTAAAGACTATGGGGTTTCTTTTTTGAGGTAATGAAAATGTTCTAAAATTCACTGTGGTGATGGTTGCACATATCTCTAAATATACCAGAAGGTTTGAATTGTACATTTTAAACTATAAATTCTATGGAATATAATTATATATCAATAAAGCAAAGCTGTTTTTTAAAAAAAGAAAAAACTAGAGGGCTTGAGCCAGGATGGCATATTAGAGAGACTCATAGCTCATCTTCTCCCACAAATACACCAAGAATTACATCTACAAACCTACTGAATTACATAGAAAACCTACTGAACTCTGGAAGAGCATCTCTCACTTTGAAATACAGGAGGATTCTAATAAAATCCAGTAAGAAAGCAAAAAAGAAAGAAAAAAATGGTGTGGGAGTGGTCCTGCAGGGAGGGAATAACATAAGAAGAAAGGTACTCTCATGCTGGGATGCCCCCTCTCCAGCCAGCACAGAAGTGAAATTCTGAGGCTCAGGGGAGAAAGTGGCAACCACTTAGCAGACAGAACTAAGGGGAACTGACACAGAGGGTCCCTGTGATCCCTAGCCCTAGATGTGAGCCAGCAGGGACAAGCCAGGACTGGCTGCTGGAGATCAGTGAGGAGCCCAGGCAGAGGACTGGGGCGCACTGCACAGAGGCAGCTTCAGGGGACTGGAGGTAAGTGTGAGCTCTGGCTGGGGTGTTTGTGGAACAAAAGAGCCTGGGACCTCCCATAAGAAAGCACCACTGTTGCTGTGTGTGTGTGAGAGAGGTGCACAATGCACCAGTGCCATAGCTGCTTTCTCTGCTTGGCTCTATTGTTGGTGTGTTCTCATGAGAAGAGGGTTGGGGCTTGGTCATAGCCATCATTGCTGTGCAGAGGTGGGGCTGAAAGCTGAATCCATACCCAGGGGCCCTGCAACTTCACAGGTGGGACTGAGATCTGTTTACAGCTCCAGGCAGAGTTCTGACACATGGCAGGGGTGAGTAAAGGTATTTACAACAAGCTGTCATACCTTACCGTATGTGAAGGTGGGGCAGGGATCTGCATTGACTGTGGTGCACCACAGATTCAGGTGTGTGACTGCACACTTGCTATGGCGGGCCCCAGTGCCTGACATTGGAAGATCTTCACAGTGATTCCTGGGGCTCAGAACCTGGGGGAAACCAGAGCAGGTGGCCAACATACCTGAAGCTAAGGCGGGTACAAAGGCAGCATCAACAAAGAGTACTTTGTAAGCCCTTATAACAAGTAACAGACAACACCACAGAGGGTACTTCTCAGAGGACATGATATGCCTATTCTTCTTCCCAGATGAAGTGCTCCAACCCTACCTAATATGCAACACAGCTCAGAAATTGGTCTCTATTCCAGCAACAGGGGAACAGACCAGGCTACAATAGCCACAGGAAAAAAAAAAAGGAAGATCAGCTCAACAACAAAATTCAAGGCAGGCTCTGAACACAACATCAACCACATCCTCAATCAAAGGGATAACAGTCAACACTCATGGAAGAAAGATGTGGCAACTATCCATACTAAGAACAGCCATTGCAACAAAACTATTAGATGAACACAGACTACACAGGAATGCACCCACTTTAAATAAAAACAAACAAAAATAAAACAGTCCTTCAAGACCACAGTAGATAACTAATACTCCTAAATCCATAAAGCCAAAGAAATATAAGTAAAATGAAGAAGCAGAGGGGCTACTCCCAATTAAAAGAGAAGATAAATCCCCTGAAAGAATGATCAATGAAATAGACCCCAAAGTCTACTAGATCATGACTTCAGAAAGGAGTGATCAAAGCACTGAAGGAACTAAAATGGACTATGAATAGAGACAGAGAATACTTTGCAAAGGAACTTGAAACTATAAAGAAGAGTCAATTAAAAACAGAAAACTCAATTGCTGAGATAAGAGCCAAGCTAAAGGCAGTCAAAAGCAGACTATATAATGCAGAGGAATAAATAAGTGACTTAGAAGTCAGGATAACAGAAGTCACACAATCAGAATAGCAGACAGATAAGCAAGTAAAAACCAATGAAAGCAATATAAGGGACCTATGGGATGATATAAAGTATGCCAACCTATGCATAATGGGGGTCCCAGAAGGAGAAGAAAGAGAAAAGTGGATTGAAAAAGTTTTTGAAGAAATCATGACTAAAAAGTTAACAAATCTAAACAAGGAAACAGATATCCAAGTACAGGAGGCACAGAGGGCCCCAAATAACAAGAACCCAAACAGACCTACATCAAGACATATTATAATTAAGATGGCCAAAGTTAAAGATAAAGAAAGGATTCTAAAGACATCAAGAGAAAAACAGAGTTACTTACAGGGGAACCCCATAAGGCTTTCAGTTGATTTTTCTACACAAACACTGCTGGCCAGAAGGGAGTGGCAAGATATATTCAAAGTTCTGAATAAGAAAAAGCTACAACATAGGATACACTATCCAGCAAGCTTATCCTTTAGAGTAGAAGGAAAGATAAATAATTTCACACACATGCAAAAACTAAAATAATTCAGCAATACTAAACCTACTCTAAGAGAAGTATTGAAAGGCCTATTCTAAATAGAAAAGAAGAGAAACTATAGAAATGAGAAAACCATAACGGGAAATGTGATAACTACAGTGAATTGCAAGAGAAGAAACATGAAGATGTAAAAAAATAAAAAAATAACAATAAAGAATATCCAAATTGTAAAAGATGGGAGAGGAGAGAAAGAAAATATAGATTTTTCCTGCTCTTCTTTTTCTTTGTTCTTTATAGCATGTGTTTGAGCCTACATGACTATCAGTCTAAAGCAAATAGATAAAGTAAGAAATTAGCATACTTGAAAAACAAGGCAACCACAAATCAAAAGCATACAACAGAGTCAGGGGGAAAAAAAAGAAACCAAGATAATACAAAAGAAAATTATCAAAACCAAGAAGAAAAAGAAAAAGGAAAAGAAAGGAACAAAGAAGAAATACCAAATCAACTGGAAAACAAAGTTCAAAATGGCAATAAACAAACATCTATCAATAATTACTATAAATGTCAAAGCACTAAATTCTCAAATCAAAAGACACAGAGTAGCAGATTGGATAATAAATCAAAATCCTACAACATGCTGCTTATAAGAGAACCACTTTAGAGTGAAGGACACATGTAGATTGAAAGTGAGAGAATGGAAAAAGATATTTCATGAAAATGGAAATGACAAGAAAGCAGAAGTAGCAATACTCATATCAGACAAAATAGACTTTAAAACAAAGACCATAAATAAAGATAAAGAAGGACACTATAAAATGGTCAAAGGAACAATACAAGATGAGGATGTTACACTCATTAACACATCTGCACCCAATATAGGAGCACCTAAATATATAAAACAAATATTAACAGACATAAAGGGAGAAATTGATGGGAATACAGTAACAGCAGACTTGAACACCACACTAACTTCATTGGACAGGTATTCCAGATAGAAAATCAATATGATAACATAGATACTAAATGACACAAGAGAACAGTTGGACCTGGTTTATATTTTTAAGACATCACATCCCCCAAAAACAGAATATACACTCTTTTCAACTGCTTATAGAACATTCTCTAGGGTAGACTACATACTTGGGCACAAAAGAAGCCTCAACAAATTTAAGAGACTAGAAATTATTTCAGGCAATTTCCCTGACCACAATGGCAAGAAACTACAAATCAAATACAGAAAAACAAATGGGGAAAAACACATCACAGAGACTAAACAACATGCTACTAAAAAACCAGTGGGTCAATGATGAAACTGAAGAAGAAATTAAAAATTACCCTGAGACAAATGACAATGAAAACACAATCACAAAATCTATGGGATGCAGCAAAAGCAGTCCTAACAGAGAAGTTAATAGCAATACAGTCCTTCCTCAGAAAAGAAGAACAATCTCAAATAAAATAACCTACCACAAAAAGAATTAGAAAAAGAAGAACAAACAAAACCTAAAGTCAGCAGAAGGAAAAAAAAAATAATAAAGATCAGGGAGGAAATAAATAAAATAGAGATTTTAAAAAACAATAGAAAAAATCAATCAAACCAGAGCTGTTTTTAAAAGAGTAAACAAAATTCATAAACCTTTGGCCAGACTCTTCAAGAAGAAAAGAGAGAGGACACAAGTAAAATAAGAAATGCAAATGAAGAGATTACAACCAATGTGATAGAAATACAAAAAATCATAAGAGAAAACTATGAACAGATATATGGCAATAAATTACACGACTTAGGAGAAATGGACAAGTTTCTAGAAACATAAAGTCCACCAAAAATGAATCAAGAGGAAATAGATCATTTGAACAGACCAATCACTAGAAGTGAAATAGATTCAGCAATTAAAAAAAAAATCCCTACAAACAAATGTCCAGGACCAGATGGCTTCACTGGGGAATTCTATCAAACATACAAAGAAAAGCTCATACCAATTCTTCTCAAACTATTCCAAAAGATTGAAGAGGAGGGAATATTCCCAAACTCATTCATGAAGCCCACATCACACTGATATGAAAGCGAGACAAATACACTACCAAAAAATAAAGCTATACGCCAATATTGTTGATGAACATAGATGCAAAAATCCTAAGCAACATATTAGCAAACAGAATCCAACAGTACATGAAAAAGATCATATGCCATGATCAAGTTGAGTTCACCCAGGGACACAAGGATGGTTCAACATATGCAAATCAGTCAACGTGGTGCACGACATCAACAAGAGAAAGGCTAAAAACCACATGATCATCTCAATAGATGCAGAAAAAGCTTTTGATAAAATTGAACACCAATTTATGATAAAAACTCTCACTAAAGCGGGTATAGAGTGAACATATCTCAACATAATAAAAGCTATTTATAACAAACCTACAGCCAGCATAACACTCAATGGTGAAAATCTGAAAACTTTCCCACTAAAATCTAGAATAAGACAAGGATGCCAACTCTTTTTTAAAAATTTTTTATTGATTTATAATCATTTTACAATATTGTGTCCAGTGTAGAAAACAATTTTTCAGTTATACATGAACATATATATATTCATTCTCACATTTTTTCTCTGTGAGCTGCCATAAGATCTTGTTTATATTTCCCTGTGCTATACAGTATAATCTTGTTTATCTATTCTACATTTTGAAACCCCAGTCTATCCCTTCCCGCCCCCAGCCCCCTTGAAAACCACAAGTTTGTATTCTATGTCTGAGTCTGTTTCTGTTTCGTATTTAAGTTTTGCTTGTTTTTTTCTTCTGTTTGTTTGATTTGTTTTGTTTTGTTTTGTTTTAGATTCCACATATGAGCGATCTCATATGGTATTTTTCTTTCTCTTTCTGGCTTACTTCACTTAGAATGACATTCTCCAGGAGCATCTATATTGCTGCAAATGGCATTATGTTGTCGGTTTTATGGCTGAATAGTATTCCATTGGATAAATATACCACAATTTCTTTATCCAGTCATCTGTTGATGGACATTTAGGCTGTTTCCATGTCTTGGCTATTGTAAATAGTGCTGCTATGAAAATTGGGGTGCAGGTGTCTTTTTGAACTAGGGTTCCTTCTACATATATGTCAAGGAGCAGGATTCCTGGGTCAGGTGGTAAGTCTATTCCTAGTCTGTTGAGGAATCTCCATACTGTTTTCCACAGTGGCTGCACCAAACTGCATTCCCACCAGCAGTGTAGGAGGCTTCCCCTTTCTCCACAGGCTCTCCAGCACTTATCATTTGTGGACTTTTAAATGATGGCCATTCTAACTGGTGTGAGGTGATATCTCATTGTATTTTTGATTTGCATTTCTCTGATAATTAGTGATATTAAGCATTTTTTCATGTGCCTGTTGATCATTTGTATGTCTTCCTTGGAGAATTGCTTGTATAGGTCTTTTGTCTATTTTTGGTTTGGGTTGTTTGTTTTTTTCTTATGAAGTCGTCTGAGCTGCTTATATATTCTGGAGATCAAGCCTTTGTCAGTTTCATTGTTTGCAAAAATTTTCTCCCATTCCGTAGGTTGTCTTTGTTTTACTTATGGTCTCCATTGCTGTGCAGAAGCTTGTAAGTTTCATTAGGTCCTATTTGTTTATTCTTGCTTTTATTTCTATTGCTTGAGTAGACTGTTCTAGGAGAACATTTTTGAGACGTATGTCAAATAATGTTTTACCTATATTTTCTTCTTGGAGGTTTATTGTATCTTGTCTTATGTTTAAGCGTTTGATCCATTTTGAGTTTATTTTTGCATATGGTGTAAGGGAGTGTTCTAGCTTCATTGTTTTACATGCTGCTGTCCAGTTTTCCCAACACCATTTGCTGAAGAGACTGTCTTTATTCCATTGTGTATTCTTGACTACTTTGTCAAAGATTAGTTGACCAAAAGTTTGTGGGTTCATTTCTGGGCTCTCTGTTCTGTTCCATTGGTCCATATGTTTGTTTTTGTATGAATACCATGCTGTCTTGATGACTGTAGCTCTATAGTACTGTCTGAAGTCTGGGAGAGTTATTCCTCCAGCCTCTTTCTTTTTCTTCAGTAATGCTTTGGCAATTCTAGGTCTTTTGTGGTTCCATATAAATTTTATTATGATTTGTTCTAGTTCTGTGAAATATATCCTAGGTAATTTGATAGGGATTGCATTAAATCTGTAGACTGCCTTGAGAAGTGTAACCATTTTAACTATTTTGGATTCTTCCAATCCAAGAGCATGGGATATCTTTCCATTTTTTTTAAGTCTTCTTTAATTTCCTTCATCAGTGGTTTATAGTTTTCTGTGTATAGTTCTTTCTCCTCCTTGATTAGATTTATTCCTAGGTGTTTTGTTACTTTGGGTGCTATTTTCAAGGGGATTGTTTCTTTACTTTCTTTTCCTGTTGACTCATCATTAGTGTAAAGAAATACCACTGAGTTTTGAACATTAATCTTGTAACCTGCTACCTTGCTGAATTCTTTAATCAGCTCTAGTAGTTTTTGTGTGGACATTTAAAGATTTTCTATATATAGTAACATGTCATCTGCATATAGTGACACTTTTATCTCTTCTTTTCCAATTTGGATCCCTTTTATTTCTCTCTCTTGCCTGATTGCTGTGGTTAGGACTTCCAAGACTATGTTGAATAGGAGTGGTGATACTGGGCATCCTATGTCTTTCCCATATTTTAGAGGGAAGCTTTTGAGTTTTTCACCATTGAGTAATATGCTGACTGTAAGTTTGTCATATATAGCTTTTATGATGATGGGATATGTTCCCTCTATACCCACTTTGGTAAGAATTTTTATCATAAATGAGTGCTCAATTTTATCGAATGCTTTTCCTGCATCTATTGACATGATCATGTGGTTTTTGTCCTTTCTCTTGTTGATGTGATGCATTACATTGATTGATTTGCATATGTTGAACCACCCTTGTGTCCCTGGGATAAACCCCACTTGGTCATGATGTATAATCTTTTTTCTGTGTTGTTGGATTCTATTTGCTAATATTTTGGTGAGGTATTTTGCATCTATTTTCATCAGTGATATTCATCCATAATTCTCCTTTTTGGTAGTATCTTTGCCTAGTTTTGGTATCAGGTTGGCTTCATAGAATGAATTTGGTAATATTCCATCCTTTTCAATCGTCTGGAAGAGTTTGAGAAGGACTGGTAGGAGTTCTTCTTTGTATGTTTGGTAGAATTCCCTGGTGAAGCCATCCGGTCCTGGACTTTTCTTTGTAGGGAGGTTTTTTATTGCTATATTGATTTCATTTCTAGTAATCAGTTTATTCAAGTGCTCAGTTCCTTCTTGGTTCATTCTTGGTGGAATTTATGTTTCCAGAAACTTGTCCATCTCCTCTAGGTTATCCAGCTTGTTTCCATATAGTTTTTCATAATATTCTCATATGATATTCAGTATTTCTATGTTATTTGTTGAATTTCTCCATTTTCCTTTGTTATTTTGCTGATTTGTACTCTTTCTTTTTTCTTCTTTGTGAGTTTGGCCAGAGGTTTGTCGATTTTATTTACTTTTTCAAAAAAACAGCTTTTGGTTTGATTTTTTTCTATTTTCTTTAATCTCTATTTGATTTATTTCCTTCCTGACCTTTAGTATTTCCTTCCTTCTGCTGCCTTTTGGGGTTTTTGCTCTTCTGTTTCTAATTCTTTTAGCTGGTGGCTTAGATTTTTTATTTGATATTGTTCTTCTTTTTTGAGGAAGGCCTGTATCACCATAAATTTCCCTCTTAGCACTGCCTTTGCTGTGTCCCATAAGTTTTGTGTGTTTGTGTTTTCATTTTCATTTGTCTCAAGGTATTTATTAATTTCAACTTTGATTTCATCATTGACACATTGCTTTTTTAAATAGCATGTTGTTTAATCTCCATGCTTTCCTCTTTTCTCCTTTGTTTCTCTGTAGTTGATTTCTTGTTTCATGGCATTGTGTTCAGTAAAGATGCTTGAGATAAGTTCTATCTTCTTAAAATTGTTGAGGTTTCTTTTCTGCCCAAGTACATGAGCAATCCTAGAAAATGTTCCATGTGTACTTGAAAAGAAGGTATATCCTATTTTTGGGGGGTGTAATGCTCTGAAATTATCCACCAAATCTCATTTTTCTATTGTATTATTTATTTTCTCTGTTACCTTATTTATTTTCTTTCTGGAAGATTGGTCTAGTGATGTTAATTCAGTGTTAAAATCTCTGACTATGATTGTATTCCCATCAATATCCCCCTTTATCTCTGTTAGTAATTGCTTTATGTACTTAGGTGCTCCTATATTGGGTGCATATATATTAATGAGTGTAATATCCTCATCTTTTATTACTCCTTTAATCATTATAAAATGTCCTTCTTTATCTTTCTTTATGGCCTTTGTTTTAAAGTCTATTTTGTCTGAAATTAGTACTGCTACACCTGTTTTTTTGGCTTTTCCATTTGCATGGAATATCCTTTTCCATCCTTTCACTCTCAATCTATATGTGTCCTTCTCCCTAATGTGGGTCTCTTGTATGCAGCGTATTGAAGGTTCTTGCTTTATTATCCAGCCTGCAACTCTATGTCTTTTGACTGGAGCATTTAGTCCATTAACATTTACAGTAATTAATGATAGATGTGCATTTATTGCCATTTTGAACTTATTTTTGCAGTTGATTTGATATTTACTCTTTGTTCCTTTCTTCTTCCTTTTGTGGTTTGGTAATTTTCCTTTGTTATTATCTTGGATTTTATTTAGTTTTTGTGACTCTCTTGTATGTTTTTGGCTTGTGGTTATCCTTTTTTGTAAGTCTATTAGCCCATTACTATAGCTGTTTTTATTAAACTGATAGTAACATTATCTCAAATCCAAGGAATACCACTCTATTCAGTATAGAATTGGAGTCCTAGCCATAGCAATTAGAGAAGAAAAAGAAATAAAAGGAATCTAAATTGGAAGAGTAGAGGTAAAATTGTCCATTATATGTGGATGACATGATACTATATACAGAAAACCCTAAAGGCTCCACACAAAAACTACTAAAGCTGATAAAAGAATTCAGGAAGGTAGCATGATAGATTAACATACAGAAATCATTGGCATTCCTTTTCCCTAGCAATGAAATATCAGGAAAGGGAAGGAAAGAAACTGTCTTTTTAAAAATTGCATCCCCCCCCCAAAAAAAAAAAACTTAGGAATAAATCTGATCAATGAAGTGAAAGAATTATCTGTGGAGAACTGCAAAACATTCACTAAGGAAATTAAAGATGACTTAAGGAAATGGAAAGATATCCCGTGTTCTTATATTGGAAGAAATAATATTGTTAAAATGGCCATACTACCCAAATCAATCTAAAGAGCTAATGGGATCCCTATCAAATTACCCAGGATTCTTTGCACATATCTAGAACAAATAACCCTAAAATTGATATGGAATCACAAAGTGCCTAGAACTGCTAAAGCATAATGGGGAAAAAAAGGATGAAGCTGGAGGGATAACCCTCCCAGACTTTAGACAATACTACAGAGCTACAATAATCAAAAAAGTAAGGTATTAGTACAACAACACACATATGGATGAATGGAACAGAATAGGGAGTCTAGAAATAAACTCAAAAACTTTGGGTCAATTAATCTTTGACGAAGGAGGCAAGAACATACAATGGGGTAAAGACAGTCTCTTCAGCAAATGGTGTTGGGAAAACTAGACAGCTGCATGTAAATCAATGATGTTAGAATACTCCCTCACACTATACACAAAAATAAACACAAAATGGCTTAAAGACTTAAATATAAGACAAGACACGATAAACCTCTTAGAAGAAAACATAGGCAAAACATTATCTGACATAAATCTTAGCAATGTTCTCCAAGAACATTGGGTAGATGTTCTCCATCTACCCAAACAATAGAAATAAAAGCAAAATTAAACAAATGGGACTTATTTAAACTCATAAGCTTTTGCCCAGCAAAGGAAATCATAAGCAAAACAAAAAGACAACCTATGAATTGGGAGAAAATATTTACAAAGGATGAGACTGGCAAGGGCTTAATTTCCAGAATATATAAACAGCACATTTAACTTAATAAGAAAAAAAAGAAACAACCCAATCCAAAAGTGGGCAGAAGTCCTAAACAAGCAGTTTTCCAACAAAGACATACAAATGGCTAATAGGCACATGAAAAAATGTTCCATGTCACTGATTATCAGAGAAAAATAAATAAAAGCTACAATTGCTTATCAGTTCACACCAGTCAGAATGGCCATCATTCAAAAGTCCACAAACAATAAATGTGGGAGAGGCTGTGGAGAAAAGGGAACCCTTCTACACTGTTGGTGGGAATGTAGTTTGGTGCAGCCATTATGGAAAACAGTATGGAGATTATTCAAAAGACTGAAAATAGACTTACCATATGATCTAGCAATCCCACTCCTGGGTATATATCCAGAGGGAACCTTAATTCAAAAACAGACACGCACCCCAATGTTCATAGCAGAACTATTTACAATGGCTAAGATATGGAAACAACCTAAATGTCCATCAACAAATGACTGGATAAAGAAGTGGTATATTTATACAATGGAATGCTACTCAGCCATAAAAAAATAATAAAATAATGCCACTTGCAGCAACATGGATGGACCTGTATATTGTCATTCTAAGTGAAGTAAGCCAGAAAGAGAAAGAGAAATACCATATGATATCACTTATATGTGGAATCTTTAAAAAAGATGAACTTATTTACAAAACAGAAACAGACTCACATAGGAAACAAACTTATGGTTACTAGGGGAGAAGAACATGGGAAGGGATAAATTGGGAGTTTGAGATTTGCAGATACTAATTTATATATATAAAATAGATAAACAACAAGCTTATACTGTTTATCACTGGGAACTATATTTAATATCTTGTAATAACTTATGGTGAAATAGAATATGAGAAAGAATATATGTATGTTTCTATATGACTGAAGCATTGTGCTGTACACCAGAACTTGACACAACATTGTAAACTGACCATACTTAAGTATATATAAAAAAAAAAAAAACTAAAGGAGCTTTTTTATTAAAGTATAATTAGTTATAATATATCAATTTCTGGTGTATAGCACAATGTCCCAGTCATGCATATACATACATATATTCATTTTCATATCCTTTTTCATTAAAGGTTAATACAAGATATTGAATACAACTCCCTGTGCTACAGAAGAAATTTAGTTTTTATCTATTTTTATACATAGTGGCTAACATTTGCAAATCTCAAACTCCCAAAATTATCTCTTCCCACCCCCTTCCTCCCAGTAACCATAAGAATATTTACTATGTCTGCAAATCTGTTTCTGTTTTGTAGATGAGTTCATTAGCATCCTCTTCTTTTTTTAGATTCCACATATAAGTGATATCATATGGTATTTTTCTTCTCTTTCTGGCTTACTTCAATTAGAATGATGATCTCTGGGTTCATCCATGTTGCTGCAAATGGGATTATTATATTCTTTTTTATGGCTGAGTAACTTTCCATTGTATAAATATACCACAACTTCTTTATCTAGTCATCATTTGATGGACATTTAGGTTGCTTGCATGTCTTGGCTATTGTATATAGTGGTGCTATGAACATTGCGGTGTATGTATCTTTTTGAATTAGAGTTCCCTCAAGATATATGCCCAGAAGTGGAATTGCTGGACCATATGGTAAGTCTATTTTTAGTTTTATGAGGAATATCCATACTGTTTTCCATAATGGATGCACCAAACTATATTCCAACCAGCAGTGTAAGATAAAGGAGTTATTGTTTAATGGGTACAGAGTTTCCAAGATGAAAAGAGTTCTGGAGATGGGTGGTGTGATGATTGCACAGCATTATGAATATATTTAATAACACTGAACTGTACACTTAAAAATAGTTAAGATGGTAAATTTTATGTTATGTGCCTGTTACCACAATTTTTTAAATGGGAAAAAGGTTAAGAAACAAACTAAAGAAGGAAAATCATATAATCTTATCATTTGTTGCAGAAAGAGCATTTTGCAAAATTCAATATCCTTTCATGATAAATACTCTCAGAAAAATAAGAATAGATGGAATCTTCTTCAATTTAATAAAGAGCATCTACAAAAACACCTATAGCTAGCAATATATATAATAGTAAAAGATCTTATGCTTTCTCCTTAAGATCAGGAGCAATTCAAGGATGTCTACTCCCAGTACTCTTATTCAACTTAATACTGGAAGTTTTAGCCAGTGCAGTAAGGTAAGAAAATAAAATAAGCAGCATACAGTTCATAGAGGAAGAATGAAAACTGCCCTTATTTGCAAATGACATAATGGTCTACATAGGAAATATCAAGAAATCTACAAATGAAGTAAAAAAAAGTGAATTCAGCAAGATAACAAGATACAAGATTACATACAAAATCAATTGCATATTTATATACTAACAATGACCATGTAGATACCACAATTAAAAATATAATACCATTTACAATCATTCAAAATTTTGTTGCAAATCTAACAAAACATTTATAGGATTTGTATACTGAAAATTGCAAAGCACTGAGGAAAGAAATCAAAGATATAAATAAATGAAGAGGTAAACTACATTCATGGATTGGAAGAGTCAATATTGTAAAGCCAATTCTCCCTAAATTGATTTATAGTTTAATGCAATTCTTATAAAAATCCCAGCAAAGTTTCTTGTAGATATAAAGAAGTTTATTCTAAAAATTGTTTGGAAAGGCAAAGGAACTATAATAGATAAACCAATTATGAAAAACAAGAAGAAAGTTGAGTGGAATCACTCTACCCAACTTTAAGACTTCTTATATAGGTTCAGAAATTAAAAGTGTGATATTGGTGAAGGGAAAAACACATAAATCAATGGAACAGAGTAGAGAACCCAGAAATAGATCCACACAAATACACCCAATTTCTTTGTACAAAGGTTAAAAAACAATTCAGTCTGAAGGCATAAACAACAAATGGTGCTAGGCATTGGATATCCATAGGCAAAACATTATACCCACTCCTTATACAAAAAATTAACTCAAGTTCTGTGAAAAATATCCTGAGTAATTTGATAGGGATTGCATTAAATCTGCAGATTGCTTTGGGTTGTATGGCCATTTTAGCAATATTAATTCTTCCAATCCAACAACATGGGACATTTTTCACAGAACTAGAACAAACCATAATAAAATTTATATGGAATCACAACAGGCCCAGAATTGCCAATACTGAAGAAAAAGAATGAAGCTGGAATACTAACCCTCCCAGGCTTCAGACAATACTACAGAGCTACAATAACCAAAACAGCATAGTATTGGTACAAAAACAGACACTTGGATCAATGGAACAGAATAGAGAGCCCAGAAATAAACCCACAAACTTTGGGTCAATCTTTGATAATGGAGGCAAGAACATACAGTGGAATAAAGACAGTCTCTTCAGCAAACAGTGTTGGGAAAACTGGACAGCTGCATGTAAATCAATGAAGTTAGACTACTCCCTAACACTATACATAAAAATGAACTCCAGTATTTTCTGGTGTTCATAGCAGCACTATTTACAATAGCCAAGATATGGAAATGACCTAAATGTCCATCGACAGATGACTGGATAAAGAAGCTGTGGTATATTTCTACAATGGAATACTACTCAGCCATAAAAAGAATAAAATAATGCCATTTGCAGCAATATGGATGGAACTGGAGATTGTCATTCTAAGTGAATTAAGCCAAAAATAGAAAAATAACATATGATATCACTTATATGTGGAATCTGAAAAAAAAAAAGACAAATGAACTTATTTACAAAACAGAAACAGACTCACAGAAATGGAAAACAGACTTATGGTTGCTGGAAGGGAAGAAGGTGGGAAGGGATAAACTGGGAGTTCGAGATTGACAAATACTAAGTAATATATATAAAATAGATAAACAATACATTTATATTGTATAGCATAGGGAATTATATTCAATATCTCGTAACTTATGGTGAAAAAGAATATGAAAACAAATATATATATATATATACGTTCATGTATGACTGAAGCATTATGCTGTACACCAGAAATTGATGCAACATTGGAAATTGACTATATATATATATATATATATGCACCAACAAGGTTATAGAGAAGATTGAATTAGAAAAAAATTAACTCAAAATGTATCATAGTTTTAAGTACAAAATTTTAAACTACAAAATTTTTAGAAGAAAACATAAAAGAAAATCCCTGGGACCTAGGGCTTGGTGATAAGTTCTTATATTTGACACCAAAAGCAGAATGTATGAAAGGGAAAATTGATAAATTGAGTCTGATCTTATCAACATTAAAACTTTTGCTCTTTAAAAGACTCCATCAAAATAATCAAAAGACAAGCTACATGCTGGAAGAAATATCTGCAAACTGTGTATCTGTCAAAGGACTTATATCTACAACATATAAAGAACTCACCTGTTTCCCAGAATTTGTCAGATTTGAACAGTGTGTATCTGGCATTTGTTCCTACATCTGTAAGACATTCCTAAATTTTCTATTGTCAGTCTTGTCTGAATCTGACCCTTATAATTGAGCCTTTAGCCTGATTCTGATGCCTAATAATAACTGCCTGAACTTCCATACATTAACACGAGATATAAGCTATTTACCATTAATTTACAGACACTTTGCTGGCCTGAGAATGCTTCTACCTGTAAAAAGGGATTGATAGTACCTGGCCTACTAGTAAGGTAACATTGTTTTTGTAAGAAGTTTTAAAAAGTATTATTATCCTCATTTTCCAGATTGGACTAATGAAGACCTAAGAGATGTAGTGATTTACCCAGGATTATATACCTAAGTAGGAGATAAAAAGCTGAGAACCCAGAGTTTTTGCTTCCTAGTTGGATGGTCTTTCTCCAAACTTCAAAGTATTTCTCATACCAGGCTCCCTCAATAATATCAGAATGTAATGATACCTAAAAGAGATTTTTAAACTCTTCCAGTTGATAGAATTTACAGTTTGTAAAATTTAGTAATACACTCACTCATCTTTCAATAAACACATACTGAGACCTTACAATGATACAGGACTTAGGCTAAGTAGTGTGGAACTAGTTGAGGTGTTCAAAGAGGGATCACTACTGAATAATTCTCAATAAATAATTCTCTAGGAGCACTACTGTCTACAACAGTCTGAAGTTTTCTAAGAGACCTATTTAGAATTCCACATTTAAAAGAGTTTGCCAGAGATCAAACTATTCATTTCCTACCTCCAAGTAAAGGTACACCCAACTTAGGATGACTATAATCATAATTAATGCTAATATAGTATCAAGCACTGATCTAAACACTACCCCCCCACACACAGTAATTTAATCCATACCATAATTCTAAGAGATAAGTGCTATTACCTCCACTTTAGAGATGAGGGAATTAAGATTAGGAAGAGACTTCTCATATTGCTAGTAAGTAGCTGAGCCAAGATTTGAATTCAGTCTGTTGTGGGAGTCTGCACTCTCAGTCACTTCACTCTTCAGCTCCTGCATTATTTCATGGCTATTAAACAGTACTCTCAAAATATCTCCACCAACCTAAGGTGAAAGATAGAAAGCAAAAGGAAGGAAACACAGTAGAAGTCTAATTGAGTACTCCGTATTTAGCTTTATGCTCAGAGAAACATATCCCACCATTGGAGGGAAAAACAAAAGCCATAGTTCTCATAAAGGAGAGATGGAGAGATTAAACTTGGACTTTTATTATATTCTCTTAAAAGGTAGTACAATTGAAATGTTCTGGGGAGAGTTTCTTGGGGTATTTTTTCATTATTTTTTGGTCTCTTTAATATAGTCTCAACTGGAAATTAAATGGAAAAAATGTAGCATTTCTACTGAGCTTTTGAATCCTTTGACATATGTTCCAAAAGTGTTACTCATCCTATCTCCACCCCCTACTCCCCACAATGTCACAATCCAAGAAGTAGTACAATGTACCTTTTGGGAAAAATGACTCTTTCCAATACTTTTGAATCATAAGAATGTATCCTTTTCTCCCTTGATGATTTCCCACCTCAATTTCCCAGCAAAGAGTGTTTCCTAATGCCTACACCATTGGCAGTATTTCCACCATGAAAAGCTGCCTCACAGTCCTGCTACATTCTCAAGTGGATAGTAATGTTGAAAATCCTAACAACTCTGCCAGGAAGAGTGACAGAGAGGTAGGCTACCTGTCCAGTGATTTCTGCTGTGATAATGTTTCTGTGAGAGAAGTTATCCTACAAGAACACATCCACCAGAGCTGCCTGTGCCACAGGGGATAAGTGAAAGGAAAGTTAAGTATTGGGGAGAGGATGGAAGAGGACAAACAGCACATGAACAAAGGACATTCAGTTGTTTCAAGAATGGAGAGTAAAATGGAGGGCAACGGACTCTGGAACTCTTCTGTTACTTCCCCCAAAGAATGTAATAATAGTTTTACGGAGAAGAATTGGATGTATTATGTATATTCCACCAGAGGAGTCACAATAGATCTGATCCATCTATTACAGAATCCTCAGGCTAGAGTGTAATCTTCCCTTCCCCTACCTTCCAGAGAGAAAGTACTAGAAAAGAACATACCTGTCATATGTAGAAATGCTAGCTTATTTCTAAAGACTTACAAGAAAAAGTTTTGCCCTGTTTTGTCAAACAGATTTCTCTTAGATACCAACAAAGACCAAATCCCTTCAGATGGTCTGTCTGCCTGGGTTTGACTTTAGAGGTCAGGAACATTCAATCATGCCACAGTATATCCCCTTGACTCATCCTTCTGATGACCCCTGAGATGGGGTGGGCCTCTAGTAAGAACTTGGAAGGGGGTGGCTCCAAGATACTTATCCCTACTCACCCCTTAGGTAATCCACCCACACCCTGGAGCCAAAGCTCCCATTAGTCTGGCCTTATCTGGCATAGCTACCCTTGTTATTTTTGGCCAAGATGGAAATTACAGCAAACTGTTTCATGATTTTCATCAAGCTCAGCAGTGAGGGAAGCTGAAGGCTCATGGCAGACAGGTGCAGAGAAACTGAAGGTAAAGGATTCCAGACACAGCTTTCATAGCACAAACAGTCAATTTGGGGGTTAGAAGTGAGGAGTAGGGTGTGGCAACTAGGAGAAAAGATCAAAGATTAAGGTTTTTAAAAAACTTTTTCACAATAAAAAACAAACATGTAGAAACAGAGAACAGAGTAGTGGTTACCAGAGGAGAAGGTGTATGGGGGAGGGAAAAATGCATAAAGGGAGCCAACTGTATGGTGATATATGGAAACTAAATTTTTGGTTGTGAATACACTTTACTCTATGTAGAAGTAGAAATATAATTTTGTATACATGAAGCATATAATGTTATAAACCAATGTTATCTCAGTAAAAAATAAATTATAATCCTTTTCACTAATTGTTTTGCATTTCAGAGAGATAGCCAAAAAAAAAACTGCTTTATATCTTAGAGGTAAATTTTTGCCCCACAGGTAAATATATATATATATATACCCTACATTTGGTTCCAAAAAAAAAAAAGTACAAAGATAAGATTGAGAAGATATGACTTTCCAACAGCACAGACTTTGCAAACTCAGGCCCAGTTAGCTGATTCTGAATTCAGAATGAGTTAACAAGCTGTCAAAAATTCTAAAGTTAGGTTGTATCAACAGAAGTATACTGCTCAGAATTAAAGTAATAGTTCCACTTTATTCTGGGTTGGTAAGACCACTTGAGATATTATTTTTCCTGCTGGATACCATAGTTTATGACTGATATTGGTAAGGTGGATTGTATCACAAAGCAGTAGCAAGGATGAGGAGAAGCCTGAAAACCACTGAATGTGAGGAACAGTAAAATGAACTAGAGATGCTTATCATAAAGAATAGATTAGCTATTTTAAGGGCTATAATAGGAAACTGAAATGAGACTTGTCCCATATAATACAAATAAGACATAAGATTACTGGGTGGAGGTTCCAGACAAGCACACCTTCTATCAAGTCTGGAAATATGCCAGAACTCAAGGAGGTAAGTCTCAAAATCAGTTTTAAATTGACTGGCTACAGTGATTGCTTACTAATAGCAGGTAGAAGCAACAGTGAGCTAGCAGAAAGAGGGATTATCAGAGGACCCAGAATATTGATGGGGAAAGCTGTCAATTTCAATGACGTGAGAATGAAAGTAAACTCAGGAAGAACTTAAATATCAGAGGGGCAAAGCAAAAAAATAAGAGCAAAGTAAGGTGGACTCCCAGATAGTATGAGTGGAAATCAAATAACCAGAAGAAATGTACATAGTAGTTCCAGATTAAGTCCAGTTAGGAGAACCAAGACAGAAACAGTAGCCATGGCCAGAAACATCAATGACAATTGGATTTTAACTAGCAAGTTACGTTATGGCTCCTTCAGAAATAGAAAAATTTTGAGAGAGTGACTCAAAAGAACAACTGACTATAAAGGTCCCTGCCCCCAAGTGGTTAAATGAATCTTAAAGCTAGAAGATACCTTAGAGAGTATATATAGTCAATCCTCTGCTTCAGTTCTACCTTGAAACTATTTTTTGCACTGAGTGCATATTTCTACAACATGCTAGTTTCAAACTGATAACTAGGCAAAGCACACAAACTTCACACTTGAGCAACACCATTTACCTATAAGACAACTAGACAGCCTTTCTCACTAGGACAGCTATATTTTAGAACATTGCAATGTACTTCATCTGAACACTACTTTCATGCCAACTATAGGGCAAACACCAAGAACTTCCTTCATATTGTCTCTTTCCACAACTTTCTCCACTGTATACGATTACCTTAGGTACTCAGAGCAGTGTAGGCTGACTTCCAAATATTCCTTCCATAGCCCAAGGACTTATATGAATGACCTGATGGAAATAGTACTTCTCAAGGATTCCTACTACCCTAGAAATAACATACAGCTGCTCAATTTCTGTTCATTGTGTTATAAATTCCATAGCCTTTTAGTTACAGCTATCAAATATTCTTGAGACCTACCCCATCTCCCAATGATCCTGAGCCAAAACTAGCTCTACATTCTAGTCAATATCACAAATTTCATTTTTTGTACAAGTAAAAATAAAGTGGGGATTACATACATAGGGCTTCTAGTACAGACAAAATAGTGTAAATTCATGTCTCTCTCCCTTTTCCCCACAATTACAAGTAACAAGCAAAAGAGAACTCTTAAAGGTAGAACTAGTTAGGAATCCCCAGGATTACAGGAAAAACATAGCAGCAGGGTGACTTACTTCATGCCATTCAACAAAAGAAAGTTACCCAAGCCTGGCATTTCCTGACCTCCAACTTAACAACAGAAGATGATGCAAGTACGCTTATTTTGCCCCCAGATCACTCGGAGTCCTGCCTACAATACCAGGCCAGCTTAGCACCACAGGCAAAGAGGTTTGGCCACCCCACTGATAAAAATTGGCGAGAAGAAGTGTTCTCTTCTGTAGGGCCTGAAACTCCTGTACCCAACCAAAAGATACTGGGTGGCTGGGTAGCACTAACAAAGAGATCCTTCCACAACCACCACCACCTGGGTAGAAGTACTCTATTCTCACAGGCTAGAGACTCCTTTCCACCACTGAGAAACACCAGATGACCTTGCTTGGGGAAGTCCCTTCTGCCTCTTCTTTTAGCATCATCTGAGTCCAGCAAGAGCCCCAGTAGCACAAGACAAACCAAGCAGATGAGAATAGAACAAGAAAGGTTCTGAAAGTTACACTTTCATTGAAACCACAGCTCACAGAAGTAGTCCAGGATCTGCATGCTAAACCTAAACAGGATGACTACCTGCTAAAACAAAAAATTTAAATAAGACTCAGAATCTGCTAATATAATAGAAAAAATGTCCAGGAAACAATAAAAAAAAAAAAACACCTATCTTAACAAGAACAATGAAAATCACAACCTGGATGAGAAAAGACAATCAACTAATGACATCATCAAAATGAATCAAATTATTCATTATTGGAATTACCTGACAAGTCTTTTAAGGCAATAAGGATTTTAAAATTTTTTAAAAGATTCAGTAAGTGCTACAAATTATTTTGAAATACAAGAAGAAATAGAAAATCTCAACAAAGAAAGAGATGTTACAATAAAAAAAACAAATGGAAATTATAGAACTAAGGAATGCAATAGCAGAAAAATATTTTAACTTATGAATACACTCAGTAGTCAAGTATAAATAACAGAATATAAAATCAGTGAATTCAAGATCAATTATGATTTACCCAACCTGAACAACAGAAATAGGCTGGGGAGAAAATTAATGGAATCTCAGGAACTTGTGGGATAATAATAGCAAAAGATTTAACATTCATATCATTGAGTTCCAGAAGAGGAGAAAGAAAGTAGAGCTCAAAACCTCTCAAAGCTGTTGAAAGATATAAACCCCCAGATTCAAGAAGCTAAGTAAATCCCAAATAGGATAAACCTAAAGAAATCCATGCCAAGACACGTCATAATTAAACCTGTGAAAACTAAAGGAAAAGCAAAACATGCTGAAATTAAAAAAGAAGAAATAATACATCAAGATCTGACCAATGCTTTACTAACAGTCACCATTGCTGGCTACTGTACCTCAAGATATGGAAAAAAAATTGACCCCAAAACAATGTCTACCAATAATTTTACCCCTCACCTCATATTTACCCTTTGCTTCCCACTTCAGTGGCTATTTCCATAATATCCAAAAAGTTGTAGAGCAAATATTCTCAGACTTTCTTAGAACTGAAGCTCTACCCTAGAAATTATCCATCTTGTCACCCAGGTTAGAATTCTTCGTGTTTGTTCCTAGCACTATCCTATCCTATGCTTTATGTCCTTGGGCATTTTTCAAGTTAAAGAGCTTCTACCTCCTCCCCTCAGAAGGTGATGGCATCCTTCATTAGTTTTGTCTGCTAAGATATTTTCTACCTTATCAGCATATATTCTACCACACCTTACTAATTTCATGTCATTAATCATACTTTTCTTTCCTAGTATCACTCCAAATAATTGTTCTCAATTTCTCATATTTGCGGGCTATTATCATAGTCCCCACTTCTTTCTTAGGCCTTAGCAGGCAGTAAGTCAGTCTCCCTATCCCTAGAGACTTCATGATACCCCCATCCATTGGGAAGTACAAGACTCTATTTGGATGATCGCAGTTATCTTTCAATAACTCCCTTGAAACTTCTCCAACTTGCTGATATCTGTTTAAAAGCAGGACATACCTGGATCTTCCCTGGGCTTCCCAGTACCAGAACAATATCAGAGTCAATGGAATATTTTAATAACAGCAGAATTAAGAAACTGGTGGAAAATGCCACATTTGATCTCTTAAGGTTCTCTAATCTTCCGTGCCTCTATTCATTCCTTGGTCTCTCAGGAAAAAGTGATTCAGAACCAATATTAGAAAGTTGGCAGAATAGATAGCCCAGAAATAAACCCACAGACTTACAATAAATTAATCTTTGACAAAGGAGTCAACAATATACAATGGATAAAAGACAGTCTTTTCAGCAAGCAATGTTGGGAAAACTGGACAGCTGTATATGAATCAATGAAGTTAGAATAATCCGTCACACCATACACAATAATAATTTAAAAAATGGCTTAAAGACTTAAACATAAGACAAGACACAATAAATTTCCTATAAGAAAACAAAGGCAAAACATTTTCTGACATAAATCTCAGCAATGTTCTCCTAGGACAGTCTTCACAGGCAACAAAAATAAAAGCAAAAATAAACAAATGTGACCTAATTAAACTTATAAGCTTTTGCACAGCAAAGGAAACCATAAGCAAAACAAAAAGACAACCTATGGAGTGGGAGAAAATATTTACAAATGATGAGACTGACTAAGGTTTAATTTCCAGAATATATAAACAGCTCATACAACCTAACAAAAAAACAAACAACTCAATACAAAAATGGGCAGAAGATCTAAACAAGCAATTCTCCAATGAAGACATACAAATGGCCAATAGGCATATGAAAAAATGCTCAATATCATTAATTATCAGAGAAATGCAAATCAAAACTACAATGAGGTATCACCTCACACCAGTCAAAAAAGGCTATCATTCAAAAGTCCACAAAGGATAAATGCTGGAGAGTGTGTGGAGAAATGGTACACTGTGGGTAGAAATGCAGTTTGGTACAGCTATTATGAAAAACAGTTTGGAGATACCTCAAAAAATTAAAAATAGACTCACCATATGATCTAGCAATCCCATTCATTCCTAGGCATATACCCAGAGGGAACTCTAATTCTAAAAGATACATGCACCCCACTGTTCAAAGCAGTACTATATACAATAGCCAAGACATGGAAACAATCTAAATGTCCATTGATAAAGGACTGGATAAAGAAGTTGTCATATATTTATACAATGGAATACTACTCATCCATAAAATTAATAAAATAATGCCTTTTTCAGTAACATGGATGGACCTGAAGATCATCATTTTAAGTGAAGTAAGCCAGAAAGAGGAAAAAAATGCCACATGATATCACTCATATGTGGAATATTTTGAAAAAAGGGAAGAAAAAAGAAGACATGAACTTATCTACAAAACAGAAACAGACTCACAGATATAGTAAACAAACTTATGGTTACCGGGGGAAAAGGAGGTGGGAAAAGATAAACTTGGAGTTCAAGATTTGCAAATATTAACAACTATATATAAAATAGATAAAAAAACAAATTTCTTCTGTATAGCACAGAAAACTACATTCAATATCTTATAGTGACCTATAATGAGAAAGAGTATGAAAACAAATATATGTATGTATATGTATGACTGAAACATGCCGTACACCAGAAATTGACACATTGCAACTGAATATACCTCAATTTTAAAAAAAGAAAGTTGGCACAACTTTCCTTTCATTCCCATTTCATCCTATATACTCTCATGCTATTGCTATTGCCTTCTGTTGCAGAGGAAGTGCATTTATATTATGCTGGAGACTTAAGATTGTAGCCCTTCAAAGGATATTACATTTTGAAAAAAAATGGGAGAAAGCAATTATAAACTCAAAAAGTAGAATATATGACTAACTTGGCAATTTTAAAGGAGAACTTTGGTCTAGAACAAGAAGCAATGTTATGTAAGTTGGAAAGGGCTAGAATGAGAGTCTGCCACTGATTTACCACTTAAGGACTTAGTACTGACAGTGTGAACTTGATCACATTATTTCACCTTTCTGGACCTTGGAGGACACTGATTGTTATTAAAGGATTTTGACAAACTGACAGTAAGATATTTCCTAGTACTTAACTTCCATGAATTGTCAACAAAGAATACCTTCCCACCAGGCTTTGAATTACAGCACAAAGGCTATTTCAATTGCTTATGACAGAGATCGGCCAAGATGGTGAAGTAGAATGATGCTCGTAGCCCACCGTCTCCCACAAATACACCAAAACTCACATCCACAGACTCACCCAGCCAACCAGATCACCTGCTGAACTCTGACAGAACATTGCCCTCTTCAAAAGACAAAGACTCCATGAATCTGGTAGAAGAAAAGGAAAAAAAAAAAAGAAGAAGAAAAAGCAAAACAGTGTGGGACCAGTCCTGCAGGGAGGGAGAAGCAAAGGACTAATAGCGCTCATTCACTGGGTCTCCCCCTCTCCAATGGAGAGGTCTGCAGGATGGAGAAGGAACCTCCAAGGCTTGGATCTGTATGGAACAGACCTTGACCAACAGATCTAAGTTAAATGGGCTCAGAGCGTCTCTGCAACTCCCAGCCCTAGAGGCAAAGTGGCAGGTGGGGAATAGGATAGGCTGCCCAAGCAAGGCAGAGGACTGGGGCAGGCTGCACAGAGGCAACCCCAGGGGACTGAAGGGTGCTGCGTGCCATGGATGAGTGGGTACACAGGTCAGAACAACCTGGGACCGCCATAAAATACAAAAAAAAAAAAAAAAGCAACATGGCTGGTGTGCCCTGGGGGGAAGGGTGGCATACTCCATATCTCCAAAAACCCACCAAACCAGTTTTTGGGAGAAGAGAGGCAGGACTCAGCCACAGCCAACATATCCTCCAGTGTTTAGCACCCAGTTTGGGGTGGGGTCAAAACCTGAATCCTTAGCAGCCTCAAAGGCAAGACTGAGACTTATTTACAGCCTGAGGCAGATAAGCTCATTCTGCCCTAGTTCCTCTGAAAACTCATGCCTCCAAGACAAACAAACAAGGAGCTCAGTTTTGGCACAGAGCCAGGGTGGGGCTGTTCCACCAACTTTCCCGAGCCTACCTACAGAGCACGGACCTGAGACGGAGTGGGCAGCTGCACAGAACAGGGGAGCAACCAGCACCTGGAGAGGGCAGGTGGCCACCCACCTTCCTTGCAGGAGCACAGCACCTGATTGTGGTGCTGGGAGGGGATGCAATCTGCTTGCTGACCAGCACTGGGAGCAGCACAGATGAGGGGCACCAATGAAGGCCCTTTGGAAGCAGCGAGCTCAAGCAGCAGGGTGAGGTCAGAAAGACCCCTTGATAAAATCATTAAGACCACACAGTCTCCACGAGAACACATCCACATTTTTTTTCTTTTCTTCTTCTTTTCTGTTCTATTTTCTATTACTTTCTTAATTTTTATTTTTTAAACAATTGTATATATCTCCAGTTTTAATCCCTTTAAAATGTTTCTTTTAAAATATTTTAATTATTATTATTATTTTAAATTCACCTCAAATTCATTTTTATTTCTCTTGGTTTTGATCTCCTGTTACTAATTATACTCAGGTTTCAATTTTTTTACTTTACTCCTTTTTTAAGGTTCTTAAAAGACGTCTCAACCAGATTGCTATTTTGTGTCAACCTGGTCTTCTGTTATTGATTATAAGCCATTTTTAAACCACTTTTTCTCCCTTCCTTTAAAATTCTCTCTCTTTTTTTAAAGTTTTATTCCTGCGTAGGCTTTAGATAGATAAATAAATAAACTCCTTAAGGACCACAATAGATAACTGATACTCCATAAGCCACAGTGCCAGAGAGATACGAGCAAGATGAAGAAGGAGAGGAACCACTCCCAATTAAAAGGGCAAGAGAAATCCCCTGAAAGAATGATCAATGAAATAGACATTGATGGCCTGCTAGATCAAGATTTCAAAAAAATGAGTGATCAAAGTATGGAAGGAACTAAAAGAGATAGTACTTAGAGACATAAAATATGTCAAAAATGAAATTGAAACTATAAAGAACAGCTAAGTAAAATTGGAAAACTCATTTGCTGAGATGAGAGCTGATCTTGAGGCTGTACAAAGCAGACTGGATAATGCAGAGGAACGAATAAGTTACCTAAAAGACAGGACAACAGAAAGCACACAATCAGAACAGCTGAGAGAAAAACAAATAAAAAACAATGAAAACAATATAAGGGACCTATGGGATAATATAAAGCATGCCAATCGATGCATAATACAGGTTCCAGAAGAGGAAGAAAGAACAAAGGGGATAGAAAAGGTATTGGAAGAAATAATGACTGAAAATTTCCCAAACCTAAAGAAGGAATCAGATATCCAAGTAAAGGAAGTTCAAAGGGTCCCAAACAGGAAGAACCCAAATACTCACACCAAGACATATTATAATCAAGATGGCCAGAGTCAAGGATAAAGAAATGATCCTAAAGGCAGTAAGAGAAAAACAAAGATGACTTATAAGGGAACCCCCATAAAACTATCAGCTGATATCTCTACACAAACACTACAGGCCAGAAGGGAGTGGCAAGATATATTCAAAGTCATGAATGAAAAAAAGATGCAGCCTAGGATACTCTACCAAGCAAGGCTATCCTTTAAAATAGAAGGAGAGACAAAGAACTTCACAGACAAGCAAAAACTAAAAGAGTTTAGCAACACTAAACCCATGCGAAAAGAAATGTTGAAAGGTCTATTCTAAATAAAAAAGAAGTAGGATGTTACAGAAATGAGAAACTCATAACTGGAAAGGTGATAACTACCACGAAATACAAATGGAATAAACATGAAATTGTAAAAGATGACAACTAAAAAAGAGTGGGAGAGGGAAGCAAGAAAACATAGAGATTTTTTTTTCTTTTTAAAATATTTTGTTCTCGGCAGGATGGGTTTGAGCTTATATAACTATCTGTTTAATACAGTTATAGTAATGGGTTAATAGACTTACAAAAAAGGGTAACCACAAACCAAAAGCTTACAAGTGAGTCACAAAAACTAAAAAAAATCCATGATAATACAAAGGAAAATTACCAAACCACAAAAGGAAGAAGAATGAAACAAAGAGGAAATACCAAATCAACTGCAAAAATAAGTTCAAAACGGCAATAAACACATATCTATCATTAACTACTGTAAATTTCAATGGACTAAATGCTCCAGTCAAAAGACATAGAGTGGCAGACTGGATAATAAAGCAAGAACCTTCAATATGCTGCATACAAGTGACTCACTTTAGGGAGAGGGACACATAGATTGAGAGTGAAAGGATGGAAAAGGATATTCCATGCAAATGGAAAAGCCAAGAAAGCAGGTGTTGCATTGCTGATTTCAGACAAAATAGACTTTAAAACAAAGGCCATAAAGAAAGATAAAGAAGGACATTTTATAATGATTAAAAGAGTAATACAAGATTAGGATATTACACTCATTAATATATATGCACCCAATATAGGAGCACCTAAGTACATAAAGCAATTACTAACAGAGATAAGAAGGGGATATTGATGGGAATGCAATCATTGTCAGAGATTTTAACACTGCATTAACATCACTAGAGAGTTCTTCCAGACAGAAAATAAATAAGGCAACAGAGAAATTAAATAATACAATAGAAAAGTTAGACTTGGTAGATATTTTCAGAGCATTACACCCCCAAAAAATAGAATATACACTCCTTTCAAGTCCACATGGAACATGTTCTAGGATTGCTCATGTACTTGGGCAGGAAAGAAGTCTGAACAATTTTAGATGATACAAATTATCTCAAGCATCTTTACTGGCCACAATGCCATGAAACTAGAAATCAACTACAGAGAAACAAAGGAGAAAAAAATGACAGCATGGAGATTAAACAACATGCTATTAAAAAACCAATGGGTCAACCATGAAATCAAAATTCAAATTAAAAAAATACCTTGAGACAAATGAAATTGAAAACACAACCACGCAAGATTTATGGGACCCAGCAAAAGCAGTACTAAGAGGGAAGTTTATAGCAATACAGGCCTTCCTCAAAAAAGAAGAACAATCTCAAATAAACAATCTAAGCCACCATGTAAAAGAATTAGAAAAAGAAAAGCAAAAACCCCAAATGGCAGCAGAAGGAATGAAATAATAAAGATCAGGGAGAAAATAAATCAAATAGAGATTTAAAAAACCATAGAAAAAAACAATCAAACCAAAAGCTGGTTTTTTGAAAAAGTAAATAAAATCGACAAACATCTGGCCAAACTCACAAAGAAGAAAAAAGAGAGAGCACAAATAAGCAAAATAAGAAAGGAAAATGGAGAAATTACAACAAATAAAATAGAAATACAAAATATCATGTGGAATATTATGAAAAACTATATGGAACCAAAATGGATAACCTAGAGTAGATGGATACGTTTTTGGAAACATACAGTCCACCAAGACTGAATCAAGAAGAAACTGACCACTTGAGGTATATTTATACAATGGAATACTAGTCAGCCATAAAAACTGACAACATAACGTCATTTGCAGCAACATGGATGCTCCTGGAGAATGTCATTCTAAGTGAAGTAAGCCAGAAAGAGAAATAAATATTCCACATGAGATCACTCATATGTGGAATCTAAAAAAAAAAAAAAAAAAAACACAAACAAAGCATAAATACAAAACAGAAATAGCCTCATAGACATAGAATACAAACTTGTGGTTGTCAAGGGGGTGGAGGGTGGGAAGGGATAGATGGGATTTCAAAATTGTAGAATAGATAAGATTATACTGTATAGCACGGGGAAATATACACAAGATCTTATGGTAGTTCACAGAGAAAAAAAAGGTGACAATGAATATATATATGTTCATGTACAACTGAAAAATTGTGTTCTACACTGGAATTTGATACAACATTGTAAAATAATTATAAATCAATAAAATAGTAAAAATATATATATACTACAGAAATGCAGGATGTTAGTAATAGCCAAACTATGTGCCCTGGGTGATACATGGGAACTTTCTGTACTGTCAGCTCAAGGCTCAAATATTCTGTGAATACAAAACTTCAGACAGAATAGTGCCTTAATTAAAAATATGTATATTTCTGGAAAAAATAAAGAAGAAACTGACCACTTGAATAAACCGATCACTAGAAATGAAATCAAATTAGCAATAAAAACCTCCCTACAAATAAAAGTCCAGGACCAGATGGCTTCACCAATGAATTCCACCAAACATACAAAGAAGAACTCATACCAGTCCTTCTCAAACTCTTCCAGAAGATTGAAAAGGATGGAATAATCCCAAACTCAGTCTGTGAAGCCACCATCACCCTGATACCAAAACCAGGCAAACACACTACCAAAAAAGAGAATTATTGACCAACATCACTGGTGAACATAGATGCAAAAATCCTTACCAAAATATTAGCAAATAGAATCCAACAACACATAAAAAAGATTATACATTATGATCAAGTGGGGTTCATCCCAGGGACACAAGGGTGGTTCAGCATATGCAAATCAATCAATGTAATATATCACATCAACAAGAGAAAGGACATAAACCACATGATCATCTCAACAGATGCAGAAAAAGCATTTGATAAAATTCAATACCCACTTATGATAAAAACTCTCACCAAAGTGGGTATAGAGGGAACATATCTCAACATAATAAAAGCTATATATGACAAACCTACAGCCAGCATAGTACTCAATGGTGGAAAACTCAAAAGCTTCCCACTAAAATCTAGGACAAGACAAGGCTGACCAGTATCACCACTTCTATTCAACATAGTCTTGGAAGTCCTAGCCACAGCAATCAGGCAAGAGGGAGAAATAAAAGGGATTCAAATTGGAAAAGAGGTAAAAGTGTCACTATATGCTGACGACATGTTACTATATATAGAAAACCCTAAAAGGTCCACACAAAAGCTACTAGAGCTGATTGAAGAATTCAGCAAGGTAGCAGGTTACAAAATTAACGTTCAAAAATCAGTTGCATTTCTTTACACTAATGATGAATCAACAGAAAAAGAAAGTAAAGAAACAATCCCTTTTAAAATAGCACCCAAAGTAATAAAATATCTGGGAATAAATCTAACCAAGGAGGTGAAAGAATTATACACAGAGAACTATAAACCATTGATGAAGGAAATTAAAGAAGACTTTAAAAAATGGAAAGATATCCCATGCTCTTGGATTGGAAGAATCAATATTGTTAAAATGGTCACACTGCCCAAGGCAATCTACAGATTTAATGCAATCCCTATCAAATTACCCAGGACATATTTCACAGAACTAGAAAAAATCATAACAAAATTGATATGGAACCATCAAAGACCTAGAATTGCCAAAGCATTCCTGAAGAGAAAGAAAGAGGCTGGAGGAATAACTCTCCCAGACTTCAGACAATACTATAGAGCTACAGTCATCAAGACAGCATGGTATTGGTACCAAAACAGACATATAGACCAATGGAACAGAAAAGAGAGCCCAGAAATGAACCCACAAGATTTTGGTCAACTCATCTTCGACAAAGGAGGCAAGAATATACAATGGAATAAAGACAGTCTCTTCAGCAAATGGTGTTGGGAAAACTGGACAGCAGCATGTAAAACAATGAAGCTAGAACACTCCCTTACACCATACACAAAAATCAACTCAAAATAGATCAAAATGAAAATTTGTAGATACTGACAGGCATATGCAGAATAGATAAACAAAATTATACTATAAAGCACAGGGAAATATATACAAGATCTTACAGAAGCTCACAGCGAAAAAAAAATGTGACCATGAATATATGTATGTTCATGTATAACTGAAAAAATGTGCTCTACTCTGGAAATTGACACAACATTGTAAACTGACTATAACTCAGCAAAAAATTAAAGAAAACCCTTAAAAATAAAAAAAATACACAAACAATTGCTTGTGAACAAATCAGGTAATAAATATAACTTCTTATCTTCCCCAGCTATGAAAGTGCAGAGAGTGAGCAATTAATTCTGCCTGGGAGTTTTGGAATAAATTTCAGAAAGAATTATTGTATGAACAACAAGTAGAACATTTTTCAGGTGGTAAAAGATGGAGAAGGACATTTCAGGTAGAGAGTAAATTATGTGAGATAATACACTAGTATGTAAGAATGTGCTGTGTTTAAGAAATAGGAAATGGTTGGGTGTGGCTGGAAGATGGGGTATATGACAGTAATGGTATAAGTTCAACCTAAGGTAGGTTAGATTCAGACTTTGACGGGCCTTGAAAGCAATCCTAAGTGTTAGGAATTAATCCTATATGGTCAAACCTAATATGTAGCCACTGAGGATTTGTAAATTAGAGAGTGACAGGATTACATCTGTCCTTTAGAACAAAACCTCTGGCTAAATGCAAAGTCTAAATTTGAGAACAGCCTGGAGGCGGAGAGGCTCATAGTGCAGAGATCTAAACAGAAGGTGATGAGAGCCTGAATTTGTCTTTTTGAGAGAGAATTGGGAAGGTAATGGGGCAGAGAAAGGTGGGTGGCACTTTCACTGGAAAATAATATCAGGTTAATCATGTGGCTCTCCTAGGGCATGAACAAAGCTTTATACTTATTTCTGTTCCCCACAATGCCCAGATGGGCTCACAACAGACATATACTAATCTCCAAAAGTCAAAGACTCAGGAAATTTTCGCTCTACTACACTTTCTAAGCTAGTTTTCATTTGAAGTAACACAAAATTCATCATGGAGTCCATATAGAGATGGTCCAAGTGAGACAAGAATTCTGCTTTAGGTAACTTTAAGCTCTTATTGTTTGATAAGGATTAATTTGGTGGTCTCTACTGATGAGACAGGACTAGGCTTTAATAAAAGGCTTGCAAGGCCTTCCTGGGAGATTTTTGTACATCTTCCTGTTAGAGCCTTTATTTCTTGGACCATATGACTTGTTGTTACTTTTATCAAAAATTATACCTTAAAGTTTATTTTATTTAATTACTCTCTATTCCAGCCTAATACAGGGACCTCCTCCATAACACCCCTGACAGGTATTGTCCAGCCTAGCACCTGCCTAAAATTCTCCAAGGATGGAATACCACTACTTCCCAAGCCACTCAGATTCAAAGCCTAATGGCAGAGGAGTTTAGGTACTCTATGACCATGTACTAATTTTCCAAGGCCAAGGCAACTATTTTGAACATGCAATAGTTTGTTCTTGGCACCTCTCAACCCCCTGCCTTGCACATTAATAGCACTCCATATATGTTAGTAGTAAATTACATATTTACAAGTATTCATTGTTTTAGCAATACTTACTAAAATCTTACTATGTGCAGGGAACTGCTGTGGCTATGGAGGGGGAGGGGAAGGTGGTAGAATGGAGATAGAGAAGGAAGTTAGATACAGACACTACCCTCAATGAGTTTAACATCTAGCAGGGCCAGATCAATGGTGCCAAATACAGCACAAGCCATTGGTGCCAAAGATCATTTACCAAAGCTAGGTATGATTAGGAACATGGCTGAGCCTCCTCAGAAGTGACAAAGCCAATTTTTCCAATAAATCTAAATTTATCCAGTGGCTTGCCACATGATGAAAAGTGTTTATCTCCTGCTTTGAGTTTTTGTTGGCATACCAGCACCTACTCTGGTGAATGATGGCTTCCAAATGCACCTTCTCTTGGGCCCATTAATCATGAATACTGTCTGGTAGAGAAACTGGATTTTAAAATGCTTCTTTAAGGATTCCAGTGTTTGTTGATGATATCCAATCTAAAGAATAACTAAAACCATTACTCTCTCTCTGCTGGGACCTCAAAGATCTCTAATTTCCCTGAATTGCCAAGAAATGCTATTAGCATTTGGCAAAAGGGGCAAAAGAGCACTATATCACCATATTTCTGTTTGTGACCTTTCAAAGTTCAGTAGACTTTATTAGCTAGGGTATCCTGTCTTGCCTTTCATCATCTGAACTGTTATTCCCCTTGAAATATCTGCTTATGTTTTGAAATCATTTTTCTCTTTCTTGGTATGAAAAAAGTCCAAGGTGCTGTGGTGCAGCTTTCCAATTTGATTAGGAAGAGTATCTCAGAGCCCTATTTGTAAAAATCATAAATTCCACATGAACAAGTAGATGGAATATAATGTATTAATGACTCAAGGTTACCATTATAAGCTTGAATAGCTGTGCTATGTTACTCTCAGGTGTAATTAAGGTGTTTAGATAAAGTAGCCCCTAATCTGATTCCAGATTATTCTTAAATAATTCTCTCCACTTTTATCTCCTCCTCACTGTAAGCTGTCCCTCCTTGTTGCTGTCAGCATATGTGACTCTAGATGAAATGGCGGCATTCTTCTCCTTAACAGATTAACTAGTTATCTTATTCTGCTCCACAGTGGATTAACTAGTTATCTTATTAACTAATTGAGCTAAAAATTAATGGCTAAAAATAGTGTAATAGCCCTTATGAAACTTCCAGCCTTAAATGAACCTAAACTCCTCTCCAAGCTATCTTCTCAACCTGTACCACTTCTCAAAATATCAGGTTCCATGTCCTTATCACACTTTTATCTTCCTAAACTTACTTGAAATTTTGGAATGCAACAATTTAGATAACCGACTGAAGGATTCTAAAATTTGCTAAACAAACCCAGGTTCACCTAATCCACATCATTACAGACTTTTGTGAAACAGCTTTGGAAGGTCTTTCTGAATAATGAGGTTCCATCTTTTTATACTATCCTTACATGATGTCTCATACGATATGATCCTTATATAGTATCTTTTGTCATTGGTACTTTTTGCTGCCCTTCTTCCTTTCCCACACCTTTTTACTTTTTTATGACCACTACATCATTCCTCATACACAGTGATAAGGCATTTTGGCAATGCCACTCTGTACTGGACACTGCAAAGAATATCAGTGTTCTTCACTTGTAACTTAGTAGATGCCACCTTGCATTCTTCTTTATCTCTATTATCAATAGAAATAAATATTGAATCTTTAGTAGATGAAGGACACAGAGAAAAACAAGCAACTGTTTTTCAGTGCACTATTAATTTCAAATACTCTACCCAAATTTTCACATGATGTGCTCCATATTGGGGTTTGGAAAATATGGTCACCATAAATACAAGGTACGCATGAAAAATATCACACAGTAAATAATCTGATGAGCACAATTCAGTGCTAGAGACAAATGAACTTAAATAAGGCTAGAAGAGTTCAAAGGAAAAACAGACCAATGTGGCCTGAAGGAACTAGAGGGGTTTCACAAGGGGAGATAGGACTGAGCAGGGCCTCTGAACGATGGGTCATATCTGGATACAGTGGTGATGGAAATGAGGGTGAGGGTCACCATCTGAGCTGATTAAAGGACCCACTTACATGACTGTCAAATCTTGCTTGGTAATATCTTATCCCACCAACCAATTCCTTTGCACCTATGCTAGATTCTGAGGTCACTTGTCAGAAGGACCTGCCAAGCCACTCAGAGGTTTGCCTCATGGTCCCACATTCCATCTTGCTAGCTTATTCCCTGGCCTCATCTTACTGAGTTCTTGTTCTATTGGTCAATCAGACACTGACCAAATTAGTTTCATTGTCTAGGTGGACCAGAAATGTTCCAGCCTTTGAGGATAAAGAATTCCAGTCAGTGATTTGATATGACCTTAGCTCTCAGGGCTAGGCTAATTCAGTTTTTTTTTCTTCATCTCCAATTGGTTTGGGGTGGTTACATAGATATAAGCCATAACAGACAATGATGACATAAACCATTTCAAAATAGTGAATGTAAATAAGATAAATCCAAGTAGAAACCAAATATGTAGAATTAAACAATTACACTATGTGTAGACCCAGGCCCATTAGTGGGGAGTGAATAGGGACAGGCATGAAAGTTTCATGTTTAGACAGACTGAGGTTAAAAAAAATTATTAGGTTTCCTTTGAGTGGCCTAGGAAAGCTGGGAAGAGTTAGGGCATCAAAAACTACTTGGATAGAGTCTAGTGATTTGGGGAAAAAGCAAGGGAGCTTGAGCTGAAGTTTGTGAACAGAAATAAGAAAACTTGAATAGAGCCTTAGAATATCAAACAAGTAAGATTCTCTTTATTCTTATTTATTGGTTTCTTTTATTCCTAGTGCCTCTTAAAATGAGCATGTCCAAAACTTTGGATCACCAAATAGCTGGTAAAAATCCAGGAACATGTAAGAGCTATGAAAATAAGGTAGTACTGTTATTACTATAATTATTATTAATATCTAGATATACAAACTGGTAAGTAAAATTGTTAAAGCAAATATTACAATCCAAGGATGACATGAAGATGGCTAGTTAGCATCTTGAAGCTTTCCCATATGTTTCAGGCATCTTGCTAGTTGCATATATGTTACAGGCATTGTGAACAATTTCTAGGAATGACTTATAAACATTATACACATTACCTAGGAATTGTTTACAATTCCTGATTTAACATTCTGCCTGTAACATAAATACCAGTTAAAATACAAGGAACATGATCATACACTGGCATTAAATCAGAAGGCAGTATTTCTGCAGGACTTTCATATAACCATAAGATTGATTTATATATTTAAAATGTAATATAGTGTAGGTAATGGCCAAATAACTATACTGTACTTTTTAAGACCCATATGCATAAGAGTATGAATTGACTGAAAGAACCTAAGTACAAAGAAAATTTTGATTCAGTACTTTTGAAATAAGCTAATTGTATAATTACTTACTGAGTATTACACGTCTAATCCAAACATATAATGGATACATACTAAAATCTGTTTTTTAATTCAAATTTTCTTTTTTATTTCACTGCTTTTTAAATAAATTAACTGCTAACTTAATATTTATTTTAAGAACAAACCAGAACTTGTACATCCAAATGCATGCTGTACTTTTCAAAGTAGTCCCCTTAGGAACATATACACTCATTTTGATTATGCTGCTATTGCTCAGAATATTTTTGAAATACTGCTTTTGGAACTGCCTTCAGAGCCAGTTTATGAACTTCACAATTAAAAATCACATTACTTTCTTCTAATACTTCAAGAGGTAATGTATATGATATACATCAGCCATACAATGTATTAGCCATATAATTTATATAAACCAGATTAAACTGATAAATCAAAATACAATCATTTTATTATTAAAGCCCTTTCCCAAACTGCCCTCTGAGCCTTTTCTCAGGCTAGATCCAAGACCAGGTCCTCCCTCTCCACCTAGTCTTCCCTACCAGAGGATATGTCCAATTGAAAAGTATTGACTATCATTTGTTTCAAAAATACAGACTGAACTTACCCCAGTAAAGTTTCTTTGGCCAGATCAAACAGCTAGACTGTAACTGTGAGAGCAGAGACTTTTTCTGTCTGGTTCATTGTTATATGTCTAGTGCCTAGAGCAGTGTCTAGCATGTTGTAACTGCTCAATAAATATTTGTTGAATGAATCAATGGATGGATGAATTAATGAAATTTCTTTCGGAGTCATTATGGATTAACAAACATAGGTGGACAAATGTGAAATACCAAGGTGATGGCTATATTGAAAGTAAAAACATGCTTCTATCTGACAATGGGCCCAAGATATCACTGTTTGGCAGTGGCTAGCAAAGATACTGATGATGGCTATAGAATGTCTCTGAATTAGGAGCTGGTTAGCTTAGTGTGACTTTAGAGGCTGATACCATGACCCTTGTGGACCAGTTTGCTCATACTATATTCCATTTGCAGATTAGGCCTCTGGTACAGGCCAGGTGGTTTACAAATAAAGGCCATGTGGTCTTATTTTCAAGGGTAGTTACTGAAACCTAGAGATATTCAATGGTTTGGCTAGGTCACATAGCAAAGTAATGAAGAGTGGAAGAGCTTGGGTCTGAGATAAGAGAAATACAATTCCAGGTTCTCTGTACTGCTCTGGTATTTACCCTATTCCAAGCTAGAATTACAGTCCTGTAATCGTCTTCCTTAGTACTACCACCTTCTATATAAGCTAGGAAATCATGACCTTGAAGCCCTCATCAACTCCTCAACTCATTTGGGGACATCGCTCATTACCAGGAGTAATAGAAGAAAAAGAAGTAGTAGTAATAGTAATAGTAGTAGTAATATCAATAGTAGTAGTAATAGTTGTTGTTGTTATAGTTGTAGTAGCAGAAGAAGTAGTAGCAAAATAAAAATACTTCTGGTAGTAATGTTAACAATATTGTCTAGCATGTGCAGGATACACACTGTGCACTCTTTACATGTGATATCTCTTTTAGTCCTTCTCACAGACCTATCAAGTAAGTAATGTTATTATCACCATTTTACAAATGAAGAAACTGAAGCTCTGAGAAGTTAAGTCACTCTTCTAGTCAGGAGTCTAACCCTTGCCTGCCTAACTCTGAAGCCAAGGCACTGGAGCATAATAGAATGCTGCCTCCTCAGCACTATGTTCTGTTATCTGACCCATCCTTCTCCTGGCCTAGAATAAAGCTACAAATAAAATCTGAAAAGCCACCACAATTCAAATCTTGAAGTGATCTGATTCTACTTATAGCAGTCAATAATAATGGCTGCAAAGCAACATAATCCTAAAGACTGAACATCTGTTTTAAGACCTCAATTGAGTATGTTTTTCTGGAATATCCTCTTAGAAATGTTTTTGAACATTTGTTCAAACAAGTTGAAGTCTGGACACCCTCTGATGCTTTTCTTGATTGGTTATATGCCAAGTATGACATGATTCTTCTGCATGTGGTTTGAGTTAGGTGGAAGCATTATACATGCCTGGGACACTGGTCAAGTCCTCCAGAGCTGCCCCTAAATCCAGACAAATGGATCCACTGAGGAAATATCAGCCCTGGGGTGGCTGGGCTGAGACCACTGATTGGCTGGATCACCCCAGAACCCCCACTGAGGTGGCAGCTTTTGCCTGACAGCTAAGACACTTGTGTTCTCCTAACTTTTCCTTTGTCTTCTGCCTGGATATTTTCTGGTCTTTGGGATAGGTTCCAGAAACACCCAAAGGATTTCTCATTCCTTGAGGTTTAAGAGTTTCAGGGGCTCTGAGCCAAACAACTAGCCTAGGGCTGCTATAGCCTTACTTTCCTGCTACAAGCCACCTGATCTCTACCTGTTATACCATGTAATCATTAGGAAACTGATTAATGTCATTGGCAGGTGCCTCAGTACACATGACTGGAAGGGACTACAATTCCAGACAGTTTTACAGCTTTGGAAGGATGGAAGTATATTCTTTGTATATATTGTATGTCTCATCTTAACCTGCATTTGTGGGAGGTGGCTGCAGAGCCCATCAGCAAACCTACCACATGGCCAAGTACATATGAATGATGGAAACATGACTGTGGTAAGAAGCCAAGGCTGGTAATGAAGGGGAAGATACTTAAACCTAAAGGGAATCCCTGAATCTCCAACATCTGTGGGCTGATCAGATGAGGCTAGAGGGTAAAAAGCAACAGAAAAGCATTCAGCTGATTAAGGTATATAAAGAAAAAAGCAAAGAAGATCAAATCTTATGTTGTGGCCAGTGGGAAAGCTACAGGTGTCAGATCTACTTTAACATCCAAATTAGGGGATAAAATATACAATGGGAGGGCTTCAGAGTTAGAAACAAATCTAATCATGGAAGCATCTTTCCTTAGTCCACTATGAACTCCTGAAATTTCCTCCAAACCATTCCAGGAAGTCGTGCAAACTAATGCTATTCCATCTTCTCTTCTCTCAATGCAAAACACACTTGTTTCACTAACAACTGAGACTATCACCTCCTCATAAACTTGATTTAACACTACTGATGGAAAAAACTAAGCTAAAGGTTGCTGTATGTTCATATTGATTGAAGCTAAGGTTTAGAGGGAATGGATCAGAAAAGAAGTTATTACAGTATTTGAAATGAGAACTTATGAAGGACTAAATGAAGGATGTAGTAATGAGTACAGAAAGGAGTTGCTGGTTATGAGAGAGATTATAAAGGAATATCCATACAACTTGGCAATTGACTGGATTTAGCAGGGGGATGGAAGAATCAGAGATATTGCCAAGGTTATTAGTATTAGAGATTGGGAAAATAACAATGGTGGCACCAATACTAGGAAAAGTCAATTCAAGAGAACAAAAAAGTATTAGAAGGAAGATAAATGAGTTTTATGTGTCATATTGAGAGACAGAACAGGCAATTTGACATACTAGTCTGGTACTCAGGGGAGGTTTGGGCTGGGGATAAAAATTCAGACAGGCATCACTTACATGCTCCTTTACCTAACTCCAAATCTTCTGGCTCTCAATCCTATAAGCAGAAGCCACACACAAAAGGTATTTTAAACTTTATTTTCTCTGCTTCTGCTGCTATTCCTCCTCATTCCACAGGTTCTTCTGCCCTTTGTCTCTAGACCCTTACTGTAGAGAAACTTAGTTGGTCTCTTAGTCTGTTTCAAGCATTCACTGTAAATGTCTAGTTTTTAAAATAGTTCTTTATATTCCCAAATACATGTCATTTGTGACTAATAAGTGATCCAAGCAGATTACATTTACAGAAAGTTTCAACTGCTTTGAAAATCATTTATACCAATGAAAAAAACAATGCATGAGAAGAACCTAGAAAGGAAAGATCAAGTGAATGCTAAAGAGTTATAATGACCATATTTTCTGAAGCAAAAATTGGACATTGGTTTCTGAAGAAAAAGAAAATTCATGTTCTGAAGTCCTTTCTTGTTTAATGAGGAAGTTTAGGAGATGCAATTAGGATGGTGAAACTTGACAATTACCAGGACATTTGGATTATTTCTAGGGACAAGAGGATAAAATATTCATCCTGGAAAATCTGGGAATTACATAAAGTGGAATACTAACAACACAATGTGTACTTTATGTTTTGGTATATAAATTATTTTATTATTTTATATTCTATAACTTTCAGTTTGGGATGCCTGATAGTCTTGGTATTTGCTCCCTTTCTATATAACTTTGAGGACCCCAAAGTATTGAAGGTCAGAGTGAGACAGTACCTTGGAGATCAATTAATCCAACCACTTTTTTAAAATAGTGTAAAGAAACTGAAGGTCAGAACTAAGAAATTATTTGCCCACGTTCACATCAAGTCAATGGCAGAACTGGGATTAGAATCCAAGTAGCCTAACCTCCCAGACATCCTTTTTCCAAACACCAAGATTCCATTTAGGCAACAGTTTTTCCACTCATTCTTCACATCACATCCTTATGCTTTGCTTTGGAAATCCCTGGAGGAATGGGGCCCACTGCTAAGAGGGTATAGCGTAAAAGTGAAGAATCCTTAATGCCTATTATCTCAAATTCATTTGATCTATAGTAGGAGCACTCTCTACCCTCACCAAGACATCTTTCTCCTTTTTCAGATGAAATACCTACACTTCTGTTACAGCAGGTAACTTGGGACATCAAGTAAAAGTTGGATACCTGATATTCCCAGCATTGCATTCCCAGGTGATTACAGGCTGAGAACTTTGCACACACCTGGACTGCTGGAATGTCAGCACATTTCCTACATTCCAAGCTTCTCTTAAAATTGTTGAAAGGACCAAACCTCATATTCAGGGGCAAAGATTCACTACTAGGAGAAATTTCATTGATGGTCATACCTCATTCCTTGAGGTGTGTTCAACTCCTCCCTATGGTTAAGCAGGAAAACAATATTACTTTGTATGGCTTGCAAAAAAAAAAATGATGCCCAAAACTAGCACAACAGAGCTGAAACTCAGGACTTATGCTTTACATATCCAAGACCTCTCAAGGCTACCAGAAAAACCAGTGGCCAGGAATAGAACAGTCATGACTCACACTCCCTCATGTATGACTTCTGTACATGGAGCAAGCTCCTATTATTCCATTAATCATGCATAACACTTTAGGAGTTTCCCCTATGAGCTTTTGAGCTTTTTGAAGAAGGGAGTACAGATAGATTGGTCTGTCTAACTCCAGGGCCTGGGGTGCAATCAGTAAGTACATCACAAATGAGTGCAGTAGAAGATTAGAATAGAAAAAGAGGCTGAGACTTGAGTGTGGAGGGCTTTGAATGATACTCCTGGAATCTATACTTCCTAACTTAGTCTGTGATTGTACTTCTTTGTGTCTTATGCAAAACAGAACACTTTCAACATTGAGGTACATAGCTCCATGACAAGTAGGAATTTTAAAAACTATCTCTCCCATTACTTCAGTGTCTGTACAGAAGTATTCAGCCTTTTTTTTAAAAAAAACATTTGAGGAACTCATAGTTCCCAGGAACTCACTCCAATATGCCGCAAGCAATTTAATTGAAGTATTGCATATACCTTGGGCCTGAGACCAAGTGTGAGGAATTTTGCCCCATCAGAAAAACCATTGAGGCAGCTTAGGGTAATGGAAACTGGTGCTTTGGACTAAATTTGTCTCTTTCCATCTCTGTTTTTGGTGTCTGGATAATGCCTTTGAAGGAAAAAACAGAGCATATAGATTTTATACATTGGAGTTAAAGAGGGAAGAAAGACAAAATGGAGAGGATATGGAGATATGTTAAAGGTTTCAATTCAAGTCCTAACTGAGATCTAAAGAGTAACATATGGATAAGTCATGATCAAGAAGGCGGATGGAGTAGGAGGACAGAGAACATACCTCTTCCCACAAACACATCAAAAATAGTCTACATGTGGAGCAATTATCACTGAAAACTAACTGGACACTGGCATTAAAAACTCTTATACAACCAAGGCTGTAAGAAAGATCCACATGGGAATCAGGTAAGAAGGGAAAGGAAGCAAAGCAGATTGGGACCTGTGCCCCTGGTAAGGGACTCAGAACAGGAGTGGGATATATGAGTGGAGACCCTTACTGGGGAATGGGCAATTGGAGCCACATATAGGGTGCCCCAGCCCTGGGGTCCAATACCAGGAAGATGAGTCCTCATGGTTGGTTGGAGGGCCTGTGGGACTAACAGGAAGGCTGTGGGTAGCCTGGACTCTGTTCATGAGGAGCGTGCACACACTTGCTTACTCCTGAAATATGGAGGAGAGGGCAGACTGAAACTTCACAGGATGCTGTCACAGCAAAGGAAACCATCAACAAAACTAAAAGCAATCGAGTGAATGGGAAGTAACACTTGCAAATGATATGACCAATAAGGGGTTAATATACAAAATGTATAAACAGCTCATACAGCTCAATATCAAAAAACCATAACAACTCAGTAAAGAAAAAAAATGGGCAAAAGACCTGAATAGACATTTTTTTATTTGAAGTATAGTCAGTTTACAATGTTGTGTCAATTTCTGGTGTACAGCATAATAGTTCATTCATACATATACATACATATATTCATTTTCATATTCTTTTTCATTATAGGTTACTATAAGATATTGAATATAGTTCCCTGTGTTATACAATAGGACCTTGTTGTTTATTTATTTTATATATAGTAATTAGTGTCTGCAAATCTTGAACTCCTAATTTATCCCTTCCCACTCCCTTCTCCCACTGGTTTGTTTTCTATGTCTGTGAGTCTGTTTCTGTTTTATAAATAAGTTCACTTGTCTTTTTTTAGACTCCACATATAAGTGATAACATATAGTATTTTTCTTTCTTTTTCTGGCTTACTTCATTTAGAATGACAATCTCCAGGTCCATCCATGTTGCTGCAAATGGCATTATTTTATTGTTTTTTATGGCTGAGTAGTATTCCATTGTATAAATATACCACAACTTCTTTTCCCAGTCATACAGATATACAGGTGGCCAACAGGTACATGATAAGATGTTCAACATTGCTAATCATCAGGGAAATGCAAATCAAAACCACAATGAGATGTCACTTCACACCAGTCAGAATGGCTATATCACAAAATCCACAAATAACAAATGTTGGCAAGAATGTGAAGAAAAGGGAACCCTAGTACACTGTTGGTAGAATTGTAAATTGATGCAGCCACTATGGAAAACAGTATGGAGTTTCCTCAAAAAACTAAAAATAGAATTACCATATGACCCAGCAATTCCCTTTCTGGGTATATCTGAAGAAAATAAAAACACTAATTCAAAAAGATACATGCACCCCAATGCTTATGGCAGCATTTTCATAATAGCCAAGATATGGAAACAAGCTAAATGTCCATCAACAGAAGAACTGATAAAGATTTGAGATACACACACATACACACACACACACACACACTATATATATATATATATCCACACACAATGCAATATTACTCAGCCATGAAAAAGGATAAAATTCTGCCATTTGCAACAATGTGGATGGACCTAGAGAGTACTACATTTAGGGAAATAAGTCAGACAGAGAAAAACAAACACTCTATGCTATCACTTATATGTGGAATCTAAAAAATAAAACAAATGAATGAATATGACAAAACAGAAAAAACTCAGATATAGAGAACAACATAGATATAGAAAGAAATATAGAAAACTCAGATATAGAGATATAGTGGTTACCAGTGGGGAGAGAGAAGACAGGAAGAGCAAGAAAGGAGCAGGGGATTAAGAGATACAAACTACTATGTATAAAATATGTAAGCAACAAGGATATATTGTATAGCACAGGGAAATACAGCCACTAATTTATAATAAGTTTCAATGGAGTATGATCTATTTTAACATTGAATTACTATTTTGTACACCTGAAACTAACATAATACTGTAAATCAACAATACTTTGAATAAATAAATAAATAGTAACATACAATGAAAACTTTCAAACCAGGGGCATGCCCTAGGCCTTAGGTTCCATTGTCACTAACCAAGCTTAGAATAGCTGCTCTTTTCACCAAAATACAGGACTATGGTTTTTCTCCTTGTCTTTCTTGTGTCCCCAACCTTCTGTAGTGTATTATCAAGACATTATCTATCAGGCAGAGTTGATTTACTACCATGTTGTATATAAGACACCAAAGGCTAAAGGTAAATAAGTTGCAGGCATATAGAATAGTTACCTTTTACAGCTTTAAATGGCTTAGTTAAAAGGAGGACAATTAACAAGAATACTTAACATTTATATAAAGCTTTACCAGTTTCAAAGATCATTTGCTTTGAATTAATGTTCACAACATTAAGAAGTGGGTATTTGTATTAGTTAGCTCAGGCTGCCATAACAAAATATCACAGACTGGGTGGCTTAAACAACACACATTTGTCCTTATGCAATTCTAGAGGATAGATGTACAAGAGCAATGTACCAGGGAAGGTTTCTGGTAAGACATCTCTTCCCAGCTTGTAGATGGTCACTTTCTTAGTATGTCTCCACATTGCCTTTTCTCTGTGCTTATGCAGAGAGTGTGACATCTCCAGCCTCTCTTCTTCATCTTGTGAGGTCACCAATCATATCAGATTATAAGGGATTTATGCCTCATTTAATCTTAACTACCTCCCTAAAGGCCCTAACTCCAAATGCAGTCACATGGAGGGTTAGAATTTCAAAATATGAATTTTGGAAGGATACAAAACAGTATTATTAGTCACGCTTTACTGATGAAGAAAGGCTAAAAGAGATTTCTGATCAAGATGGTGGAGTGGTAGGACCACGAGCTTGCCTCTCCTCACGACTACAATGAAAACAAAACTGAATGCTAAACAACCATGAAAAAAAGACTGGAACGTACCAAAAAAAGATCTTCCACAACTGGAAACATAAAGAGGGAACCACAGCAGGATGGTAGGAGGGGCATGTTCACAATATAATTGGGCTCCATAACCCTCGGCTGGGAGACCCACAAGCTGAAGATTTGTTAAGTCACAGAGGTCCTTCCATAGGAATAAGAGTTCTAAGCTGCACTTCAGGCTCCCCAGCTCAGGTCCTGGCATTGGGAAGAGAAGGAGATCCCAGGACATCTGGTTTTGAAGGCCAGGTGGGGGGGGGGGGGCTTGGCTGTGGGAGCCTCATGGGACTGGGGGAACAGAGACTCCATTTGCTTGGGAAGCATACATGGAAACTCACATGCACCAGGTCCAATGGTAGAGGCAGTGATTTCATAGGAACCTGGGCCAGACCTGCCTGCTGGATTTGGAGGGTCTCCTGGGGAGGTGGGGGATGGCTGCGGCTCACTCAGGGGACATAAAAGCTGATGGTGGACATTCTGGGAGTGTTAATCTATATGAGCTTTACTGGAGCCTGACATTTTGATTGGATCATTAGCACCAAGACCTAGCCCCACCCAACAGCCTGTAGGGAAGCCTCAGGCCAAACAATACACAGGGTGGGAACACAGCCCCACCCATCATCAGACTTCCCAAGCCATAAAGGCCTCTAGACACAGCCCTACCCACCAGAGGTCCAGGACCAAGCTTCACCCAGCAGTGGGCAGGAAAGCTACATAAGCCTCTAGTCCAGCCTCATCCACCAGGGGGCACATATCAGAAATAAGAAAACAATAATTCCAAAGCCTGTGGAAGGAATCCACAAACACATAGACAGATAGACAATACAAGGCAGCAAAAGAATATCTCCCAGGCCAATGCACAAGATAAAAACCCAGAAGAAGAAATAAGTGATGAGGAGATAGGCAATTTATCTGAGAAAGAGTTTAAAGTAGTGATGGCCAAGATGTTTAGAAAACTCAAGGGGAGTATAGATGCACAGAGAGAAGTTTATAGCAAAGAGTTGGAAAATATAAAGAATACCCAGAGTTGAAGAACAAAATCACTGAAATGAACAAGACACTAGAAGGAACCAAGAACAGACTAAATGAGGCAGAAGAACAGATCAGTGAGCTAGAAGACAGATTAGTGGAAATCACTACTTCAGAACAGGAAAAAGAAAAAAGAATGAAAAGAAATGAGAATAGTTTAAGAGAACTCTGGGACAACATGAAGCACACTAATATTCACGTTATAGGGGTCCCAGAAAGAGAAGAGAGAAAGGACCTCAGAAAATTTTTTGAGAAATAATCACTGAAAACTTCCCCAACTTGAGAAAGGAAACAGTCACCCAAGTCCAGGAAGCACAGAGAGTACCACACAGAATCAACCCAAAGAGAAACACACCAAGGTGCATGGTCATCAAATTGACAACAATTAGGATAAGGAGGAAATATTGAAATTAGCAAGAGAAAAGCAACAAATAACATACAAGGGGACTCCCAAAAGGTTATCAGCTGATTTTTTCAGCAGAAACCCTACAGGCCAGAAGGGAGTGGTATGATATATGTAAACTGATGCAAGGGAGAAACTTACAACCAAGAATACTCTATCCAGCAAGGCTCTCATTCAGACTTGATGGAGAAATCAAAAGCTTCACAGATAAACAAAAGCTAAAAGATTTCAGCACCACCAAATCAGCTTTACAACAAATGTTAAAGGGTCTTCTCTAGTCTTAAAACCATAAGAAAAGGGAACAAAAAGAAGAAAGGGGGTAAAAAGAGAGACCTACAAAAGACTGCTTTGGCTGTTCGAGGTCTTTTGTGGTTCCTTATCAATTTTGGAATTGTTTGTTCTAGTTCTGTGAGGAATGTCACAAGTATTTTTATGGGGTTTGTGTTAGATCTGTGGATTGCTTTGGGGAGTGTGGCCATTTTGATAGTGTTGATAGTTCTTCCAATCCAAGAGCATAAGAAATCTTTCCATTTCTTTGTGTCATTTTGGTTTTCAGAGTGTAGGTAACCTCCCTGGTTAAGTTTATTTCTAGGTATTTTGTTGTTTTTGATGTAATGGAATTGTCTCTGTCAGTTATAAAATTCCAGGTTTTGAAATGAAAAAAAAAAGTAAATGAAGGGCCACAAATGGCAAAATTGCCTTCTTTTTTATCGGTGTGTTGTATTCCATTACATATACATGCTGCATTTTCATTATCTATTCAATTATTGATGTGCACTTAGGATGCTTCCGTATCTTGGCAATTATAAATAATGTTGCTGTTAATAGCAGGGTGTATGTATCTTTTTGAATTAATTCTTATTTTGTGGTTGGCTTTATTCCTTTGATAACTATGAAAGTTTAAAAAGCTAAAGCTCTAAACGTGCTTAGAAACAATGAACAGTACATATATGTAAATTTAAAAATATATGTGCAGTAAAAATATTGATCTATCAAGCCATGAAAGGCATGGAAGAAACTTTAAAAGACATATTACTAAATGGAAGAAGCCAGTCTGAAATGGCTACAAACTACAATTCCAACCAAATGATATTCTGGAAAAGGCACAGCTACAGAAACAATAAAAAGATCATGGTTTCCAGAGGTTTGGGGAGACGGAGGAAGGGAGGAATGAATAGATGGAGCACAAGGGATTTTTAGGGCAATGAAATTATTCTGTATAATACTATAGTGGTGGATACATGTCATTATGCATTTGTCAAAACCCATAGAGTGTACATCAAGAGTGAACCCTAATATAAACTATGGACTTTGGTTGATAATAATGTGCCCATGTTGGTTCATCGATTGTACCAAATATTCCACACTGATGAGGGATGTTGAGGGTAGGGGAGTATATATGTGTGGGTGGGGAGGGCTATGTGCGAACTCTATTTTCTGCTCAATTCTGTTGTGAACCTGAAACTGTTCTAAATGAATAAAGTATATTTTAAAAAAATTAAAAAGGCTCAAAGAGGTTGAGAGATTTGTACTTACTAGTATATAGTAGAAGGCAAGAGTAGAACTCAACTTTTAACTTCTAGTTAAAATATTCTTTCTATGTTCTTTCTACTATATCATGTTGACTTATTGAATGAGACAAGATGTATTCCTTCTACTTCTGTGTTTTGGAAGAAATTTTAGAGAATTGGTATAATACCTTTAAATGTTTGGTAGAATTCACCAGTGAACACATCTGTGCCTGGTACTTTGTTTTGGAAGGTTATTATTGATTTAATTTCTTTAATAGACATAGATCTATTAAGATTATCTTTCTTTTGATGTGTGAGTTTCAGTAGATTGTGTTTCTCAAGGAATTCATTCATTTCATCTAGGTTATCAAATTTGTAGTCACAGAATTGTTCGTAATATACTTTTATTATCTTTTTAATACATGGGATCAGTAGAGATTGTACCTCTTTCATTTCAAATATTATTAATTTGTATCTTCTCTCTTTTTAATTACCCTCTCTAGAGGTTTATCAATTTTATCTATCTTTTTAAAGAAACAGCTTTGAGTTTTGTTGATTTTATCTACTGATCTCCTGTTTTCAATTACATTGATTTTTGTTCTAATTTTTATCACTTCATTTCTTCTGCTTACTTAGGACTTAATTTACCTTTTTCTTAGTTTTCTAAGATGAAAGCTTAGATTACTGATTGCAGATCATTTATCTTTTCCAATACATGCATTCAGTGCTATAAATTTCCCTCTAAGCACTGCTTTTGCTACATCCCACAAATTTTGATATTATATTTTTCATGTAATGTGAAATATTTTTTAATTTCTCATGACATTTCTTTTTTGGCCTATGTTTTATTTGGAATTATGTTATTTAATATCCAATATAGTGGATTTTTCCAAATATCTTTCTGTTATTGACTCTAGTTCAATACCACTGATATCTGAGAGCACACTTTGTATGACTTCTATTCTTTTAAAATTTGTCAAGGATGTTTATGGCACAGAATGTGGTCTATCTTGGTAAATGTTCAATGTGATCAAGAGAAGAATGTATATTCTGATGTTGTTTGATAAAGTAGTCTATAAAATACTTATAGAATTGATTAATCCAGTTGATTGATGGTGCTGTTCCATTCAACTCTGTCCCTGTTGATTTTCTGCCTGATGGATCTGTCAAGTACTGATAGACAGGTATTGTAATCACCAATTATTGTATTGAGTTATAATATTTCTCTTTCTTTTTCTCCTTGCAGTTCTATAAGCTTTTGCTTCACACATTTTGATGCTTTATTGTTAAGTGCATACGTATTAAGGATTTTTATATGTTCTTGGAGTATTGACCCCTTTATCATTATATAATGTCCTTATTTACCCACGGTAATTTTACTTGCTCTGGAGTCTCCCTTGTCTGAAATTATTATAGCTACTCCAGCATTCGTTTGATGAGTGTTAGCATGGTATATCTTTCTCTATTCTTTTACTTTTATCTGTCTTATATTTTAGTTGGGTTTCTTATACAATATATAATTGAGTCTTCCTAAAAATCTATTCTAAAAGACTCTGTCTTTTAATTTGGGGATATTTAGACCATTGACATTTAAAGTGGTTATTGATATAGTTGGATTAATATGTACCATATTTGTTACTGTTTGCTATTTGTTGTCCTTGTTCTTTGTTTCTTTTTTTGTCTTCCACTCTATTTCTGCCCCCTCAGGTCTTAATTAAATATTTTATGTGATTTCATTATTTTCTCCTTTCTTAGTATATAAATTATACTTTTTTTTTTTACTTTTTTCTAGTGGTGGCCTTAGAATTTACAATATACATTTACAAACTAATGCAAGTCCCCTTTCAAATAACACTATACCATTTCACAATCAGTGCAAATTCCTTATAACAGAGCATTCCTAATTAATTCTCCCCATCCTTTATAATATTGCTGTCACATTCATTTTATTTGTGCATAAGCTCAAATCACCAAATACATTGTTACTATTATTATTTTGAACAGTTATCTACCAGATAAACTAAGAATAAGAAAAATAATATATTTATTGTACCCTCATTTATTCCTTTTCTAATGTTCTTCCTTCCTTAATGTAGACCCAAGTTTCTAGCATATATCATTTTCCTTCTTTATGAAGAACTTTAAACACTTCTTGCAAGGCAAGTCTACTGGTGACAAATTCTCTCAATTTTTTGGCCGAGAAAGCCTTTATTTCTGTTTCAATTTTGAAGTATTTCTCTAGACACAGATTTCTAGGTTTATGGGATTTTTCTTTTTATACTTTAAATATTTCATCCCACTCCTTTCTTGCCTGCATAGTTTTGGGAGAGAAGTCTGATGTAGCTCTTATCCTTGTTCCTCTATAAGTAAGGTGTTTTGTTCTTCTGGCTTCTTTCAAGATGTTTCTTTTGGCTTTGATTTTCTGCAGTTTGATTATGATATGCCTAGGAATAGATTTTTTTTTAGGGGGTATCTATCCTACTTGGTGTTCTATGAGCTCCCTGGATCTGTGGTTTGGTGTCTTTCATTAGTTTTAGAAAATTTGCAGTCATTAGTACATTGAATATTTCTTCTCTAGCTTTCTCCTTCTAGTATTTGTTTTAGGCATATATTACAATTTTTGTAATTGTCCCATAATCCTTGGGTATTTTGTTGTCTTTTTCATTCTTTCTCTTTGCATTTCAGTCTTAGCAGTTTCTATTGACATGTCTTCAAGCTCATTGGTTCTTTCTTTAGCTGTGTCCAATCTATTGCTTTTGATAAGTTCATCAAAAGTTATTCTTCATTTCTGTTACAATGTTTTTTATTTCTAGCATTTCCTTTTGATTCTTTCTTAGAGCTTCCATATTCCTGCTTACTTTATCCATCTGTTCTTGCATGTCATCCATTTTCTCCATTAGAGCCCTTAGCATATTAATATAGTTGTTTTTATATTCCCCGTCTGAGAATTCCAGTATCTCTGCCCTATTTGAGTCTGATTCTAATGCTTTCTCTGTCTCTTCAAACTGTGATTTTTGTCTTTTAGTATGTCTGTTAATTGTTTGCTGATAGGTGACCGTGATGTGCTAAATAAAAGGAACTGAGGCAAAAAGCCTTTAATGTGAGGTTTTATGTTTATCTGTCTATGAGTCAGGCTGTGTTTACTAATTGCTTTAGCTGTAGATGTCAGAGACTAAAATTCGTTCTCATGCTCTTGTTTTTCTCTACTTTGTTGTCTTTGGTTTTCCCTAGAAATTTCTTAAATAAGGTTTGAGACACTCAGCTCTTTCAGTTGCATTCCTCTATTATACAGAAGCCTTATTGATGTAGTGGTAAAGTGTGGGGAGAAGGACAGCATTCTACAGTCCTATGATTAGGCTTCAACCTTTTAGTGAGCCTCTGCCCATGGACTGTGATCTTCCCAAGTACTTCTCAGTTTTCACCCTCTTAAGTGAAATGGGAGGGCAAGAGGGCCTGGAGTTGGATGTTTTCCTTCATCCAGGTCATTTAGGCTCTGGTAGGACCCCAGTCAGTTAGGCTTTTGTAAATAGTTTTGCTTGAGGGCAGGCCTTGTTAAGAAGAGCAGAATGTTCTAGGCATATTTCAAAATGGCCATTTTCCCCTCACCCTCTACTGGAAGCACAGGGGGATTTTTCTTAGATCCTCACTGTGAGAACTTGGTAGGGATCCTGGAAATAGCACTCATGAAAATGTAGAGCTCCCCTCAAACTGGTACCCCCTGGAGTTTTTGACTCACAAGCTTGTCCTCACTGAGCCTCCAATAATTCATCAATTACAATTTGTTTCCTACCTACCCCAGTAACTACTTTCAGTGGTGTTTTCTGCTGCTAGGCTTCTCCTCTGATGAGCAGTGTCTGTATGTGCCCATCTGCTCTTCAATTTAGGGGGCAGCAGTTTTCTCTGTGACCTAAATTTTCCAGTGCATTTATTAAAAGTTATTGATTTTTAGCTTGTTCCTTTTTTCTTGTTATGAGGACAGGAATGGTGACTTCCAAGCACCTTATATGCCAGAACAGACACCAGAACAGTCACTTTGATCTCTAAACTTTTTAGCTTGCTCTTGTAATCTCTAGTACTAGGAAGCCCCTAAGTGCATCCTATTCAGTTTCAAACCCCCTTCACTCCATACCTCACCTAGTCTCAAATCAAAACTGCCCAGGCTTCATCATCAACATCTACCTACCAGTGGAAGCTCCAATTAAAACATTTGTGTTTCTCCAGTACTAATTTTGTTTCAAGTCCAAATAATTAGGTACATCTGTGTACTAGATCTTGTTTATGTACATTTCTGTATTCCTTATAGAATTTGGCACATAGTAGGTATGCCACAAATGGGGAATTTCTTTAAAAGGATTTTTTCCAGTGACTAGGGCAAATGCTATAATGTGTATGATCAATTCCATGTGTTTGGCAAGAGCCTCAAGTTTTGGAATGATCAAGAAAGGCTTCATGATGGAGGCTGAAATTGAATCTTGCCCTGAAGAACAGATAGGATTTATATTGATTGAGAGGAGAATGAAATGGCATTTCAAATTTTGGGCACAGCATGAGCAAAAGTGCAGAGACAGGATAAGAAAAAACATCTGCTTTGAAGGACATATTCTGTCTCTTGTTAAGAAGAGCTATTATTGGGAAAGCTTGGGTGACTTGAAAGCTTTGAAAATACTAGCATACTCCAGAATTGATTAAGTATGGTTCATGGAGGAAGTACACCCAGTTTGGAAGATATTGACTGAGTCACTGATAAGCAATGACCAAAGGTTTATCACAAACTACTTAATGGTTAGGTATTACTGCTTTGATTTAAAATATTTCTTATAGTATTGGGAAAGTCTCAAGTTCTTTTGTGGGCCCAGGTAGAGGTATATATAGGAGAGAAGTTGTTAACTGAAGTTCAGAAAGCTAAAGCAACTTGCCTAGTATCACCCAGTAAAGTGTGGAGACAGGATTCAAATCCTTGTCTAACATTTTTTAGATCATATTATTTAAATAACACTGTGCTTTGTATAAACAAGTAAAGTCCAAAAATGGAATGGGCTGCCTTGTAAGGGAGTGACTACCTTAAACTCCAAGTGTGCAGCCACAGACTGGATCACTGTCAGGAAAGGATTTTATAGAGGTGATTCAAACATGGGGGTTAAGGAATGAGGTGTACTCACTGCTTAACTATTAAAGATCCTTCCAACTCAGAGAATCTCTGGTCTAATCTAGATGTTTTAAGGGCAATTTTTTTAGTATTATACTTTCAGAGTAGATGCACAAACACAGACATACACACATGTGTAAACACTAATTAAACAATAAATGACTTTTCCTTCCCAGCCAAATTCTCTCCAATATCCTTGCTTGGAACTTATTTTTTGGCTTCTCAGTGTTCTCAGTCATTATTGCCTAAGGTTTTCTGACTGGCAAATGTTATTGCTTTGGAGGCTTCTTTTATCCTGAAATAAATCTTCGGGTCCTCTACTCAGGAATGTTGATCCTGCAGAGTCCTTCAGACAAAACTAAGGTGTCATAGTTACTGCAAGGTAAAATGGCTGTCTGGTGAGTGCCTTAGAAGTGTACAAAATAGCTAAGCCTATCATTGTAGTAATTTAGAAACATATTAGAAGAAAACTGGCCTCTGTTGCTTGAAGTCAAATCAGAGATATCAAGGGTATCACTGTATAAATTTGAAAACTATTAAAACATTGTAATGTTGCCTTTACTTAACACTATCAGTGTGTTACATTGAGCATTGTCAAAGAAAAGTGAACCTTTACAGCACATGATAAACATTGTACTGTGGTTATCAAAGCATCTGTGGGAAATATCTGGTGATAGAACCTCTGATTTCCTCTCTGAGTCCTGACTGTAGGACAGACTGCCACTTCATAGCTATAATGAACAAACAAATTATAATAAAATGAATTTTCTTCTTTAGACAGTTAGAGAGGAAGACAGCCTGAATCCAGCCTGAATAGCTGTCATGAAAAACATCTTGCTTCATTTCTCTTCCCTCCCACCCTCTGGGTTTAGGTCAATCACCTGGAACTGGGATGACTGTCAGGAGCAAACCTTTAGTTCAGACAGCAAGAAGAAAATTTGGAATGTTTTCTTTATAATGACAACAGGAATTAGTTTGCTTAGCATAAACTAACTGCATTATCCTATTCCGAGTTCTCCATAATTTCCTTTTGTTTTTATTTCTTTTGCTTTTGATTGAGTTGTAGAAAGTTCCCTCCCTCTCCCCTTCCCTCCTTTCTCTATCTCTCATTATCTCTCTCTTACCCCCAACTAAAATTATGAGAATAACCCACTGTTCAGGTCAGCTAACTAAACTTCCTCTTATAATTATGTATGAGAGATGGAAAATGCCTCTCTCCTACTTGGATATAAATTAATTCAGAAAAGACCAACCACACTTTAAGAACTTGAGGGTCCCCAGCTAATAACAGACGTTAAAGTAACAATGATTTTTTTTAAATAGCAAATTAGACCTGTGCCCTGGATGTTTACCTCTATTGCATTTTTACAAACCCCATCCTCTTGCAAGGAAACCAAGAATATAACACAACTTTCATATCTAAAGGTTTGAAAAAATATCTGGGGTCAGAAATCACCATTTGGCCATAAATTAAAGGCAAGCTGGAGTTATAAGTTGCAGCCCTGTGGTGAAAGCCTCTGAACCAGGGCAAAATGAAAGCAGTTGTCCACAACCAACAGTCTTTTCCCAGAACTAAACCCGACTGATAATCTTCCAAAACAGATTTTGAGCAGATATTTTTGAGGAGTCAGTCCTCCAGAGATTTCCCAAAGGACTGTTACTAAGTCTAAGACAGTGAATTCAGTTCTCTCTGTGTCCGGCTGCAATTCCTCTACTGATATTAGAGGGGGAAAAAGAACTTGACTCTTACAGCCTGTTATTTTAAATCTTAATGATTCTGAGTTTATGCAGCATGAAATCCTACTTATCAAGGCTCTCAAAACCAGAAAGAATAAGGTCACAGCTTTGAGCATCTAACATGGGGTCTTATCCAATGTGTGACTGAATTTTTCCAACTGCTATGTATATTGTTAGAGAAGAATGAGCCATGAAATAATGAGGTATTTTTATTGATGATTTCATACACTTAATTTTACCAAGGAGTGAAAAAGTTAGCTGAGATGAGAAGGGGGCAGGAGCAGACCTAAGGCCTGAGCTACCACTATAGGGCTTATTGTCAGTGGAAATGCTAGATGTTAAATAACAATAATAACACATTTTAACTGATCTCTTACTATATATCTGTACTGGTTTCAATGGATACAGGAAACAAAAGACAGTCATGTGTCCTCAAGGAGCTCTTATAATCCAATAGGGTAGACTCTCCCCAGACACTCCAGCAGTTTTTGCCTCCCTATTACTGTGTTCATAGGACAATTACAACTCTTACTGTCATCCATATATTTATAATGAATGTCTCTCCAGCTGGGCTGTGAGGTCTTTGAGGGCAGTTCTTTTCACCTATATATCCATTATACCTAGCAAAGATAGTGGATACCAACTGAAAAATGTTTGAATGAATAAATAAATTAACAAATAAAAAAGACAGGTATGGACTACACAAAACAAAATCAGAAATGGGTCAAGGTTGATGGAAGCTTCTAATCTCATCTTTCTCCAGTATACTATCTACACTTCTATCAGAGTGAACCTTCCCACAAATTTGATCAGATCACTTTCCTTGTTGAGTGGGTCTGCACTGACTTGGGGTTAAAATCTGAACCCCTTAAGCATAGTACACAAGGCCATCATGAAGTGCCCTCTGCCTGCCTTATCTCTCACTGTAGCATGGGTCATACTATTGTAACCCTGGCTAACTCTAACTAGAGTGTAAGTCCCTTTAGGGTAAGAATCTTGTCTAATTTAACTGTATGGTACCAGTGCCTAAAGCAGTGTCTTAATACCTCTAAACATTTGCTATGCAGCAGATCCTTTCAGTGGTTCTAGGGTGCTACTACATATTCACTTATTTTCAGATTCTCTTATACTTAACTGTACCTCATAGCCCTTATAAAAGTTGCCAAATAAATAATAATTCCAATGCCCTTTTATGAATCAGTAAACTCAGCTTCTAGTCATAGCTGTCGTATTATTCAGCCAAATTCATCTATGCCTGTTTCCTCACTCATAAAAGAAAAATCATTATCACCAGTACTTTTTACCTTACATGATATTCTGAGTTGACATACTTTCTGGAATATGGTAGAATACAAATAAATACCATATACACAAATGTTGCAAAGAGCAAATGATGTAATTATGCAAGTGTGAAGTGGTAGAGTTATATTTTGTATGGATTGATTGAGTCTGGAGCCAGATTGCCTGGATTCAAATCTTGACTCAGCCACTTTTGATCAAGGGTTCTCTTTCTAACACTGTCTTCCTCAATAAAGTGGAGATAATAATTATACCTACTTCTTTGGGTTGTGTCAAAGATTAAATGGGTAAATTCATGTAAAATGCTTAGACCATTACCTGGTATGTAGTGGATACTCAGTAAGCTTCAAACCAAGTGTTTTTTTCCAGTTATCTGTGACTTGATTGTGGCAGTGACTGTCAAGTTATCCGTCCAGTAAATACATCAGCTGCACACATCTGATAACTCCTTAAGTCCTAAGAGCTAAATCCCAGCATGTTCAGAGATAGCCTTACCTCTAAATTCTACTCAAAATGTAATATATATGACCAACTCATGAGAACTTTCCAAACACTTAAGGTATGTCACCTAGTCCTCAAGATTAAGTTCATTTTCATTTATTTGAAAACTGTGTATTTGCCCTAGTAACCAGGGAAAGTTCCAAGTTCACATTTATCCAATGTAATAGCTAACTCCTCCCAGGTAGGTGTGATATGAGGGGTTCCCCAAAACTCGTTTTCCAATAAATTCCTACCGAATTTCTCTATTCCACCACCATCCTGTCTGATAAGAAAGACAATTGTCGGAGCTCACTTGAGTCAGCAAAAGCTCCAGAGAATGAAAGGCTAGGGAGAGCTTTTTAATTTTAATCACTTCTCAGAGTTGCAAATAGGGTAACTGAATTGAACTCCCTTGAGCCAATTCAGCTAGGATTATATCTTATGCCAGTTTCCTAACTCCTATACAAAGGATATCATAGAGAATTTGATTTGGAACGGAAGTCAGGGAGAAGGGAGGTCGGTACACAGAAAGTAAATGTGTTTGATTTCAGATATCTGAATTTGAAGTGTAGGTGAAACCAGATGAAGCCAGACTCCCAGGGATGGAAGATTTTTTACTATTTCACAAGACAAAAGAGAATTTGAAAAAGGAAATATGAATGGAGGGTATGAACTAGGAGTAATTTTGAAAGTACCCCTTGGAGATTGGAGTCTTATTTAAAATGCTGGAAGGAGGGCGGAGGGTGTAGCTCAGTGGTAGAGTGCATGTCTAGCATGCACGAGATCCTGGGCTCAATCCCAGTACCTCCATTAAAAAAAAAAAAAAACAAATTACCTCCCCACCAACAAAATTTTAAAAATAAATAAAATAAAATGCTGGAAGAATGGATCTAGAAAGGGAGCAGAAAAGAGTTCATCAAATGTCTTCCTCTAAAAAAACTGATCCAAAGATGAGATACAAAGATGAGAGGTCACCATGTTGGCCTAACTCTGATTGCCTCATTCGTACCCGAGCCACTCATTTGTCAGCAGATAGGGTAGTACTGTTTTGGTTTCCAGCAGTCTATTAAAGTTGAATTTATGATGCTTGCAATGAATTCTAAGTGTATTTTTAGTGTGTGTATTTTTCTCGACCTTCCTCCAATGCACTTATTTTTGATGTTACATTTGAAATGACCTATTTCAGTTGCTTCTGCAGATCACACACAATTCCCAATAACTAATTTTAACTTTTTCATCTGGTTCCAAGAATAAGCCAGTGCCCAGCAGAGAGTTGATGTTGCTCTTGGAAAACTGAACTCTCTCAAAAGAGAAGTGCAGCACGAGCCTCCAATTCATCAGATCAGTGGGCCTCTCCAGGTACAGTTAACATGCCTAGATAGGAGACATGTGATGTTTGCAAGTCCAAAACTTTTCAATCAGACTCAAGTCAGAGTTATTTTTTTTTGAACTCTTATACTCCAAGAAGATGAAAATGTCCTATTCTGTAACTCTTTTCCAACTTTGCTTATGATTGACGTGGTGTTATCAAATCAATCATTTTGTCTTAACAGATTAGTTATTTGTCTCTAGCAAGGAAAGAGTTGATTCTGTCCTACAATCAAGACCATTTTTTAAGTCAGTCTTAAAATATTAATTTGGTTAAGGAAACATTTTGCCAGTCAATTCAATCAAGCAATTACTTCAGTCAAATAGATAATTCCTTCTAACAACAGGTCAGTTCTGTTTCACAGCTAATTAATTCAATATAACCACTTATCAGTTCTGTCAATTAATCAATTTACTGAGCCTATCAAACAAGCAGATTTAACAGATCCATTGGATGTGCTCACAATAATACACAAAAATGCTTGGGGCCAGGGGAAACAGGGCACAGAGTTTCTGAAAGATTCCCACATCTAAAGTAAGAGGTTGCTCCCTTTCCTGGTATGTATTGAATGTGCCCAGCCAAAGCAAACTCACAGAAACTCTGAACTAAGGGAAATTTGTGGGAAAATAAAATTGCAAATAATAGCTTACTGTTAACATGATATACTTAAGATAGATTGTGGGAACATTTTTTGATGTATCATTTACACCTTTAAATGTTGGTTCAGAGTTTTCAGTTCTACTATGAGAAGAGTTTTATCAATTTTATTCTTAATAGACCATTCCAGAAATGACTATCATCATCATCAGTAACTTCAAAATGCATTTAGTAAGAAATCTACTGCACAGGGATATTGGACCAAAATTTACACAAGTTTTGGTTTGCTTACTTGTAGCTTATATTCTAAAGATGAGTCAAATATCTATTTATAGGAAATATATACAACCATAACAAAATACTAAACCTGAGATGTGAACAAGCATTAAGATATATGTCAAAGGTAAATGTACCCTAGGAGTAAAGATCAGCAGGAAAGTTTATCTGTTCAAATAATGTGATATCAAGGGAGGCTTTACTTCTCTCACTAATTCCAGAAGACTTCATAAAGGTGGAAACCCATGTTGACTTAAGAGGATCCTCTTACACACTAACTTCACCTTCCTCCCAACATTTATAACACCACATATTCACATGGTACAGACATTGGAACATTTCTAAATTCTCTAGAATATATATCTTTTTGCTTCCTCCAGCTCTAGCCCACCCCAGTATATTATGATTTCCAGTTAAGATTTAAATTATGAGATTTTACACTAAAAGCCTTCATTTCAGGGCAATATGGTCACCAAAAATAAGTTTTTTAGTAGCTGAAAGGAAATCTCTGTATTTCTTAAGTGTTCTTTTCAAACACTTAAGAGAGAAGAGTGACATATTCTTCAGAAGGACACAGAAATTAGAAATATGGACCCTTCCTTGCAGTTTTATTTTTCTATACTAAACCAAAATAATAGAAGAGGAAAAACATAGTAGTTCAACATGTATTAATCTCGTGCTATGCCAGACTCTAAGCTTCTTGAGATGAGGAACTATGTATTTTCATTTTAAGGTCCCCAGCACAAGAATGTTTGGACACAGTATACATTTAACATATATTTTACAACTAAATGCATTAATGAAAGGCAGATTGTAGCCAGCAAAGATGACTAAGACATGGCTCATGCTCTCAAAGAGCTCATAATATAATAATAAGAATCAGTTGTATAGACGGTTTAATGAAATACAAAATACGTGTTAAAATGGAAGTTCAGAACAAGGACTATGGGGTAGAGGGAGCAGTTAATTTTGACTAGAGGCATCTGGGAAACCCCTTGAAAGAGGCAGTACTTCAGCTGAGCATCAATTCATATTTTTATGCAGCCATTTTGACACCAGGAACTTTTTGACCTGGCTTCCTTAACCCAGCCATTTTGTTGTGGTCTAAAACAACAAACCATTATATTTTCAGTTGTTTTATAAAGTACCAAGCAACAAGTAAAACACATTACCATACCCCATTGCCAACACTCATCCTAATGGTAGCCTCTATTTCTGGGAAGAGTGAGGTTCAAGGATGGAGTGGGAATTTGGGGCATTTTTTTTCATGTACCAAGAATGATGTGTTGATCACCCTTGATCATCTCATAAAAGGCTAAAACACACACACACACACACACACACACACACACACACACACACGCACACACACACAGTGGAATACTACTCAGCCACAAAAAATAATGAAATAATGCCATTTGCAGCAACATGGATGGACCTAGAGATGACCATACTAAATGAACTGATTCAGAAAAAGAAAGGCAAATATGATATCATTTATGTGTGGAATCTAAAATATGATACAAATGAACTTATTTACAAATGAGAAATAGACTCACAGACGTAGAAAACAAACTTATGGTTACCAAAGGGGAAAGAGGTTGGGGAGGGATAAATTAGGAGTTTCAGATTAGCAGATGCAAACTACTATATATAAAGTAAACAACAAGGTCCCACTGTATAGCACAGAGAACTATAGTCAATATCCTATAATAACCATAATGGGAAAGAATATGAAAAAGAATACACACACACATATATATTTACATGTATCTGAATCACTTTGCTATACACCAGAAACTAACACAGCATTGTAAATCAACTATACTTCAAGTAAAAATAACAATAACAATTCTTAGTTGGAACAGTTTCATCAAAATGACCAGCTTAAAATGTCCTGCTTTAGATTTTTGACAGTAGGAGGTGGCTGATTTGAAAAAGATGGAGGGTCAGAATAAAAGAGACAGCTTAGTTAATGAAAACTAAGAACATTACTGGAATAAGGAAAATTATGTCATCAAATGAGACTCTACTAATGTCAACAGCTTACAGAGAGATGCATAGTGACCTTATAAAATGGAGAAGAAGGGACATTTCAATACTCCATGGAAGTGAGAGATAAAACAATGAAGACAAGAAGAAATTAAATAATGACACAAAAATAAAGTCTTTAATTTGTATGTATATGTTTCTATTTCTGTAAACCTTACTCTACATTATGTACTATGCCATATATAAGGAAAGATAAGATTAATATTTATGCTTTTACTTTACTTAAAGAATAATAAGCTAAATGATCTCCAAATCTAACTATTCTGAACTCAATCATGTCTAGCTAGCAGGTCTATATGGCAAGTACATAAGTTCCACCATTCCCCTGTCACCCAATACCTATATACAAAAAACAAAAAACAAACAAACAAAACCAACCAGAAGCCAAGCCTGTAACTCTGAATCTATGTAGCAATGGTTCTTAATTTTTGGAGAATTTTAGATCAATAGAGAATTTGATCAAAGCTAAAGACTCCAGAAAAATTCACATATGCATATTCACATGAATTTTTTGCATGTAATTTCTGGGGGTTCATAGATTTGAGCTTAAAGTCTTCTGTCTTGGTTTATTTTGGCTCTGAGCATGGTGCTTCCTTTCCTGGCTGAAGATATAACATTCTGACCAGGATGCTAGTGGAGCTGCCCTCCGGAGACAAGCCCTTTGCTTTCTCTGTGCCTCAGGTACTATCTTGATGTAGTGTAGGTAGTAACACAGTTCAACTTCACTTGGGGTCCTTGGAAACTGGCATGTTGCCACAGGTGGTAACTGTGTCTTGGAGGCTAATATGCCAGCTCATTTATAACAATAACATAGTAAAAATAACAGAACAGGAACTCCCCAAACCTTTTTTTTTTTCACCCAGCACATTGACAGGCATGCAAAACACGACTGGAGGTGTAATTTTTTTCACCTTCTTTCTACATTAATTTTTCTTCCTGATTTCAATTAGCCAAACTTGAATGGAGACATTACAGACAGTTCAACTCCACCTCAGAGCTGTGCAGACAGCACTTGCTGCCAAGCTGTCTATCACCAAGACAACTAGGCCAATGTGCTTTGCTCTGGGTAAATACCTCATCAGGGCCAGTTGCAGAAGGAGCCTCTTTGCAATGACCTCCCATCAAATTGAAATCCTTACTCCTAGCAAGGCAAAATATTTTCAAAAGTACATGGGGTATAAATAATTATCTATTTTTTAAAGATAATTCTTTATGCTGAATAACAAGAAGCTTATTTTCAGAGATTGTCTCATATGAAGGCAGGTTGATTTGAGGGATCTAGAAAATCTCTCTCCTCCCCAGTAAGTCTGAAGTTCCTCTATTTGTGAGTCATTATTATTTTTTTCCTTTGCATTAATCATAACTTTCTTCCAACATCTTCTTCTAAGCCACAAATTTCCCTGAAGTGGTCATCAGTAATATAGCAATCTTCTGTCTCTAGTCTCTTCTCTTTAAAATGTTTTGAATAAGAAGAGATGGTAAAAGGTGAGATGGCTGACATTATTACTTAAAATGAAAAACTGAGGAGATGGACAAGTGATATTTTGGATAAGGTCAGTACATATAAATGAGTCAAAAGCAGAAAAACTGTATTTCCAGCAGATTCAAAGAAAGTTTTTTCAAAATCCCGGGGAAAAAAAATTTTTTTTTCCAGTCCTTAGGGAACTAGCCAAGGTGCCAAATTATTGTACTCCTCCTATCCAGGCTCCATTACCACTTATCCACCCTCAGGAACTTTTTGAGCAGCCCCTCACAAACAGCCCCTGTTTGTTGGTCTCCTTGGCGGCAGGTGTCTGCTAATCAAAGGCTTAAGAAGGTGTGGGGTTTAGGAGTCAACCCTGACTGGAAGGAAAACTTTCCATTCAGCCTTGAGCAACAATATTGGAGCTTTTTTTTTTTTTTTTTGAATGTTGTAATCAACTCTGTGCCAAGTGGGGCCCAATCTCCCCCTACACAGCCCCAGGAATCCAAAGAAAGAAGTGTTTTCAATTCTCTTCAGAACGTCTGATCTCCCACACTGCAGACCAAATAAAAACAGTCTGGGCCAATTGTGCCTCCTCCTACCCCCATCTACTGTGGAATCCGCCTGGGAGAAACTCAGGAAAATTGGCCTCAGGCCAGCACTGGCCTTCTGTAGAGACAGGAAAATTCCCTCACCTTCCTTCTATGGACTATCCTGGACACCAAAGGGAGAGCCCTCACCCCAGATATCCCACAGAAAGGGGCAGCTGTGGGGGTCAGGGAAGGGCCTGAGATGATGTGACTGAGATATTAAGGCCTAAAAAGTTCTAACACCTGAGTTGGTATTTTCTGTATGCATACTATTTTGTTACTTACATTTTTTTATTATTAAGTAGACTGTGAGGAAAAGTGGAAAGAGTTGCTTGGAAGTTGAAATGATTAGGGGTTGAATCTCACTCAGCACCAATGTTTACTAACTATAACATTAGACCACTTATTTTACAGACCAAGGCTCTCATCGCAGTTCTCCCACTGACTAGCTCTGTGACCTTAGCCAAATCCCTACCTCCAACTATGGTCTCCTCATAATAAAAATGAAGAGGTTGCACTAGAAGATCTGTAAAAACCCCTCCAAATCTAATAGTTTAAGTCACTTCTGGAATCCTGCATTTGGAAAGCATACAAGTGGGATTGGAAGTTATTGTCTACCTCATCCCCAACCTTCATCAACCTCAGTTGGCTTTGGCCATAGCTCCCCAAGCCATTTTCTTAGGGGGCCTTCTAGGCCTAGGAACAGGAAGGAGGCGTAGGCAATGCAAGGACAGGTCCACTACAAAAGTCCAGGTGGCTATGCTCAAAGTAAGAGCAGCTCAAAATTGCAGGTTTCCAGGTCAGAACTATTAGTTTATGAGCTGACCATAACGTAATGGCAACTTTCCCCTAAGAATGTTACCAAGCAAAGCTTGTCAGGTAGCTGAGGGGTACCCTGGAGAATATGGCTCAAAATTGCCATAGCCAAGGCTCAGGCTGGGGCTACAACTAACATATACTGAGCATGTTAAAGGAAGAGCAAGTAGTCCAGTGGAGGGGAATCAGGGAACATGAAGCTGGGAAAGTTCTTGGAGACAGAACTGCCAAAGGAAACGCCTCTAAGAACCCAATAGAAGGACACAAGGACAGAAAGCCCTTTCATGCTGCAGGCGTTATCAACTATGCACTAGAGGAGATGATTCCAAAGGCCTGAATAAGCCACAGACAAATAATGGAATGAGGACTCTTAGAAACTAAAACCTAAAGACTTAAATGAACAAAAAGTTAAAAGGGCAATCATGAAATTTCTGATACTGTCATTGTTTGTTAAGGAAAACATTTGAGAGAGTGGAATGGGATAGTGATGTTGAAAAGAATTCTATGGAATTCTTTTTTGTTGTTCTTAAGATATAATCATTACCACGTAAAGCTGTTGGGGTGGGTAGGAATATGAGGGAGAATATAGTGGAATTCTAAGCAATATGATGCTTACAGTAGAAATACAGGCTATTTCCATACTCAAAATATTTTAGTCTGAATTTATCAAAATAAAACTACATAAATAAACTTAAAATAAAACCAAAAAGAAAGAATAAGGCTAAACACAAACTTATGTTTTTGTCTTCATGACACTAAATAGGCAAATTTTTATTGAATTCTCCCTTTTTAAGTAGTTGGTTGGTATTGTATAGATGTGGCCAGCATCTAATATGCTTTCAATTGTGTCTTCAGCCCTCAAGACCCTGGGGGGTCTGAAATCTCAGCCAACTTTGCAATTTAATCCAAAACCCAAAGCAGTTCAGATTCCAAGTAACCTGTTACCCTCTGCTAGCAAAACATCACTCATGGTTTGAAAAATACCATTTTTAATAACCCCTTTTCAGTTTCCTGGCAGGCCCCCAGCTTCACTTCAAAGTTGATTTTCCCCAGTGAGAGTACAGCTGGAAGAATCCAGAAGTACACTGCACCATGTTCCCACTATCCCAGGCTGTGAAGTCCTAGCTCTAGGGCAATGAAGAAGCCTGGAGTGGGAAGGTGGGCAGGGGGAGGGGCACGCTGTGGAGCCCAGGCAAATGGCCTCAGCTCAGGCCTTCCCAGAGACAAAACAATGTATTACCCTCAAGAGTGAACAATTGGAGAAACTGAATCCAAACTGAATTTTGGATTATATCATTTTGGATTATTTTTAAATAAATTTGATAAAAAGAAATCACTATAATTTGGTCTGCTTCTTGAGTGCCGTGTTTTTTTTTCAGTGACCCACTCTTCAGATGTCACACAAACAGATGCCAAGAAAACAATCTATGAAGACAGGCACTAGAGGCAGGAGTTGGGGCAAGGAAACAGAACTTCATCTTTGGAGACCTAGGGTCTCTTAACACAAGCGCAGGCTGAACTTTCCTTAAATTCCAAGACAGTAGCCTTGAAGTCCTGAATTTGCTCTTGTATTTCTTGCCCAGGACTAGTGAAGTTGGGGTTGCCAATAAAATGACCACTTTGCTCAAAATGTTGCATTTAAAATCCAAGTCTTCTTAAAACAGCAGAGTAGGATTTTGGCCAGAAAGTGCTTTCTAGTACAAACACTAATGCACTTTTACAAGGCAGGTAAAGCCCCAAATTATGTTGCTAATTAATTTTGTATTTCCTTTAGCTACCTAGAACCAACTGCAGCCGAACATTCCCCAATTGGGATTTTGCCAAGAATTCAGATAATACCATTTATGGACCATGCCAACAGCTGAAGTCATGTTTTCTGTCTAAAGGGGAAAAAAAGGAAGAAAAACAAATAGAGAAGGATTCATGGAAAGTACATATTAGAAGATAGGGGCAGAAGGGAGGGGAAAGAGACAAGGAGTAAAAATCCTTTTATAGCAATCAACCCCATACAGACACACATACCAGAGGAGGGCCTGGAAGTTTTGAGTTTGTATTATTTGGGGGTAAAAGTGAAGCAAAACAGGAGAATGCAGTGATTGTAGGGAATGTTAGAGAAGCAACAATTTGATCTCAAAGAAATAACGCTCTTCACAAAATGTAAAGAATACAAAAAGGGAAAGGCCTGATGTCTTGCATCATGGCTGGTACAAATGTTCTCTGTTATGTGCATGCCAGGAATGTGAATTGCTTGCTGCTTGATTTGGGCTTCTGTAATTATAAGTCTTTATTTTTCAGTGCAAACTCACATTCCAAGGACTAGAAAGAATCTCTACAAGTACAGTATCCCGAACCTTAGAGCTAGAAAGGATCTTGGGTCTCATCTTGTCCAATTTTCCCCATTCTAGGGACAAGGAAACTGAGGAAAATGGAGAAGAAAAACTTAGCCAAATGTCACACAATACATTAGTGGCAGAGTCAAGACAAGAACCCAGATCTAGTGAGGCAGTTCCTAAACATTGGCTCACAATGAATATCACTGGTCCAAAGGAAAAGTGAGGAAAACAAGGATTATGTAGTGACTTTTTAACAAAAATAAAATGTTAAACTATTTTTAATTTTGATATTATGTCCATTCTACTTTTTTGATGTTAAAATATCCCTTATTTTATGAAATTGTGATCATCACAGAGAATACTTGTTATTCTATAATGTCCTTATTTAGCAAAACAATAAATTGGCAGCCCTATGTCAAGGCTCAACATCTTTTGAAATATATCTGGTGTGTGAAAACCGTAAATGTTCTACCACTAGTCTAGTTCAATCCCCTGATGCCGGGCAGGATATCACCACTCAGTCCAAGGTCTCTTCTGATCCTAAGCAGTTTTATATCCACTGAATGTGACAATGGAGTGTTGTATAGTGAACAAAGTGTCAGATAGAGAGTGGTTTGGCTGGGATGTGGGGTGGAAGACAAACTGGAAAAGGAAAGAAGCTTATGGCTGAACATGGAGAAACAAACTAGTTTATGGTCAATGCCTCATCCTGTTTTTTGTTATGGTAACTTCAAGTTAGCATAACACCCCGCTTTAATAGGAAATAGCTCATCCATTATATATTTTTCATCTGTAGCTTAATTCAAATTTTCATCATGAGGAAAAAATGCACAGATACTCAATTTCCATGAGGTAGGCACATTGTATAGAAGAAGCTAAAAGAGGTTAAGTAACTTGTCTGAGACAACTTGGTTCATATGGGATTGAGCCAAGAATAAATCCTAGAACTTCATTCTAGATCTCATAATCCTTCCTCAAGTCCACATCTGTATTCTGTGTGTATCTTAACTGAGTTTCTGGATATAACCCATCAGCTGGCCAATGACATTGCAGAATGTACCATCTGTCACCAAAGTGCCCAGCATCATCATTCTAGGTGCCAGGCTCAAGAAGCACCAGGCTCTGGGACCCAGAAGAATTACAAGATTACTGGGAATATAAAGGCCTCTGGCTCCTGGGGACTTGCTGATATGATTTGTGGGGGATAGGTACCCCAATAGTCCTATCACTGTAGTCACCTGTTACAACCATTTCTAGCCATATAAAAGCCAGAGGAGTAAACAAGGGTATCAAAATGCACACCCAAGCATCATCACCACCACCACCACCATCATCATCATTATCAAATTTTCAATGCATTTTATTGAGATAACTTGACTTATGGATGATCTAGGTTAAATGTTTCATCTTAGCCATCACCTTCCAAAATTCAATCAAGACCCAATCTGATTGGGAGTTCGAGATTTGAAGATACTAACTAATACATATGAAATAGATAAACAAGTTTATACTGTATAGCACAGGGAACCATATTCATATCGCGTAGTAACTTATGGTGAAGAAGAATATGAGAACGAATATATGTATGTTCCTATGTGACTGAAGTATTGTGCTGTACACCAGAAATTGACACAACATTGTAAACTGACTGTACTTCAATAAAAATATATTTTTAAAAAGACCCAATTTGATAATCCAAACAGAATTTAACATCAGCCTAAACCAAACAATTTTAAAGGTAGAGCAAATAATGATAACCAAAAATACCACATGATATACTACTCTAAAGCTGAAAAAAGCCAGTAACAGATTATATTATATGATTCTATTTATATTAAAGGCCCAGAATCAAGAAATCTATGAAGACAGAAAGTAGATTAGTGGTTGATTAGGGCTGGGGGGTTTTAAGGAAAAGAGAAGCTGATAGCTAAAGGGCACAGGGTTTATTTTTTTCTGAGACAATGAAAATGTTGTGAAATTGACTGTGGTGATGGTTGCACATATCTAAATGTACTAAAACTACTGAATTCCAAGTTTTAAATAGGTAAGTATATGGTATATGAATTATATCTCAATAAAATTGTTATTTAAAAAAATACACACATATATATATATATATACTCCAGAGCAAAACCCAAAGTGCCTTTGAGATTCTTGCTATTTAGAACTTTCACTGTTCAGGATTACGGCTATTTGGGATGTTTGGGACAATCCTCATCTCTACATCCCTTTATGTAAGTGGTCAGGAATCACATGTTTGTTCTTTTTTTTTTCTAAGCAGATGTCAAAGCCTGCCTTCTGACTGCTGGTTAGGTTGGTGACTAGCAATTTCCAGGGCCCTGACTCAGCACAGTGCTCTGAGGAACTATGCATTGGTCACTTAGCTGTGACCCAGTCAGTATCTGCTTTCATTCACAATAAATAACCTTTGAAAAGAGAACCAGTATCTATATCTGCTCAGGCACACCCAATACAGACTTCCAACCTGGCTCATCAAAAAAAAAATGTTTTATCTTTCAGACCCTGGTAAAGTAAAACAGGGCTCAGGAGCTTTGGGTAAAAGTCAGCTTCCCAGACCCACAAGGGAAAAAAGTTAATATGGTGGTAATGAGCCACTTAAATGCCTGTCTGCCTCTGTTACAATAACATACCCTTTTCATTCCTTCAGCAGCTCTCAAAGGGCATTCTGGACAGCTGCATTTTGTGGGTATTTCTCCCACTCCCCATACCTACCCACAGAAAGCAAATTACTTTTTACCTCTCCCAAACTTTGTTTTTTATAGTTATTGGGGTTTTACCTTTCCTTTAAGTTTTTTTTTTTCTTTTTTGTTTGGTTTTCTTTCTTTTGTGCTTTTTATCCTTTGGGATTTTTTCTTTTTATCCTCTCTAGTGTTTGGATACTTTTTTTTCTTTGTTGTTTTTGTTGCTTCTACTTCTGCTGAAGTTATTCCCTTTCCTTTCCTTCTTTTTCCCATTGTTTTCCCTTTTTTTGTTGTATTTTGGGGCAACTTCTTTTTCTGTTTGAGGGGATTTTACTTTTTTTTGCGTTTGGGGGGGGTTTCTTTTTTCTTTTTTGCTTTGTTGTTTTATGTTGCATGGGGCTTTCCTGTGTTTGGTTTATTTGCTTTTTTGTTGTTTGGGATTTTTTTTTTCTTTTCCAGATTTTCTCTTTTTTTTCTTTTTCTCTTTTGTTTGCTTTTTTTTCCTTTTTGTGTTTCCCCTTTTTTTTTTTTTTTTTTGGTCTTTCTTTTGGCTTTGGGTTTTATTATGTTTTTATTTTTGTTTGGGGTTTTTCTGAGGTGTTTTTAAGAACTGAGGGGTTTTCTTTTTCTTTTAAAGTTTTCCCTTTTTTCTATATTGTTTCCTTTTTTAAAAATCTTATCTTCTCATCTCATATACATCTCAGCAATGTTCTCCTAGGGCAGTCTACCCAAGCAATAGAAATAAAAACAAAAATAAACAAATGGGACCTAATTAAACTTACAAGATTTACACAGCAAAGGAAACCATAAGCAAAACAAAATGACAACCTACAGAATGGGAGAAAATTTTTGCAAAAGATGAACCTGACAAAGGCTTGATCTCCAGAATATATAAACAGCTCATATGACTTAATAGGAAAAAAACAAACAACCCAATCCAAAAATGGGCAGAATACCTAGACAATTCTCCAATGAATACATATGAATGACCAACAGGCATGTGAAAAAATGCTCAATATTGCTAATTATCAGAGAAGTGCAAATCAAAACTACAATGAGGTATCACCTCACACCAGTCAGAATGGCCATCATTCAAAAGTCTACCAAATGATAAATGCTGGAGAGGCTGTGGGGAAAAGGGAATCCTCCTACACTGCTGGTGGGAATGCAGTTTGGTGCAGCCACTCTGGAAAACAGTATGGAGAGTCCTCAAAAGACTAAAAACAGACTTACCATATGACCCAGTCATCCTGCTCCTGGGCATATATCCAGAAGGAACCCTACTTCAAAAAGACACCTGCACTCCAATGTTCATATCAGCACTATTTATAATAGCCAAGACATGGAAACAACCTAAATGTCCATCGACAGATGGCTGGATAACGAAGATGTGGTATTTTTATACAATGGAATACTACTCAGCCATAAAAATGACAACATAATGCCATTTGCAGCAACATGGATGTCCCTGGAGAATGTCATTCTAAGTGAAGTTAGCTAGAAAGAGAAAGAAAAATACCATATGATATCACTTATATGTGGAATCTAAAAAAAGAAGAAGGAGGCAAATGAACTTAAATATAAAACAGAAACAGACTCACAGATACAGAATACAAACTTATGGTTGCCAGTGGGGAGGCAGGTGGGAAGGGACAGACTGGGAGTTCAAGATTTATAGATACTGACAGGTATATATAGAATAGGTAAGCAGTTTACACTGTATAGCACAGGGAAATATAGTCAAGATCTTGTAGTAGCTCACAATGAAGAAGAATATGAAAAAGAATATGTGTATGTTCATGTATGACTGAAAAAATGTGCTGTACACCAGAAATTGACACAATATTGTAAACTGACTAAAACTCAATAAAAAAATATTATCTCCTCTTTCTAATTTTTCACTTTTTGTTTCTTGTCTTCTTTTAACGTTTTTAGTAATATTTTTACCTTGGAATTATTTTAGATTTACAGAAAACTTGCAAAGATAATATCAAAGGTTCTCATATACTCAACACCTAGTTTTCCCTAATTAACATCTTTCATTAGTATGGTACATTTGTTACAATTAATAAACTAATTGTAATATGTTATTGTTAACTAAAGTCCAAACTTCATTCAGATTTCCTTAGTTTTTGCCTAATGTCCTTTTTCTGTTCCAGCATTACATCCAGAATACACATTTAGTTGTCTTGTCTTCTTGAGTTCCTCTTGGCTCTGACAGCTTCCCAGACTTGTTTTTGATGATCTTGATGATTTTGAGGTACTAGTCATGTAGTTCATAGAATGCTTCTCAGCTGAGATTTTTCCATTGGTTTTCTCATGATTAGATTGGGGTAATGTATTTTGTAGAGGAAGCTCACAGAGGTGAAGTGGTTTTCTTATCACATCAAAAAAGGGTACATACTATCAACATGACTTATGGCATCTGAAATTAACCTTGGTCACGTGGCTGAGGTATGTTTGTTTGCCAAATTTCTCCACTATTAATTTAATTTTCCCCCCTTTCCATACTGTACTTTTTGTAATCAAGTCATTAAGCCCAATCTACACTTAGAATGGGAGTGATTAAGTTCCATCTCCTGGACAGGGGACTGGTATTCAAATAAATTATTTGGAATCCAGTATCACATTATTTATTGTGTTGCTCCAATTGTTCCAGCTTTGACTGTTGGAAGTTCTTTAAGGTTTGTTCCTGTGTTCCTTTGACGTGCCCCCCTTCTTTTTGTTTTTTCCCTTGCTTAACTTTTTAAAATTATCCCTCTTCTTTTTTCTTTTACATTTGCTTCAGTTTCCTTTTTCATTTCTATTTTCCTTCTACACCTATTTTCCCTCCCATCTTTTCTCTCCTGTTAGCTTTTAATATTTTCTCCTCTTTTTTTTCTTTTTTCCTTTATACCTGTTTTTAAAAGAATTTTCTCCTTTCCCAACATTCTTTTTATCTTTTTTACATAACATTCTCTGTAACTAGTAAAAACAAATGTAAAGATGCAACATAAAGAATATACCTTCATTTCTACCCTCTCAGCCTCATTGCCAATATCTTTGGTCAGCTATTGGATTTCATACACTCCTGTAGAGCTCTGTGCTCCCTCACAAGAATGACCAGGAGACCCTGTGTGATAACTCCTAAGGGTCTGATAGCTTCCTTGAAAACTCTATACTTCCAAAAGTCATAGTCAGTAAACTGAAGATTGCCCGGAACGCCAAAGCAGTAATGAGAAATTTATTGACTTTCTTGAGGGGAGGGTATAGCTCAAGTGGTAGAGTGCATGCTTAGCATATACAGGGTCCTGGGTTTAATCCCCAGTACCTCCTCTTAAAAAAATAAGTAAACCTAATTACCTCCCCCCACAAAAAAAAGTAAGATAAAGAAATTTATTGTCTTTCTTACATAGAAGCATCCACAGTAAAAATCACTTTGCCTGGCTATGACTAGAGGAGAACTATTCTGCAAAGTCCTTCTCCAGGGCTTTCTAGCTCCTAGCATCAGGATAATGTATATATGTGAATGCACACATTCCTAAGCTCTCTGCCCCCAAACTCAGGGAGCTATTGGGAACCAGGAGTAAGAAGTAAGTGGGAGCCCAGGGAACTTGGGTAGAAAAGCCTTGTCAGAAATGAGATATTTGTGTAGATAGAAGGTACCAGGAAGACATCAGAAGCTTCACAACTTGGGACCAAGAATAGGGGTGGCTTATCTGAAGGCCCCATTCTGACTTCACTGTCTCATCTTAACAGTTTCCTCCCTGTCCAGTTATGTTTTCTGAGAAGTTGACATTTCAAGCCTAACCACATGTGAAGCCAGGCTGGTAGATGAAGCTAGGTACCCAAATTCCTTTGCATTTTTTGCACTCTAGTTTCCTTAGGTAGAAATAGAAATAATAATCCTAGAGCATTTCCTGACAAGCCCTGACAAGTTCAGCAGTTAAAAGCTTATTCAAGTATAATCCTGCATGAGAGCTAGGGATGAGGGAGAGAATAATGGAGTAAATTAGATGACCTCTAGAGCATCCCTATGATGGTGTGACTCAGTCATCTGAGAGCTTTTGCAGTTGCTATCAGTTGAGGTTGACACCAGGGGCCAAGCAGACTCCGAGCTAGGACAAAGCTAGATCACTTTTGGAGCTAGGGAGAGGGGAGAACATCATTCTAGATCCTACCACAGCCTTCTACTCTTCCCTTTCACTAACATACCATCTGCTTCTAAGAGAAGACAGAGACAATTCCATTAAAAAACATGTCCATCCTTCCAAGCAAGGGATCCCTTCCAACCAAGCCTGATTTGGAATGGTGTTCCAGGTCTAGGGCCCCAGCCTGTACCATAGTTTGCTGACTAGTAGAGATCCATTTTATAGTGTCAAAGAGTTACTATTCCTGTCTTTTGCTTTCCACTATACATCAGCCAAGATTTGATAATGGCACTGGGGCTTGAGACCAAGTGACTTTATCTTTCTTAAATATGGTATTAACTTTTACCAGGAAAAAGAAAAGAAAGTAATTAATGGAAATCAGGCACTTAAGGTAACAATAGGGACAGAGTTTTGTCTTAGGACAAAGCATAAGGGTTTGATTTTCCTAGAACTCTCAACCTGATTCTGAGGTCAGCCACAACTAGTTTTGGGGAGTGACACAAATGCATAAGATAAAGCCTTCAACCCAAAACCTGGAGCCAAAAGAACCCAGTAGTTCAAGAATGCAGTGGCTTTAAATGGTTCACATGTTGGACTCCTTTTCAACAATATGGCTGTAATCTATAGAGTGACAAGATTGAGCAAGCTAACCCTGGGAGGTAACCTCAAAGGGCAAAGGTAATATTGGGATGTTGGGGGCAGGTCGAGTATCAAGGGAAGCTCCACAAGAATGATTTGTCTTGTTAGTCCTTTCCTTGCCTAAAGTGGAGGGGGGGTGAGAATCACAATTTATAAAGGTAAATGGATGTGAGGGACACCAGGAAGGCCTTTACCCAAACAACAGCCTCTATAGGAACAGATATTTCACTGTTAACATCAATAATCCATTTCTTTGATTTAAGCAATATGAACTCCCTGAGTTGCCCCTGGAAAAAGAAGTACATTCAATCCCTGACACCACAAACTGTAAGGAAAGTGGAGAAAGGCTAAGAGGAAGGGGTGCTCTTTGAAATGTGAAATACTTGCTTCAAGTGAACCAAAGACTTGTAAAACAGGAAGTAACCTTAGAGATCTTTTAATTCACCCTGAAACTTAACTATAATACATAGTCCCTCAGACTAACAATTAGACATGAAGGCGGGGGTGTGGACTGGGAAAGAGAGGTTCTAGGTTCTACAGGAGGATTAAACCAAGAAAAGATTTTCATTTTTGGGGGATTTGGTATATGACCTTGAAAGGAAGAGAAAAGATAGCACTGAGGAAAATGAAGGGGCATAGACGAATCTAGGCCAGTGTATGGAGCAAGAGTGTGTTGAGATATAACATTAAAAAAGAATTTCCAATGAATTCCAATGATGCAGAAAACTCTTTTGAATGGCCAGACATCTACATGAGGCTTTTCTTTAGTTTATGTCCCTCAGACTAATTGAAATAGAATGTTTCTATTAAAGCAAACACCCAACAGACCTCAGACCAAGTTATAACCTCCATTCAAATAAAGATATAGGTAGAAATGATGGCAAATGTTATGTTTTACTCTCTTCATAATATAAAATATAAACTGTATACTTTTGAGGTTTGTTATGGACCTATTTGGAATGTTATAGGACACAATAAGCCCTCTCAGGAAAAAATGGCAAAAATTGAAGCAGCAACTTCCTGTACTGTTACATTTCCTTTCACTATGCTAAGTCTTGTTATGTGTGTAGGGGTGTTACAGTGTTATTTAGAGGAAAATGGAAAGATGGGGAAATGGAATTTTCACAGGCGTATTTGGAAAGTTATTCTCTTTTACTATCTGTTTGTGGTTTTTTGTTTGTTTTGGTCTTTTTTTTTTTCAGTTTTGAAAGAGCAATCCATGCACATGGTAAACAAGCATAGTTAGCCTCACTAGAGAAAAACATTTAAAAGTTCCTGTGTTACCTTCCAGAGATAATATATATATATATACTTACAAGCATATATACACATATTATTATAATTTTGGATGTTATGAAAAACCTCTATGAAGGCTTCCGTCAGGTTTGCTTCAAAGCAACAAATGATTCCCACAGCATGCTCTAAACCATGTGGCCAATCTCCAAAGATTCAGAAAGGCAACATTCTCTACCTTAATACAAATCTAGGACCCAAGTTAACATGGTAGGGGTACAGTAGGGATAAATCTTGGGAATACAATGTGTAGTTCTCTTAGAAAAATAGGGATATTAGTACCTAACTTACAGGATTATTGTTAAGTCCTGAAAAAATCAGTATGTGTAAAGTATTCAAAACAGTGCCTGGCATAGTGTAAGTGCTATAAAAGTGTTAGCTGCTATCATCATTTTTATTGTTGTTGTTTGCTGTTGTTGCTGGGAGAGGACAGCTTGGGGCTTCTTGAAGCTATTCCCTATTTTCTCTGGATTTTCCTCACAGGTACCTCCAAAGTTGGGAGCCTTTATCTGTTACTACTCTTCCTCTGGGATAACTCCCCCACCAGTATCTAAACTGTGGAGCCAATTGGTAACCAAAGTTGTACCTCAAAAGGTCTCCTGGACACAGGAAAACAGCCTCACTGCCTGACATTCTTCTCACAGCATCAATGAGATAAACTGTTTCATATGTTATTACTCACTACTGTTCTTGCAAAGACCATGGAAATGCATGGACACACTGGCCACTTACCACACTTTCTGAGGAATTACTCAGTCTAGAACATGTTGTTTCCATCTTCTTTGTGTGATTCAGTTCCTCCTCATCCCTACATCTCTCACTGCTTCTGAGGAGTTGCATGTTACTGGCTAGCCACAGACATTGCACTGCCTTGCCCCACTGGCTAGGTCTTTTAAGAAGCTGGTGCTACTGGAACAGGCTGGACTCTACAGGCACGGGTCAGACATCCTCTGCAGTCTGACTGTGCCATCTCATTACCTTAGAAGCCCTTCAAGGAGTTGAAGCCAAGCTCATGGATACCCAGCACATCTTCTCACTTACCTCTTTGTCTGAAAGGGTAGGAAACTGACAAATGAGACACTAACTTTCTCCCACCAGTGAGTCTCATCAGTGGCATCTGCCTACTTCCTGGTTTCTTCCAAACATAAATTAAATGTTTGGCTCCTGATGCAAGTCTTTGTACCATCATGGAGGGACTTTAACATCCATGAAGATAAAACACAGAGTACCACTCTCTTGTCTCGACTCCAAAGACCTTTCCCTGCACTTCAGCTGTCCAAATCAACATCCAGGATCTTTTCATCACTCATTATTGCTCCATTTCTAATATCTTAAATTTGTATACCCCACTCTCTGGCTACTTCTTTTTCCCATTTAAGGGATTTTACTTTCTCATTCTTACTACTCCTATTCTCTGGTTTCCTGTTTTCTCCCAATTTATCAGTCTCCTGCAGCCTAATTTTCTTCCCTGACTGGTTTGGGTCTCACAGTTATTTCAACCATTATCTTTTCCATATTCTTAACTCACCACATCATGACCTGGTACCACCCGAAAACCCATGGTCTCCTGCTTAAGGAAAGTTCTCAGTGCTGTCCAACAATTTTCCCAAGAATTTCTGGTCATCTTTATCTCCCATCCCTTCCTATTCCCTCAGAGATCTCTTGCCACAAGGCACTACCCTGAATCTTCACCCCTTCCTTTTCTGGTGGTTCTTTCTTCTCTGAAACAACAGTAGCTTCAGAACTCTTACGGTTTAAAAAACAGTTTCTCTACCTTGGCTCTCTCTGTTTGCTGTCCTCTGCTTCTCTTCCAAACTAAGCTTCTTGAAAGAACAGTCTATATTCACTGCCTTCATTTCCTCTTTCCATACTTACCCCTTGACACACTGCAATCTGGTTCTGTTTCTGGGGTAGGTCACCTCCTACACTTGCTTGTACCTCGATCATAAGACTGTTTCACCTTATTATAATTACCACTAAACCTAAACACCTCAAAAACTAGGACCTTGTCTAACTTACCTATGTGGTCCCAGAACCTAGCACAGTGCTTGATTGATAGGAGGTGCTCAATAAACGAATTATGTCACAAACACTTACTGAACACCTACTAGGAACCAACCACTGTAGTGGCTCTGCTAGAATCCACAACACTTGGACCCCCATAATCCATCACCAAAACTATATCCAAACACACTCTTTCTCACAGAAACTTTCTCCCCTTCGTGAATGTCAAGTCAATACATTTAATTAAGCCATCCAACCCTTGCCTTGTTCTGTGCCATACTCATAGTAATTATTTAACATTTGTTGAATGAATGTCTGATAGATCTCAGTCAACTCAAGAGATGCTACTGAAAATGGGCACAGAGGAGCCTGTTCTAGGATTTTGCTCCTTACAGAAGGCTTTCGGGGTTTTCCAAAGCTATTTCTAAACAGTTTGTTCCCTAGAAACATATATATTGTTTGCAACTCTATCTCAATATTGCTGATAGTTTGGGTAAGCTACTAGCCTCTTTACAATCTCTCCCTTTCCTTTAACTTCTCTCCCTTCTCTCTAGGCGTCTTTCTCTCCACCTTTGAACAGGTGCAAAAGTTTATCCTAGCCACAAATAAATAAATACAGGAATTAGAAACCCTCTGTTGACCTCCAAGGTCCCGCTTTATCTAATATCCTTTGTTTCTCCACTAAATCTTTTCTAAGAGTTATCTACTCTTGCTAGCTCAAATTTCCTTCTTCCTGTTGGCTTCCACATCAAATGGTCAGAAAGTATAGGATATGGGTTAGGTTGGTCAGGGAAAAGCTTCATGGACAAGTAAGAAGATGGGACATAGGGGAAACTCTGAGATTAAAGTACAGGAAATGTAGATGTTTTGGGGGAGTATGAAGCCTTTCTATTTTGTTTTTAGTCTGTTTTATAAGTTTCTATTTTAAGCAGGTAACATATACATATGATACACAGTTCAAAAAGTACAAAGGGTACAATGTGAAACATAAAGGTCTTTCCTACTTCCCAGTTTCCATCTATGGAGGCAGTCATTGTTTAAAAATTTCTTACGTATCATTTCAGAGACAGTCAATGCATTTACAGATATTTACATAGATGAAGTCTTTATATATAAGGGTAGAAAATAATAGGAAATGCCGTGAGAAGGGTGAACTGACAAGCACGGGAGGAGGTGTTGAAGAACTAGGGAAAATCATCTTCCTCCCACCTCCATTAATAGCTGTTCCATCTTCCCAAGTTGCCGAGGCTGAAAGCTTCTGAGCATCTCCCATTGGTACAGTGGCCTGCAATTTACAGAGCACTGCCATAGCCCTTATTCCACATAACTTTGGTACAACCCTGTGAACTAAGCAGAGTCCCAATGGTTAGCCGCACATTAAAGTTAAGCTGATTAATAATCCTTCCATTCTTGCTGCTGCTACCTCCAATTTTATTTCCAAAATGTAAATTGCATACCTTTTGTAAGTCTTCTATCCTGTTTCCATCCATAATACATCCTTTCCCCTATTATTGGGCATTTCCAATCTCATTCCTATCCTTACTTTTACAAATAATGTTATACTGAAGGTACATAAATCTTTATCTGAATTTCCATTCCCTCAAGAAACATTCTTAAAAGTTGAATTTCTGAGTCTTAAGATAATTCAGATTTTTAGAGCTATTGATACATACCCTCAAATTACTTCCCAAAACAACGTATCAATTTAATCCACTGGCAGTGTACAAAAAAGACCACCTCACTGCACTCTCACCAGCATAGAATATTATCTTTTCTATTTTTTTTCTAATTTGTTGGCAACAAAAAATGACATGTCATCGTTGCTTTAATTTGATTTCCTTGATTACTAGTAAAATAGAGTTTTTTCAATAATGTTTATATACATGATTTGTTTTCCCTGTTTTGCAAATTACATTTGTAGAAAAACCATGTATTTCCTTTGCCTATTTTTTAAAACAGGATCTTGACATTTAAAATCAATTTACATATATTTTGATATATTTAGCATATTATATTATAATCATAATTATATATAGTTGATTTTCATTATTCATCGTAGTTATGTTTTATAAAGTCACTGCAAACACTGAGATAGCAAATCCTGAACCACTGTTCCTGGGGAAATACAGAGTTAGGTTCTGGTGAGCCTCTGTCACAATATTTTTGTCAACAAATCAATACATAACTTGTTTATGTGTGCTTCTATTTAGAGACATTTTATTTAATACATATATTCAATATATATATTTATATATACTACATATGTATATAGTTGATTCATTAGTATTGAACTCACAGCCAGTAACACTATTACTCCTGTCTGAACTAAGTTTATCTAATACATGAACCAAGCTTATTTAACACACGTATTTTCTCCACAAGGCACATCACAGCCTTCCTGCACTCAGGAACACTGTATGGCAATTAAGTTCTATGCCTGGGGGACATTTTAAACAGCAAAATCACAAAAATAATCCTTTCTTTTGTAATATCATATATTATTTTAAGCCAATCCAAAGAGGAAATAATGTATTCACCTACATTTTCTTCTATTTTTTAAGTCTTTAATATTCTGCATAAAGTCCTTTCATACACCTGAAATTTAGCTTGGTGGATGGTGTATCAAATCTTTTCGGGACATAACAAACCACCAATCACCAATCAATTAACCTCACTTCTTGAGCCCTGTATTAGTCTGGCTCCCAGTAAAGTGCCCTTCTCAATACAAGTCAACCAGTTCCAGAGTACCTGTGAAGCTTCCAAAACAATGGAAAAGCAGGGTAAAGAAAATTCCACTACATCCAAGTGTGAGATATCAAGAAATGAGATGGAGCTGGTGATAGCCTGCAGCTACTTCACGGCTGTACTCTGCAGTGAAACAGGACCAGGCATAGGGCTAGAGGCCAAGTCACTGCCAGGAACTAGAGTGGGTCAAATGTAGTTCTCTCCATATCATAGGACAGTGTTTCTCAGAGTATTGTAAAGGAGAATCTGCATCAGAGTCACCTGAAGTGTTTGTTAAAACAAGGATTCCTGGCCCCCATTGCAGACCTGTTGAATCAGAACATTGATGACTGGGTACCCAGAAACTATGCTTTTAACAAGCTTCTCAGGTAAATCTTATGCAGGCTAAGGTTTGAGACTCATTTCCATGGATAATCACTATTTCATTACTAGGGTGGGGATGATTAATAATATGGCTTACTCTGCTTATACCTGCTAAAAGACTTAGGCAGTTTAGTCAACAATATACATGATATGTGCCAGTGCTGAGACCTGGAGACCACAAACGAGCTAATGCAATCTTAGGTCACACAAATACACAAATAAAAGTGTAGTGTCTAGAATGAAGGAGGAGATGGTCTTGCTCTTACTCTACACTATACCAAGAGTACTGAGTTTAGCATTAGAACACCACACCACAAGAGTAATAAAACCAAAATACATGTCCTCAAAAAAACAACTTGGCTTATGAAGAGGCTGGAATCCAAGACAAGTGCAGAATTATCAAAGATAATTCTGACATCTAGGGATGTCAAGCCTAGAGAATTAATAATCTAGATAATATGACTATCAATCTCAAATAGCTGAAAAGTTGTATGTGGATGAGAGCCCTCTGCCAAGGCAATGCCATCCATGCTTATGGCTTTTTTATATACCTTCCCCTTGGCTATTAACTCTCAAATATATAAATCCAGACTGGGTCATTCTCCTGACCTTCAGCCTTCCTAAATCTATCCACCTGCATTTTCCACAAGCACCTCAAGTTCTACATGGCTAAAATCAAACTATTATTCCCATTTTCACAGATAATGAATCTGAAGTTCAAAGAGGTTAAAGAATTTGCCACAGGTTCAGGTAAATAAATTAAACCCAATCTGTCTGACTCTAAAATTTATGCTTTTTTCATTTTTTTTATCATGCTGGTTTTTATAATATTAGGGGGAAAAAACTAAACCAGAACATTACATATCTATCTTGTAGCTCTGAAACAGAGTAGCAAATTTCACAAGGGAGTAGTTCCTTCCTGAAAAACAAACCTGCTCTAAAAAACTCTAATCCTAAATATGCTAGATTATATGTTTAAAATTAAATGCCTAGTAACATCAGGGGCAAAATTATTAAGTGCAAGAAGTTAGAGAAGTCCCTCCCCCTATCTGGATCACAACATCTTGTTCTTCAGAATAGATAAGATTCTGTGAACTTTGAAGATCTTTACATCGTCTTACAGCTGCGCCATTCTAAGAGTCTATGGACGACAGCATTCCGTATAAGGTACAGACGTTATGAATAAACAGTCATGCCATTTAGCCTGCGTAATAGTTCAGCTGCCTTCCAACACCATCCTCCAGGACCTGCTGGACTAGAGACTGATCATATATCTTCATGATATTCTCATCTACTCCAGGCACCAAGCCCAGCATGACGCACTTGTCCACAGTCCTGACTTGCCTCTGGCAATACCAGCTCTTTACACGACTGGAGAAATGATCAGGTAAAAACTATAAATTCTGTCCCATTTTTCTGTACATAGGGTTCTGGTGTGCTCCCCCAAAGTCACTTACTAGCTAGCTGTACGACCTTGGGCAAGTCACTTAACCTCCCTGAGCCTCTGTTTTCTCATCTGTAAAAGAAATACTAATAATATATAATTCACTTGACTGTTGCAAACAAATGTTTCCTTCCTTCAGTGTCACCCTTGGCTGAGCCACACCAACTAACCCCAGGGCTTCCTTGGATTCACTAGTTATTATCAGGGATTATTCTATCCCTCTCCTTTCTGATCACCACCCCCTCCACCAACCAGACAAAGAACATTAAATAAATGCTCATGTAAATCTTCTCAATTCACTGAACTGTAGCAATTAAGGATGTATTTGAGATTTTTTAGCAACACTTAAATCCATAACGAGAAGTCAGCCAGCATCTGCTTAAATGTTTCCTATGATAGGAAACACAACTTATTCCCTTCTAACACAGCCCATTTCATCTTCAGTCAGCTCTGCTATAACTTCCACCCAACAATTCTAATTCTATCCCTTGAGGTCTCATTTTATAGATAAAATCATCTTTCTTATGACATCCCTACAGATACTGCAATATAGCAGTCATGCCCCACTCTGCCTTCCAGGCTTCTCTTCTTAACCTCTATTTTGTCCTTGTCCCTCTTGAAAAGATAACTACCATAACTAAGCACAATACCTGAGGCATGGTTCTAAAAATTCAAAGAAGAGTGGGATAATCACCTCCCTTATTCTAGACTCTATACTACCATTAATGAAGTCTGGGCTTCCATTAACATTTTGGCAGCCATATTAAACATATACCCATCCTGTAGAATTGCTAATTTTTTTTTACATTTTATGAAAATTATGCAAGATGTCATATTTATTCTTATCCAATTAATTTTGTTGTTTTTGAACCATCTTTGCAGTCCAATAAATTCTTGGATTCTTGGCACTGTCATTCAGTACATATACTTTCCCTCCCACTCCAGTTCTCTTAATGTTTGATGAGCATACTTTTCTATATCTCTATCCAAGTCATTAATTAAAATGTTGAAAACAAAACAGAGCTAGGTACAGAGCCCTACAGCTCACCACCAAGGATCTCTCTTTGCAATAATGAAGCTCAACCTTTCTCTTGCCTTCAACACACGTGAGGGCCATTCCTACCACCCAATCAAATCAATCACCTTAGCTCACAAAGAGATACCCAAGGAGAGGCAGGCCTTCTAAAGGGGAGTACTTCAGTGGAAAGAAAGGCTTATGTGGTTTGGAAAAAAATCCTCATCCAAGTGATTCTGATAAACCCTTCAGAGAATGTCTGGCACATAGTAAGTTTTTAATAAATAGTAGCACCTTAAAAAAAACTATTTCAGAATTCAACTAAAGGAACAATGTTCCAACTCATGTTTGTTACAACTTATTCACCAGCATGTCATAAAAATAAAAATCTTTGTAATGTACCTTGCTGCAATATAAGTACACCGTAACCACCATATACTTGCATCTGTTAGGCAAATGGTCCTATCAAAAAGCCTACATTTCCAAGACCACAAATCTGAATACAGGACACAGCTCCCTAATGGGAAACTTATAGCCAAAAATCTATTCAATTATTTCAAGCTCAGGCTCTACTGACCTGGCTCCCATCTCTCTCGCTTATGAATGGCAGAATCAGGACCTCCACATTCATGAAGGTCCACATCATTTCCCTTCCTGTTGCTCCTTTACCTGATCCTACTGTTTTCAAGAAAGGTGACAAATCCAGGTGAGGTAATCCAGGCTTGCCTTGCAATAAAAAAATTTCAAGATGTTTGTAGCCAAAAGACAGATTGTGATACCCACAATGGGTCACATCTATAACCTATATTTCTGACATGACCTCCTTGTCTCCCCGCTCCCACCTTTGGTCACCGCAGTTTAGAATGCTGCATACCATATCTTAGGGCTTCTGGTGGCAACAGATCCAGGATAAAGTAGGAAGTGAATCTGGAACCAGAGATATCTGTGAGTCTGCAACATTGGAAGCCATTTTATGCTGTAGCTTTTGTGAATATCACTTTAATGATAATCAACATATTATAAAAACAATAACTGTTCACATCTATACTGTCCTTTATAGTTTACAAAATACTTCAATAGACAATTTTTCTTTTGCTCCTCAAAACAGTTCAGTTACTTCATTTGGGGGCAACACTGTTAAAAAATTTAAAGAAATTATCTTTATTAAGCTAAATTATGCATTATTCCCCCCGACACACACATACACAAAATAATCCCTGCCACACAATCTAGTTTAATCAAACAAAAATGTTGAATGGCAGCTACTTTGCTCAAAAAAGCACTAAACTCGAAGGTTCTTATTTTTTAGGGCAGATGATATTTACTTTATTTTACAAATGAGGAAAATCAGTCTTTGGGAGGGAGGTTAGATAATTTGCTCAACATTCACATAGCAAATAACAGAACTAGCATTCAAAGCCTAAGTTATCTGACTCCTAATCTAATTTTTTTCTGCCTCAACATTTCGAAGTGTCATTCAGCTGTCTTAATTAAAATGGTCACCGTCCTCCTCTGTCAAAAAATAGGCAGTGGCTAACTACATTCATCCTCCTAAAAGACATGTTTCAAATTACAGGATCATAAACCAAATTCTCTCACAAAAGGATCAGTTTCCTTCCCAGGCAGCTAAGTTCCTATGCCATTCTAGGAATCTTTTCTTTTGCACCTTACAGGTAAGCAGCCATACAGTCTCATCGATCTGCAGAAAAGATGTTGAGACATACTGCACCAAACCAGAGCTCCAACCCCACCCTCAATCTTGCAGCATTCTGTCACTTGTTGTCAAAGCATTCAGCATGGCCATTATCCCACTGCAGAGATATTGCACAAATCAGAAACGCTATAGGCTATAAAATTTTCATTTCTCATTCACCAATTTATTTAAATCCCTACCCTTCACAGTGTAGTCCCCACAAAGGACAAAAAGACCACCACTTGGGAGAAATACCAGAAAACACAAGTCAATTTCTACTTCAGTCCACAGCAATAAGGAAATAGATAACTAGTCCCATAAGTGAGAGATTAGATACTGTTCTCGACCTACCACCTTCTCTCATATATCTCTCTAAAAACTCTGCAACTCAATTTTAATTAACTGAGTCACTCACTTCCTATCTTACCTATTGTAATTAGCTCTTTTCTTCAAGATATACCAGTTCATTCTTATAACCTAAATAGCATCCCTAAGCAGCCAAAAAGCACCATGACCATCCCACAGTTAAAGGGAGTGGAAAGGTTGTTATTCATGGTTTGGGGCTCTAAAAATTGCAAACTGAAATGAGGCCAGAATGGCCCCAAGGGCTGGCTGGCAGGAATCACTGGGGCCACATACAATCCAGCCTCAGCTCTCGCAGAATGGAGCTGCTAAGTGGTATCAGTTCTCATACTACTTCCCAGACATACCAAGGCAGAGCCCCAAATCCTGAATTGCCTCCTCAAAATGGCCTCTCACCTCTCAAAATAAGTAGGTCTGGGTGCAATTAATCTATTTTGGGCCTCCCCTCAACCAACCCAGGGTTCTTTATTTTCCTGTCTCATTTTATCTGTTTTCCTTCCTAGTTCTCAGCTCAGTTTCAACTTCTGTAAGTACCTGATTCCTTGCTTTGGCTCAAATCAGCATTGTCTTCAGCCATCTTCCTGGGTTTACCGACCTCACGCTCGAGTTCTGCAGGATTAGTTTAAACTGGTTGAAATAGATTTGAACTGGTCAGAACTGATTTTCCCTTGTGAGAAAAGATTTGAACTGATCAAGAGCAAGTTCTGACCACTTTAAACCCATTTGGACCAGTTTTACATTGTTAATGCAAGAAGAAGCCACTGAAGGGATCAAGATGAATCAGGAATGAGATGAAGCAGCTTCAATCTGCTTAGACCAGTGGGGGGTACAAAAAAGACCTGATGCTAAGGACCATACCATTTGTGGTGGTGGTGCTGGAGGGGGGAATCAGAAAGGGCCTAATAGTCTGTGAGGTAGGATCAAACCACTGTAGACCCCGGGGGAGGAGCTAAAAGAAACTGATGCTCAATGACGCAGGATCAAATCATTGGCATGAGACAGGAGGGGGAAAGATGCTGACGCTCTATGGACAGGACCAAACCACTGAGATGTATAGAGAGCTGAATAGGGATACTTTTTTTTTTTTTAATAAAAGTCATCAAACCACTTCAGGGTAAGTATGGAAGAAGGGAGAGTAAGGACACAAAGGGCCTAGTAGTCTGTGAGATAGGATCAGACTACTGGAGGATTTGCAGAAAGGGAATGCTGTTCTAAGAAGCAGGATCAAACCACTGTGGGAGGGAGGGGAGCAAAAAGAAGTTGAAATTTCTTTAAGCAAATTTACATTCATTTTAGTAAAGTAAAAGTGAATATGATATTCTGTAAGACAGAATAAAACTCTGCTTTTATCGACAATAAAGGGCATTTAAATTATCTCATTTGCTCTTTACTCTGCCCTGTTGGCTGGGTCAGACCATCTTCCCACAAAGGCCTCTGCAGTAATTCCCAGCTGCCCCTGATGGTTGCTAAGCAACAGTGTAGCAGCTGCCTGATGAACCTTGCCCTTTTGACATTAACCCTTGGGTTTCTGGAAGGAAAATAATCTGTGCATACATTTAAAAATTGGGGAGCAAATTGAGACAGTATCATCAAATGCTAAGTGGGGAAGAGTGTGAGCCAACCATACAGACTTTCAAAAATAAAAAAAAGACAGCAAGTAGTTATACTATGATGGTTATGTGGAGGAAGCAAAACTCACAAAAGCACAGTTCTATAGACTTAGAAAGCAACAAGGGCAAGCCCCTACAAGACCTTTGAGCTCTTCTATGACATCCCTAACCAGTGCTAGAATACCTTTGGTGAAAAAAGAGTAGTTCTAACTTCCTGGGAAATTTGTTCCATTTCCCTATAATTCTGAATTTTTTAACCAAACTCTCTCCCCCATGGTTTATACACAGTAGTCTGGGTCTTTTTTCTAGAGCAGAAGTTGGCAAACCAGGGCTTGCAGGCCATATCCAAGCCTCTGCCTATTTTTGTGCAGAATGTGAGCTGAGAATGTTTTTTACATTTTTAAGTGGTTGAAAAAACTCAAAAGAAAAATATTTTATGATGTGAAAATTATATGAAATTCAAATTTCAGTCCATAAATAAAATTTTGTTAGAACACAACCATGCTTACTCATTTACATCTTATCTGTGACTGCCTTCCTGCTACCATGGCAGAGTTGAATAGCTACATCAAAGACCTCATGACTCTCAGAGCCAAAAATATTTACTATCTGGCCCTTTATTGAGTAAGTTTCCCAACCCCCAATCTAAGCAACAATCAGTTTTCAATAGGACTCTGCCTAAGTAGGAATGTAATGGGAATGCCAGATACGAAAGAAAGTGAAAGAACCTCACAAAGAATCCCAAATTCTCAGAGAGGGAAGGGACTGGTGCCAAAGTCCTTTGAGCCCACAAATAACCTGAAGCCATTTCTCATGGCTTCTGGGGAAAAGGAGGAGATTTAGCCTGTAGGGAATTGCTGGGAGTCTTCAAGAAGAATGAGAGAACAGATGGAAGGGAAGGTTGAGATCAGAGTGTGAAAGGCCTTGAATACCAAATATAGTTGCTTGACCATCCTGAAAGCAGTGGAAGAGTTGGGTTTCAGATAGGGTTGAGTGACCGGGTAAAAGACAGGCCTGAGGAAGATGATTCATGCTTCCAGACATCTCTCTAGTTCTATTCCAGCTTTAGGCAAGTAGCAGTGGTCTGAGAAGTTCAGGCCATTCTGGTCAATCAAGTTCAAAACCATCTCAATACAAGGATCCTAGTCTGAACACAATCTGGCTGGAGGCAGTATCCCACAGAAAATTAAAGATATATGTTGGGTCAGTTTCAAAGGATTTCTGCCTTAAGAGCATAAGGGAACTCCCATCACGTTTATCTGATTCTTACTCACTTTTCAGGACCCAACTCAATTCATATCTCTCCCAGAGCTCCTGCCCTCCTCTGAATTCCTTCAGCACTTCCTTGTGCCATTCATGTGGTCCTCCCTCCACCTAGTCTAATACTGAATGTATCTTTTCTGTGAAAATGGCATGTTTCCCCAGAAAGACTTTGAGATTCCAGAAAAAAGAGATCTTGATACCCTTTTGTGTTCCCATGTGATGTGGTTGATTGATTGGTAAGGATATTGATCTAATGACCTAGTGGTCCGCCAGTGTAGGGAGGTCCCCACTTGGGGGACCTCAGGCACTTTGGGAGCTATGTCAGCTTTAAGCACACATCTACCCTCCTAGGCTGGATACTTTGGGAAGGGGTGAGGTGTAATGATGTATTCTAGCCAGTCCTGGGCTGCAATGACCAAGCAAAAACCAGCTAACTCTTTCTGGCCCTGATACTACAAGGACCCCAGCACCCCATCCTTCCTGCCTTCATGAGCTCAAAGCTGAATGCCCTGGTCAGGAAGACAAAGCCCACAGTTCTGGCTGCCAGGCATCTAGTCCCATTTTCCATGGCCTCTGTTGATCCTGGACCCAGCCTTCAGGCTGGACTCAACAGATTCAGGACGAAAATAGGCCCTTGGCTGGGAAGGCTGGCTTTCCACAAAGTGCTCTTTCCCCCAACGGCCAAAGCAAACGCCGCCGGCCAGGGCTAAAAGCCAGCCAGCCGCTCCCGACCTCTGCCGGCCAGCATCAAGGAGGCCCAGAGTCAACAGTGCATGGACAGGTCTGCTATTTCATTCCTTCTCATTCCTCAAACATCAGATTTCCCTTCAGTGAATCTAAATAACCAAATAGAAATAAAGTCAGCTCTAGCCTGTAGGAAAATGTCAAAGAACTCCCATGGGCCTCAATGGCTGAGAGTTAGAGATTCAGCACAGCCCCCACCTCTGTTCTCCTCAGCCTCTCAAGGGGTGCCCAAGCCCACAGGCCACCTTCTAGAGTGTCTCTGTTTAAATTGTTTTCTCCTGCTCCCTTAGGGGAGAGGAAGGAGGTATATAAGAATGAGCTATCAATACCCACTGTTCTTGCTGGCTCACAGGCCAAACTGAGACTCAAAACAGAGTTAAACCAATCTTTTTTCCTGAATTAAATAGCCAGCCTTTCCTCACAATCTTGGGGCAGGGGCCAGGTTTCAGACACTGGACAAGAAGGACATGGAGAGAGGAAGAAGAGGAAGGGAAAGAAAGAGGAATGGAAGACATCAGACAGAGGGAAGTACTTTTTATCTGACATACAGAAGTCTCTTCTGAACAAGTGATTTTTGGCAATGATAGAGCAGTGGGAAAATCTTAGCAAAGCTAGAAAATGGTACTGCTTTGAGAATAAAGTTTTCTTGTCTATTCGCATAGAAATCACTCTCCCCTCCTAGACTGGGTAAGTTGGTACTGACTTAGAAGAAACCTGGGACTAGATGGGATTACTAACAAAAAAGGAGGATCTCTCTTCAGAGATATTCAACATTTGAGTCAAACTATTGGATCAGCATCTTTTTTGGTACCCAGGTCCCTCCTACTAATAATTGCAGACATTTTACAATAATAATAAATATCATGTACTTAGCACCAACTATGTGCCTGGTAATATTCTATTCCCAAACTGTGTACCAAGGCACCCAGGGTACCATAGCCAACTCACAGGGGAGATTTTAATTTTGAGGGAAGACACAGCGACATCTGTCGGACATAGCATGAATTACTACTATTAAGTTTTTTACACCTGATTAGTTAATAAACAGAATTGTTTCTTTTGACTTAGGGGTGCTGTGAAAACAATTACACAAAGGGCACAGTGAACTAAGAAAATCTGGAAACCTTTCCTATATGTATTATATGGATTATCTCATGCAATCCTTAAACTTTATGAGGTATATCTTAATATTTTTTTCATTTTATAAGGAAACTAAGGCTTCAAGAGATGAAGTAATTTGCCCAAGGTACTCAGCTAAGTGATGGCAAATCAGAGGTATGGCAGACTTCAGAGACTGTGCTCTTAAACCATTCATAACACTGCCATCCCATCATTAGTTTTGTCCACTATTCTCATTTCATAGGCAGGCTGTGAAGAATGCCTTGATAAGACATGCAATTTTTGTGTTATGGAAATGGTGTTATCTTTCTATAAGTCCAGAATTTAGTCTCTAAATCAACACACATGCCATAAGGGGCATAGGAAAAGCGATGTCATTTAAATCAGGAATTAAACAAACATGAAGCATAAGCTGAAATTGAGCCAGCCTTCAAGCTATTTGAACTGTTTGATTGCTTTTGAACTAATTCTTGGGTGATCCCCCATGCTTATTATAATCTTGCCTTAAATTTTACTTAACCCAGACCACTGAGGTTCACTTGTATTATGATGTGAGAAACGAGGCTCTCTACGCATCAGGCCTGGTTACCACTGGTTTCCTTCTTTTAACCATGAGGGAAACCAGCCTGAGAACAAGGCCAACACACAGAGGAGGGCAGAGTCAAAAGAATCACAGTGAAAAGGAGCAGAGTCATGACTGAACCATGCTTGAAGCCTGTCCTACCTCTAAATGTTCCTGTTATATGAGCTGATAAATCCCTGGTTTGTTTCAGCCAGTTTAGGTTGGGTTTCTTGTACTTTGTAACCAAAATCATTCTGAGTAATAGTTACTCTCCTAAAGCACCCACCACAATGCCAGTCCTGATGTTGATTCCCCAATGAAACTCATTCTGAACCCCCAAACAGAATATATTGCTTTATCCTTTGTGCACTCATAGCTCATTATACGTAACTTTACTGTATAATACATCACATTGGGTTATTTATTTACAGCTAATTCTTTATTCATTGTCTCACCCACTGTAATGTGAACTTTGGTGCCTTAAAAAATGCCTAGCACATAGGAGATGCTCCATAAGCATGTTTTGATCTGAAATGAAATGAAATATTAAGCATTCAATCAATGTTAGTTCAGTTCTTCCTCTGGAAGGCAGAATGATGCCTGATAGACCCTACTCTTGCTGTAAACTCCAAAAGTTCATGCAACCTGACTTACTCTAGCCCCAGACACATGCAGAACAACTACAAATGGTTAACACTCAGTCGGCTGTCCCAGCATCCAACACCTTTTGCACCAGACCTGGCAGAATCAATTAAGAGGTTGATGGGACAAGCTGTGGGCCTCACTGAACCCAGCCCAGACAGTGGCAGCACAATAATGGCCACCACCAATGTAGCCAACTCTAATCAGAACAGCACAAAGGTAATTTCAGGAAGGCCCCCAAAATATATGCATTCAATTCTCTCCTCTCTGCTCCATCTCCAGGTCTACAATTCTACCATAGGAATTTACTTGTGTTAACTGAGGGCTTTGGCACTTTTTAACTGCCAATTCCTCTCTGTACAGTAGCTCTCCCTTATTCTGAACTCCTACTGTGCTTTATACATTCTCTAATTATCGCTTCTCTTATTGGCTTGTGATCATCTATGTACGTGTCTGTCTTTCCCACTAGACTGTGAGTTCCCTGAGGGTAAGAACTGTGTTTTCTCAGTCTGCATCCTATGGACCCAGAGTAGTGCCCAAAACAGAGTAAGTACTCAGAAAGTGTTTGTTGAAATGAATTATTGTTAAATTTTCCTCAAAAGAATGGATTATTTCTATGGGTTAGATTTGATGACATTTTAAATCCTTGATACCTCCTTGTACAATGGAAACATTTAGGAATTGGAGATGGTGGTAGAAGACATGGATTTGAGCCTGGCTTGGCCAATTACTAGCCCTATATCCTTATATCCTATGTCCCTATAACTTTGCTCAACTCTTGTAACCTCTGTGAACCTTTGTTTCTTCACTTTCACAATGATGATAATCATAAACATATCTCACAAAGTTGTAGTAAGGGTAAAATGTACTGTCAGAGATAGCACGTTGTGAATGTGATATCTTGTGAAAAAGCTGAGTTATTATATGACATAATTTCATTGAGAGAGAATTTTTTTCACAATTTTGTTTGCCTAGGAATAGACAGGGGTTATTTCAGAGCTACTGAGATTACTCTTTTGTGTGCTGGATATGCCCCTAGGAGTTTTTCATGACTGTAGGCCCATTCTCCCTGCCCCCTCCATTAGATAATAAATAGCTTTCACCCTTCCTTTTAGCAGTCCTCCCTCAGCAGTGTTGAAGGTTGGCAAAAGGCAGTGGGAACAACCCAGAACTGGCTGTTAGAATCAGTACTAGAATGATATTCTTGCAGATGAGAGGCCTTCCACATTCAGCCACACTTCAGCTCGTATTAACACCAGTTTATGTTTCCTGAGCACCTGCAAGGCTGGATGGTGAAAGAAGCCATCTAGGAACAGGGATGATCACAGGAAAAAAGTCACCTCTGAATGCCAAACAAAAGCCTGCCAAATTGAACTACTGTTGCTCCTCATACATGCCCTGTAATTTTTCTACCTTTGCTCTTGTGCTCCAGAAGTCTGAAATGGCCTCCTTCCACCCTTTTCTCAATGTTATGCACTAACTATCTCTCAAGGCTTGCCTCAAATTCTGTCTTTATGAATCTTTCCCCACATACCAAACCCCTCACCCTTCACCTGAAGGTTGCTACTCCCTCTTTGATATTCCCCCAAATCACCTTCTGGCACTAACTACTTTTCTATTGTCTGTCTCAGTTAGTGGCTCTCCAATTTATCCTCTCCTCCTAAGTGCTCGTCTCTTGCCTAAAATATTACAGTTAATACTAAGCAGTCTCCCTGCCACCAGTTTTTCCACCCTTGAGTCTATATCCCATAATTTTGCCAAATGCAGCTTTCTGAAATACAGACTACTCCTATGATTTACAATTTCTCACTGCAGGAGAAAAATCTAAATTCAGTAACATGACATAGCATAGAAGTTACCAAATTCAGATCCATGAACTCACTCCATTAGGATTGTTGCGGGGGGTATGGGGGAAGTGGGGGGAAGTTGTTTAAAACCTTAAATTCCTAATAAGTTTTTGTTTTCTGAAAATCTGTAACTTTAAAAGCATTGCAGATCAGCCAAGGGTGGCAAACACGTTTCACCTCATGAATCAATTCAAATTGACTGCAAGTAGCCATTGGGAATACTGTGTTTAGAAGGATTCTAAGCCATATCTAGGTTAACTGGGAAGAATGTTATATCTGATTAACAATTTCTGCCAAGGGCACAGGAGGAGCTGATAGTTGTGATCATGCCAGGTATTTACCATGCCTGCTCTAGACACACAGAATACAAGGCATTCCCTAAACAAGACAAACAACCCCCAACTTTGCGTGATGTTCCATTTGATCTAGAATGCCTCTCCCTACCCATACCACCAATCCAATCCTTGATTCCCTAGAAAACTCCTAATCATCCTCTGAGTTCAATTCAAATATCAGCTAATCTGGAAATCTTTAGCTGATTCACTCCACATCATTCCTTCACTCACCTGGGCTTTCATTACAATTTGTTCATAAGCAGTATTTACCATGTTTATCACCTCATATCCATTTTATGAGTGAAAGGTGATATAAATGAACTATTTTTCAATACTTAATTATGTTATAAAGCTCTGTGCATATCTATCTATACTTTTATACTTTGATCTACTAGAGGTAGCAACCATAGCATATTTATCTTTTTATTCCAAGATCTTGGCTCAATGCCTGGTACCCACAGGGTGCTCAGTAAACATGTATTGAACTGACAACAAACTCCATTAGGGGAAATGAGAAGAGAGTGAAGTAAGTAAATCAAATACATCATCCTTTCCTGAAGAACCATGGAGAGAAGGTCAGGCCCAAGGTTGCAAGAGAACACTTCTGAATGAAGGAAGATAAAGGACTAACAGGAATGCAGCCTAAAATAGGTGTAAAGATGTCTTCTTTCCTCCATAATGACTTCTTGGACCACTTCAGCCTTTTGTGGTCTCCTGTTATTCTCAACAGTACTTATTGTCTGTATCTCACAATTTGGTATCTGCTTGTCTCAGGCAGGTGAGTCTTGTGTCTGCTGCTAGACTGCTCCTAGAAAGCAGGAATCAGTGCTGAACGTCTTTATATTTCCCTAAGCATCTAGCACAGGTCTAAGCACATGTTAGGCACTCAAAAAAAAAAAGGCTTGCTAATTGATTTATTGAATGACTTATTTGTGGTTAACAGGTAAGGTATTTAGTAATACTTGGTCCAGTTGTTATTGCCCTCCAAAACCAGAGAGAAAAATGTTCAAGGAAACTCCTATTCGTGGAAAAACCAAATTCTTCCACCTCCACATTAATCTGCCCAGAGCTTCTCCAGATTGACAATGCCTTGCCTTTGCCCTTAGTTGAAAAATAAGATTAATTTTTATGTCTAATATGCTACAGGAAAAGTTGTGTATCTACGCTTAGATGAATTGAACTCTTCTTCTGACTCTGTCAACAACTTGCTGTATGACCCTGAGCAAGATCCTTCCCCTCAGTCTTACCATCTATTAAATGAAGGAGGTAGACAAGCAGATCTCTAAGGGCCCTTTCTGCTTTAACATCCTTGTTTTACTGAGACAAGTGTATTTAGCATGAGGAACATGAATGGGGGAATAATTGAACAGTGTCTACTCTTAAGCTTTTATGATCTTGTTTATTTATTTACCCAACGGATTTTTTAAATATCCTATTTAGTTCTAGAGGCTAGAAATATAGCATTGAATCAAAGTCCTTGTTCTCAAGCAATTCATATTCTACTGAGGAGAGATAGATCACAATCAAATAAATAAGCAAAATCATAATATGTCAGTGAGTACAATGAAAAATAATAAAGCACAGCAAGAAGGAAAGAGTGCAAGGGTGTTTCATTGCTAACTTACATAGGGTAATAAAGAAAGGCTTCTTTTATAAAGTAACATTTGATTAGGAAGGAAGTGAAGGATGCAGCCATGTATCTGGGGGGCAGATAATTCCAGGTATCAGGAACAGAAAGTACAGAATCCCTGAGAAAGAATGTACTGGAGATATGCAAGGAAGCTAATGCAGTTGGAGCAGAGCAAGCAAGGGGAGAGTAGTAAGAGGGGAAGTCAGAGAAGTTGCAGGCAGTATGAGGAGAATGGAAGGGCCTTGTTGGCCATTGTTAGGAATTTGGATTTTACTCTGAGTGAGATTGGGAACCACTGCAGTGTTTTGGTCACAGGAAGTGTTATGATCCAACTTGTATCTTAAATGGGAACACTGTAGATTCTATGCTGAGAGTAAGCCATAGGTAGGGCAGTAAAAGCTGAAGCAGGGAAAAATCAGAAGGCTTCATGAGAAATGATGATGACTTTCTGGGGGAACACAAACACGTGAAACGGTTGGTGATTCAAACAGCAATAATCAAATGAGTACATATGGAATACAGAGTTTAAGTACTATGGTTGATGGGCAGTGGAGAGACAGGGTGATAATGGAATTACTATCTGGGAGGTGAAGTTCAAGCTGGGTCTTAAAGGATGAAGAGATGTGATCTATCAAATGAGAATAAGAATCCAACCCCTATCAACCCCACAGGATTCACATGAACTCTACTGAGATCCTTGATTGAAAAGGATTGTGTAAAACACAATAATAGCATACAGAGAAAAAGAATTATTACCCCTTCTCCTTTACCTGACTATTCCCCACTCCTCATGAGCAACTAGAAAAAAGGGACTGGTAATCATGTACTTTCAGAAAGGCTTGAATACTCAAATCCCACTAAGGAATTGATCAACTCAAAAGACATGCCTCAGGGGGAGGGGATAGCTCAGGGGTAGAGTGCGTGCCTAGCATGTACAAGGTTCTGGGTTCAATCCCCAGTACCTCCATTAAAATAAATACATAAAAACCTAATTACCTCCCTCTAACATAAAAAATAAATAAATTTAAATGTGAAGTTATTTTTAAATGCTTAAAAAAGAAAAATTGATAATTTTTTAAAAAGACCTGCCTGTATGTTAGTCCATATGAGTAGCCCAATTCTTATGTATAGGGCAGCCCTGCCTTGTTAACTAAAGCATAGTGCTTCTACAGCATTTGAGTCTGAGAGCCAAGGCTACACTGGTGGAAAATATTATCAACAGTCAAGCTTGGCTCAATTGGAAAGGTCCAATACTTGATAACCAGCACCACAGAAGCTGCTCCAATCCCCAAGTCTGAGGATTCTTCTTTTCCACTCTGTGCAACCACTGAGAGAAAATTATCAATGCCGCAGGCTACAGCCCTTTCCCTTTATTCCCTCATTTCTGTGACACCCATATTACTGAAGAAACCTCCCCAAATTCTTGAATAAGCTATAAGGAGGGATGAGCAAAGGTTCCCAGTGCTGTTGCCAGGCAAGTTGTCACAGAATGTCTGAGCTAGCATGACCTCAGATACTAATAGCCCTGGCTCTTTTTCTCCCCTCCACCTCCATCTCAGTAGGCCCTGACAGGGCCCTTCATGCCCCTAGTGTACCACAGAGTAGAGTTTGAAAGCCACTCATCTACACAACCAAGTATCCTCATTCATAGATGAGGGTACTGGAACCCAGAGAAGGGGAACTGTCCAGTTCACAGCAGAAATAGTCTAAACCCAGGTTTCCTAACTCTTTGCGCCCTGCCCTTCCTACTATAACCTGGCTGCCTTGCTTCATCTTGGTTTGCACATTCACTTTTCTCAGATGATCATCATTTGCACCTATGGGTCCCATATGTGCCCACAACTCAACGCCATTATTTGGATTCTCCCACCATTTTCCAACCTTAAATACTTTCTAAGGACTATTTCCACGCTGGGAAGCCTCATCTGAAACAGCCAAGTTACTCTGTCTTTGCTATATGAATCACCATTTTGCCAGGCTCAAAATCCTGGAGTTTTTTCTGCCTCTCCTTTATCCCCTCAATTTTTCCTGTTCTTATTCTGTCACTCTGAGTTTTGAACCCTAAATAAAATTACAATCCTCACACACATAACCTATCCCTCACCTGTGTTTTACTTTTATCTTTAGTATTTAATACCATCTAATATACTACATGTTTTCCTTATTTGTTTGTCTATCCCTCTCTCCAACCACAATGTGAGCCTTATGATAGCAAAGATTATTGTTTGTTCATTGTCCTATCCTCAGCATCTAGAACAGTGCTTTGTATATATTAGTCACCCAATAAATATTTATTGAATCAATAATTCCACTGGGCAGATCTAGTCAAATGGTCACACCTAGCTTCAAAGGAGGCTTAGAAATATAATCTTTAGCTGTGCAGCCTTGTATCCAGCTAAAATTTCTACTTCTGCAGAAGAAGAGGAGAAAATCAATATCAAACAGTTAGCAGGCTATACCTCACAAAGCAAAGAAAGTTAAAAACTCATGCATAATTTATAAGCAGTCTACAACATGACTGTTCTACTACATGTCCCATAACACACGTATACCTGTGAGAAACAGCCTCTCTCCCCAGGAAATTATCATAAGCTCAATAAAATTAAGTCCTTCCATTTGTGTAATATTTTTCAAAGTTGGGAAACCTATAGGTCCCAACTCTGTGAGACCTTGACCAAGTGACCTGATATCTTTGAGCCTTTTTCTTATCTGTTGAATAGTGAAGTTCTAAGCTTCAAACACAGTAGAAGATGTAAAAAAGTGATCTATAAATGCCAATGCCTTATACAATTGAGAAGCATTATTATAATAACACAAAACCTCAGTCTGATCCTCACAACTATGCTCTGAGGGAGGCAACCCCAGTCTATCCTCTGTAGCTTCCCCAGAAAGAGGGTTCAAACTTGCTATTTCCATTGCTCCAGCTTTTTGCTGTACTGGCCTCAATCATAGATATTATTTCACCTACCTAGAGAAGAGGACTAACCTTAGTCAGTTCAGAGAAATTTATCTCATTCTAGAACTTATCAGCCCCTGAAAAACTATTGCCTTAATGAGTCATTTATAATATCATTTAAAAGGGTTAATCAGCTCTTGTGTACCCTTATAATGTGGAAGACAGAGAGCAGGTCCTGTTCTCAAGTAACCATTGTCTGGGTCAGTGCAGTATAGCAAATATGTTTTAGAATCAGACAGGCTTAGTTTCAGATCCCAGCTTCACCACTTAATAGCTGTGTGGTCTTGGACAAGTAACTTAGTTTCCTCTGATCTTTAGTTTCCTGATCAGTAAAATGAGGATAATAATAGAAAATAGTTTAGTATAGTTTATTACAGTTTAGTAATAATAGAAAATATTTTCTACTGTTACTCGAGATATAACTGATGAATGAATGAATGATTGCATTGAATGTAGATCATTTAGCAATGTACCTGACATGCAGCAGATTTTGGGCCCCTTTGTCCAAGATTAAGGTACTATGATTAGTAAACAGATCCTAAATATTCACTGAAAATGGTATTCTGAGATTTAAATGACTATCCTTGTATTCAAATATGTTATTTCCAAGTAGAAAGAACATGGGTTTCAGGATAGATTACCTGGGATCCATCATTCATTTGTTCTTCCACTCATTCATTCATTCATTCAATTAATCAAGAAATATCTGTAAGCATCCATTACATGCCAGGCCCTGTGCTATATTCTAGGGACATGGTGGAGAGTTAAAATTGACATGGTTCTTGATCTTATGGCACTTACAATCTACCGGAAGGCACAGACAGGTAAACAGATGATTATAATGATAGCATAATAACAGCATATTAACGAGCAAGTCGTGGGTGCCATGGAAGTTCATAGAAGAGGCAACTAACACATCCTGAGTAGGGAGGTAGGCAAGGGGAAGGTTCCCAGAGAAGACAATGTCAAAGGTAGAGCTTGAAGAACAAGCAGGAGTTTACCAAGTGAAGAGGAGTTGAGGAATAGAGTGTGGCAAGCAGAGGGAATAGCATGTACATACACTGGAGCCAGAAGCTTCAAAGACATGAAAAATTTCAAAGTTATTGGAGGAAAGAATGCAAGGAAGGAGTGGAAAGAAATAGAGATAGTAAAGAGATGATCCATACAGACCACAAGATGCTATGTAGGCCAGATTCAAAAGGTCGTTTTTTATTCTAGGAGAAATTGGAAAGAAACTGAAACTGGAGCGCATCAAAATCAGCTTAATATGTTAGAAAGACCACTCTGACTTTCTACGTAGAAGATGGACTAAAGAGCTTGGGCTACAGTGTTGAGAGAAGCTGTGATGGAGAGAAGTGGACTGATTAAGAATGAGGCATAGAAGAAAATCACCCAGACATGGCAGTTAACTGGAAATAGAAAGAAAGGAGTCAAGGATGCCACCCAAGTTTTCCCCATTCTCAGTCCGGCACTATTGCTTAATAACTAGAGCCCCTTGGCCATTACTTCACTGCTGAGCCAGTTTCTTTGTGCGTCAAATGGATATAATAACTGCTAGTGTACTTGCCTCCACCATAGTAGGGAGACTCAACTGAAACAATGACTGTGAAGGCTTTTTCTAAGGCACAAAGGGCTATGCAACAGGAGGCCTGAGGATAACTCGTGGGTTTGGGCTCACCGCAAATGTATGATCAACAGGTCATAAGATGCCTAGTTCAGTAACACTTTCCCAGGTTTTTTGGTCCTTTATTTTAAAAAAAAGTTCCATATAAGAGCCCTTGTAAAGAAAGGGCATCTTACTTTATTCTCAGGAGGATACGAGCCCTGAGGTCTCACAGCAATGCTGGGCTTCCCCTAAACCATCCATACTGTTACCAGGCTTTCTCATAAGCAGTGCAGGACTGTTCATCTGGCTAGTGGCTACCATACTGGACAGCAAATGTCTAGATCTCAGGAGGACAGTAATTCAGAGAAAAAAGCACCAGAGCACACGTAGAACCAAAGCGAGCTCTGAGGCCAGGGCATAGGCTGTTTGTTCTCTACTCTCTGACATCCCTTCCCAGGTATATGCAGCCCAAGTACCTCTCTGATCCAAAGGAAATAAGAAGCTTGAAAATACCAAAGCTAAGCCAAGGATCTGACAATCCAAGTGACCAGTGAAGACAATTTCTAGAGTAGGATTAACACCAGTCCACGGCATAATGGTAAGAGGCAATAAAATTTGTTTTAGGCACTCTCCACCTTCCTGGCACACCATGTGTCACCCCTGATCCCAATATCTTGCTTCCCATTATCAAAGACTTTGCTTCCACTGGCTGTCAACATCTCCTTGATAAGATTTTAGGGTATTCTTATTTTCATATCGGGTTATGCTACTGCTTATACCACCATTCTTCCCTTTGCCTTATGACTGTCTAAATCCTTGGAGACTTTCCCATACCCTGCCATTCTACCAACACCATGGGATGGGGGAAAGGAAAGGAGAGCAACTAGATGTTGCCTGAGTCTGGGAGAGGTAAGAACAAATTCCTAGCATTCCTTTATTTCCCCTAGCACATTCATCAATGTCCTCCACACCTTGTTCTTACTCCATATACATGAATCAGGTATTAGTAGCTCCACTTTAAATGGAAGAAGCTGAAACACAAAGAGGTATTGAATGACTGTGTAAAGTCACAATGCAAATTTATGGCAGACTCAGGACTTAAACTCAGGTCTCCTGCCACCGCCTCCCACCCAGACAGCTAAAGTTTCTATCCAAGAGAATATGCCTCTCCATCAGAAGATGACTTCTTCCTGTTGGAAGCCAGTCAGTTAAAGAAATGTAACAAGTCACAAGTAGGGATCTACCCAGCAGGGGCCTGTTCCATGAACCCCTCTACTTCACCCTCAACTCCAAACCTGACAACCCAATTTCAGGCCTGAAAAATGCAAGCACTAGCCAGAGCCAGGCTAGGGGGAAGTGTACAGAATATGGCCCCCTTTCCCCTCTTCCCCTCCAGATCCCTGGAGCTTGGGCTTTGGAAAAGCCAGGCATTACAGGGAGGGGGCCGCCCAATGACAGCTGCAAGCAGGTTATTCCAGAGAATGTTGAGATGGCAGGAATATTTTCCAGTTGAAATCAAACCAATTCCCTTTGCGTTTGAGTCTCGGGAACATTCATGATGAAAATCTAGACAGCATGACATTGTATGAACTCTAAAAGCCGGGCTGATGCTACTCTGGTTGGTGTTGCCTTTGGCATACACTAAGGACCCAGTCAGAGTCCTGGAAAGATCTGGCCAAAGCAGCTTCAGCCAAAGAACCTGTGCCATCCGTATTTTAAAAGCTGTCTACGTGTAGTAGTTACCTGGTCTCTCTGTCAACGATTGGCTTCTTGTACTGTGCAAGGAAGATCTGGGGTTGTGAGCCTCACCACCGGGAGTAGCCCAAGAAATGGGAGTCCCTTGGTTGTACTTTTGTTCCAGCGACCCAGGTGAGGAGAGAGAATGGCAGAAAGGAAACATGTCAGGCTACAGGCAAAGGTAACACATGCTCACCCAGAGTATTACTGGCATGAGACAGGGGTGGATACAGGGCTATGAGTGGGCAGAGACAAGGATTTTCCCACCAAGGTCTTTCAATATACTCAAGGGAGGGAGTATGGTGTTGAGGGAGGGGACCTTGACTGGAAATGGAGAGAAATTTGGTTTCCTAACTTTCTGTCTCCTTCTATGCCCCAGCCGGGGACCTGCCTAATATCTGAGAGGGATTTTAGTATGCTCATAAAAGTGACCATCACAACCCCAACAGTAAAAGTGGAAGCATAGAGTATTGCCAGAAGGTAGAAGAAGTCAGCTGCACCACTCACTGGCTGCATGACAAGTTACTTTGCCCACTCTGGTCTTCAGTTTCATCCCATTAAATTATAATAAGGCCTGCCCACCTCACAAGGCTCTTATGAGAACCATATGAGATAATGGGTATGAGTGAGCTTTAGAAGCTGTAAAGTCTGAAACTTATAGCTAGGGTCTCTGGAGATGACTGGGTGATGCAACTGTCATGATAATGTATGTAAGTAGCTTCCCGGGGCCTGGAACATTGTGAGAGGAATGAAAGGAAGAGTGAAGTACTCCCTAAACTCTGGGGCTCTGGCTTATAATACATAGAAATCCGAGTGCAAAATGAAACCAGAGAGCAGAGAACAGCACTGAGTTTTAAAAAGAGCCGGTATGAGTGCAGTGCAGGGAGGAGGTCTCCACAGTGTTATGTTCCAGGGCCAGGAAGGCTCTGGTTCCCAAATACCCCCATTGCTAATGGCTTAAATCCCAGAAGAAAAGCTATTTTTTGCAGCTAAATTGTTTCTTCTGTTAAAAGTTTAAATGTACTCATAGCATGGGAAGGAGGGTGGGTCTGTGGCATTTCTACCCTACGTTTGGGGCTACTTCTTATTTGCGTTGCACCCTCTAAGTACTCTCCCACTCCAATCCACCAGGTACTACTATACTGCACCTCTTGAGTAACATCCTTAAATTGCAGATAATGCCACACCACAGCCCTAGAATTTTCAGCAGTATTCCATTACCTATAGGAGAAAATTTAAATGCTTCAGCTTGGCATTCCAAGTTCTCTATAGTCTTGCCTTAGCCTCCTTCCAGCTGTACCTCAAACACATGATTTTAAATTCTCTATTTTGGTCAAATTGTTCATTCCAGGAGCCTCAGAACAAATGCAGATTACAAGGAAAATAAACTGAACTAGAAATCAGGAGAAATGGCTTCTGGTCCCATTAACTTTCTGGGAGACCTTGTATAAGTCATTTATTCAACCAGAATGTCTGGAGTGTCAAGATCACTTCAAAAGTATGTTAAAATAAATTTGCCACTAAATTAAAGTACAAATATTTGTGAATGATTTAATTTTTATATTCTAGAACAGAATCTAGGTTTTCCATATAATGTCATCCATATTTACTTTTTTCTACTATGTTTTCCAGAATGAGAAGGAAATGACTGTTACAGCCAGCACCCAGGGAATCAATCAGAACCCTGGATAAATATAAGGATCCTTGTAGTTTTAATGCTGTAACAAGCTGAGGTCACATGCTTCCCCCTTTCCTTGTGCCTCTCCTTCACATTTATCCCTTATAATGTCCTCCTACCTTCCTGGAAAGTGTTTAAATCCTTCACATCCTTCAAGACCTTACTACTAATACTAGAAGTTCTTTCAAATGCCACAAATCCCTAGCCTGCAGTGAACTTCTCCCCCAACTACACATGCAGTCTCTAATACTGGCTGTGCCTCTGCTCTGGCTCTTCAAAATAGACGTCTTGTGATTACTCTGTCAATCATCTGAAACAGCTTGCCTTACCCAACTTAGCTACTCACAGTGTATAATCTTCTGAAAGCGTCTCTCTGTCTTATAGGGCTTGAGAGAAACTCCATAGGGTATTAGGGGTAGGATAACGGGGTCCTGGCTTAGGGGATAAACCTGGCTGCTGAAGTATGGCTTAAAGTCAACAGGAGCATCATTGGTATCATCATCACTACCATCACTCCTGAAACATATAGGGCACAGTTTAAAATGTACCTTTCTTACACAATCAGAGAATCAAAGCTAGAAGGTCCTTAGATGATTCCAATCCAGTGGTTATCCTTGCCTGGGGTGGGGGCTTGTTAAAACATCCACTTCTGGGCCCTACCCACAGAGTATCTAATTTTCCAGGTCTAGGATGAAGCCTAATAATTGGCATTTCTAACAAGTTCCCAGGTGATATTGCTGCTGCTCCCCCAGGGAACACAATTCAAGAACCACTCATCTGGTCCAATCCTACCACTTTACAAATGAGGAGAATGAGGCCCAGAGAAAGGAAGAGCCTTGTCCAAGTTTACCTCACAAGTCAGTGAACAAGCTGTGGCTCCTGACTTCTAAGCCAGAGCTCTTTTATTCACCACGACACAGCTAACCCCCATCCCTTCTTTTCTCCTTCCCAAGGGTGCAGTGAAGATAAATTAAAAGCTATCTGGAAAAGCCCTTTGGGTTCTGCAAAGCTAAGATGCTCATAACCAGGTGGCAGTGTTATTTCTCTACAAAGACATCTGATCCCAATTAGGACACTCTTCCTCTCTGCCTGGACTCTGATATTTGGATGATCCCCTTTACCCCACCCCCTCCCAGCTGTGTCTGCAACAAATAGCCACACTTCTTGGCCCCAAGCCAGCTTGGGCCACTGTTACTAGCTGTGACTTCCCTGAGGCTGTGTGCACATGGAATAGCCAGATTCAGCCAAGGAGATTGGGGGGTGGGGGTGGGCTGGTTTGCTTCAAGCCAGGCCCCAGATGGGCCTGAAGCTCAGGTTCCACCTGTGACTTGCACTTTCCCCCACTCTCTCCAGGCCTAGTCAAGGGCAGTCTGGAAATTGCAGGCTATATGTAGGTCCTATTGGGGTTGGAGGATAGTCTACACCCTTCCCACTGTGCACCTGACTCAGTGTCGGGATCACACCATAGATTATCCAGGGGTCAGCAACACATGGCCCACATGTTGGATTTTGTCCATAGCCTGTTTTTGTAGAGCTCATGAGCTAAGAATGGCTTTTACATTTTAAATGGGTGAGAAGGAGGAGGAGGAGAAAGAAGAGAGGATAAGAAGGCAGAAGAAGAGAAGACAGACTGTAGTGGCTCAAAGCCTAAAATACTTACCACCTGACCCTTTAGAGAAAAAGTCTGATGACCTCTGGACTTTATACTGATGACAGGAGATCCCTCAAACTATAAAATACCAGACTTGAAGGGGTTTGAGAGCTCAGTTGAGGATCAAATTTCACTCCTTGGGGTCCTGGGGTTCTAGAAGTGGCTCAAGAGACACCTCTGAGGTGAACCTGAGCCTACACCCCCACTTAACCTGTTCTCTCAACCAGAGAAGTTATGCCAATTTCATTTTAAAAATGAGTTTCTCTGCTTTTAAAAATATTGAAAATCATTGGCAGGAACCAATGCCCCTCATTTCATAGATGTGAAAATTCAGGGCCAGAGAAGGAAAGGATCATATTCAATATCACATGACTCAGAGCCAGAAGAGACACCAAAGTGTGCAGACTCCCAAGGTCAGTGATCTTTACACAACATCCCAGAAATAAAGGAGGACATAATCGTAACAATGACAGTTATCATTTGCATAGGATTTTGTCACTTTACAAAGTTCCTTCCCATGCTTATCATCCCAACAGGCAGCACATATTAACACATATATTAACAGTCCTTTGCCAATTCCATTACTAGAAATGATAAACCATTCTAAAGTATCAGATCACCTCATCCAACTCTCTCATACATGTTCTGGATCTCAGTTTAATGGGTTTGTATTATTGGGTGACTTACCAACTTATACAATGAATCAGCGGCCTCACTCTCTACTGTACCACACTTAGAAATCAGATATTACCAATCTGGGGAAAAAGAACAAAGCTGCTTCCTCCCAGGGAATGAGATTTCACTGCTTCCCAGCTCCCTGATAAACTTTGGCCTGAGAACTTTCATGGAACTGTCTTCTCTCTACACTTAGTCCATAATTTATCTTGTCAGTTCTGATGGTTTAAAATGTCACCTGTTTGCAAACAACTTCCAAATTATATCTCTAACCAAAAGTGTCTCTCAAATTACAGACTCATAAATCCAACTGCCTATTCAATACCTCCATTCAGACGTTGAATAGACCTCTCAAACTCAACATATTCAGAACTAAACTCCTGATCTCCCTTGCATCTTCCAAAAGAAGTACATGCTCCACCCACAGGGAAGAAATATCAATGGCAATGGCTTGAAGACCACTTGAACCAACCCAAAGAATAAAAGTGTTAGTAAGTATTGTGATGACTGAGATATTGCCTATATAGTAAAAGCCAAGTTCTTTTCCAAAAAGGAAGAAGACAGACATTGTCTCTTTTTTCCACCAGAGCATTCTGGGAGAGTACAAAATCAATTAATCTCAAACAGCATGACATTAAAAGCAAATGCAAAAGTGGCCTGTGGGATATTTTGCTCCTTTGAAAGTTACTATGAGAGGTAGTAAAAAAATGGAGGTAAACTAACCCAATGATTGATAGTCTCTGTTTATGACTTGATGAAGGTGGGCTAGTCATATGGAGGTGAAAGGAGATGATAGTATGAACAGGAAGCAACTAGAAGGGAGGAAAGAAGGGATAATATACATCTTGGGGCTCAGGTCCAAGGAAGAAGTCTCCCAAACCCCCAAATTGTGTCTGAAGAGGCAACTGCAACATCCTCTGCCCACAAAGCTCTGGACTTTCTCCCTACATAATGTTCAGCTGCAAATACTCTGGCACACACTGCAACTAAACTCTATTTGTAAAAGACTACTGAGCTCTTAGTCTTCTTCAAACTTCCTGTGATAGGACATGACCAGCTCAGTGAAGCAGTATGGGCTGGTAGAAAGTCCTAGACTTGGAGTCAGCAGACCTGGGCTCCAGGCCCACATCCTCACTAACTTTCTATGGGAACTTCCCCTACCGCTAACTTGGGCCTCAGTTTTATCACATTAAAAATAAGAGAATTATGCTTGGAGGATGTATCTGTTTCCAAGCCAGTAGGAAGCCTTCAGGTTTCAGTCCCCCACTACATTTTTTCACCTTTTTCAGTCAGCCCCATTCAGATTCCTATACTCCACTCCAGTAAATACACACACACACACACACACACACACACACACACACACGAAGCTCCTCAGCAAATGGTATTGGGATAACTGGACAGCAGCATGTAAATCAATGAAGTTAGAAGACTCCCTCACACCATACACAAAAATAAACTCAAAATGGATCAAAGATGTAAACATAAGACAAGACACAGTAAACCTCCTAGAAGAAAATATAGGCAAAACATTATCTCACATACATCTTAAAAATGTTCTCCTAGAACAGTCTACCCAAGCAATAGAAATAAAAGCAAAAATAAACAAATAGGACCTAATTAAACTTACAAGCTTTTGCACAGCAAAGGAAACCATAAGTAAAACAAACCAACAACCTATGGAATGGGAGAAAATTTTTGCAAAAGTTGAAACTGACAAGAGTTTGACCTCCAGAATATATAAACAGCTCATATGACTTAATAAGAGAAAAACAAACAACCCAATCCAAAAATGGGCACAAGACCTAAATAAGCAATTCTCCAATGAAGACATACGAACGACCAATAGGCACATGAAAAAATGTTCATATCACTAATTATCAGAGAAATGAAAATCAAAACTATAATGAGGTATCACCTCACACCAGTCAGAATGGCCATCATTCAAAAGTCCACACATGATAAGTGCTGGAGAGGCTGTGGAGAAAAGGGGACCCTCCTACACTGCTGGTGGGAATGCAGTTTCATGCAGCCATTGTGGAAAACAGTAGATTCCTCAAAAGACTAAAAATAGACTTACCATATGACCCAACAATCCCATTCTTGGGCACATATCCAGAAGGAACCCTATTTCAAAAAGACACCTGCACCCCAATGTTCATAGTAGCACTATTTACAATAGCCAAGACATGGAAACAACCTAAATATCCATCAACAGAAGACTGGATAAAGAAGTGGTGGTATATTTATATAATGGAATGCTACTCAGCCAGAAAAAAATGATAAAATAATGCCATTTGCAGCAACATGGATGTCCCTGGAGAATGTCATTGTAAGTGAAGTATCATACGATATCACTCATATGTGGAATCTAAAAAAAAGAAGACAAATGAACTTAAATATAAAACAGAAACAGACTCACAGACATAGAATACAAACTTGTGGTTGCCAGGGGGAGGGGAATGAGAAGGGATAGACTGATAGTTGGAGCTTTGCAGATACTGACAGGTATATATAAAACAGATAAACAAGTTTATACTGTAAAGCGCAGGGAAATATATTCAAGATCTTGTAGTAGCTCACGGTGAAAAAGAATATGAAAATGAATATATGTATATTCATGTATGACTGAAAAATTGTGCTATACACCAGAAATTGACACAACATGTAAACTGATTATAACTCAATTTTTTTAAAATGGAGCCCCTGTACAAACTACTGGCTGTGTGCCCCTCTCAATAAGGCCTAGATAGAGAAATCTGTTAGTTAACCCTCATTCATTTTTAGACGGGGAAACTAAAAACTAAGATCAAGAGAAGGAATACAATTTTCCTAAAGTCATATACGGGGCTAATGGCAACCAACATTGCTGTTCAGTCTTGAAAGGGAACCACCCATGAGTGAACTGAGGCTGATGTGAGCTCTCAGAGGTGGAGATCAAGGGGGCAACGGGGACATGCTAAAGCCACAAAGCAACCTAGTGGAAAGAGCCCTGTAATGAGAGTCTAGGAGTCCTTCTACCTCTGCTACTAACTAGTGTGTGATTTTGGGCAGGCCCCTTCACCTTTTATGGTTTTAGATTCCTCATCAGTAAAATAAATAAATGAGCTAGACATCCTCTAAGGGCCTATCCCCTACTGCTGATACTCTTTAAGATATGATTCCTTAACTCCAAGAATGCTTATAGAAGGATGCAGGGACAATAAGGCTGTTAGAAAAACTCTAGCCATCACTCCCAAGAAAAGGATCAGGGCCCCCTAGACACCTGGAAACTTGTTCTTCTCCTTCTCACTCAACTATGTTTTCCTGCAAACTCCTTCTGAAACTTAGAGACCCCACTTTAAGCATCATCTCATCTGTGAGGCTTTTTCTGACTCCACCAAACAGAACTAGTCTCAGCTTCTTTGGGGCCATCACTGTGCTTTGTACTAATGCCTTCATTAGAGAATTAATGTTTCTGAATTAGCTTCTCATTTATGAAATGAATAAATGGCTATAAATACGGTAAAGAATGAGTGTTATGGAACAGGAGGTAAAAGTTGGAGTAAAGTGTCAGATGACCTTCAAAGCAGAAAGGCCTGAACCAGATGAGAATACAATAGTGAGCCAGTGATGAGTAGTTTCATGCAAGGCACATGGTGAAGCAAGTGTTTGTTAAGGTAGGAGCATAAGTGTGGAGGTAGGAGTGGTCCTGAAGTTCAAGTGTCTGCCTATGTGCTGAGGGGGTGGGGGAAATAGAGAACCCAGTCCTGACTTTGTGTGGCCCACATTAAACTGTTGGCCAATTTCATAATGCAAAGATCTTTCTTTTATGATAAAGTTCTCTAGACTATGGGACGTGTTTTTTTTAAATAGGCTATCTGGGCAGCTCCATTTAGGAGCATGAAGATCAGGCTCAGCAAAGGAGGAAGGGGTAGCATCTCTAGCCCATTTTGCTTTGGGACAATTTAGGAGGTAAGAGGGAATAAGGACAGCTGGGTTCAAGCCCCAATCCAACACACCAACTGAGGTACTGTGGTCTACCTCAGGAGTCAGCTCAGGGACGGCCCTTAAACACACACACCCCTGGCAGCCCTTAGTGCTTTCACACAGCAGGGGAAAATCAACCTTCTCAGCAGCCTTCACAAAGGCCAAGCAGCTGAGAGGCCCCTAAAGAGAATATTCAGAAGGTATGAGGGTGCAGGGAGTGGCCAGGCACAATGACTAGCAAAGATTTTGGACTCCTGCTTCAAAGTAGGCTTGACCTCATACTGCCAAACATGACAGAAGAAGGTCTAACTTGGTTTTGGCCTAACTTCAGAGGGGGCAATAAGTGCCCACAAACAGCCTGCTATGAAAAAAATATCTGCTCCCTCTGGAAAATCATGGCCTTTAGCACATTCCCCAGAATGACATCAACCAGGGAACAGTGCCAAAAATGTGACTTTCACGTTTCTGCAGCAACAGACAATTTCCTCTCCCCACTTGGCTTTTTTTTTCTTATATGTATAAATAAAAGAGCCAGTCAATCGTTCAAAAAGTATGAACATCTTAAGCACTTCCAGGCTTTGCAAGTAGTAATTATTAATAGAACCAAGTGACCATGCCTCTTAGAAATGTTATTTCACATATCCTTTTTCTGGTTCCTTAAAGGAGATTTATATATGCGGCCATGCTGAACTGAAATAGTAAGAGTTGACACAATGACTGCACCAAAATGGATTTTTTTCCCTACTTGATTTATATCAGCAACCTTGCACGTGAATGTTCCATTGGGTCTGCCCAAAGACTCTTAAGCCTGAGGACAAGGGACTGGAGGTCACCCAACCCATAGTAGCTAAGGATAGAATCAACCAGGGCAAAAGAAGGAGGGTGGAAGCATCAGGGAAGCCTAGCCGTGTTCCTGGTTCACTGTTATTCGACCTTATCCAGAGGTCACTCTAGAATCTAACAAGGAAAAATCAATATTCATTGTTCAATATTTACCCTCAACTTATTTCCCCTCATTCTCACCTCCTTGCCTAGTCTGCTTTTCTTCTCCAGCCATAGCATTCCTCTAAATTCTGGAAATGATGTATGTCTTACTCCTTCATGACCAGTTGCTCTCTTTGTTTCCTCTCCACCAACCATTTGCCTCATCAGCCCTCCCAATATGACAGAGCCTTAGAGACACCAACCAGCTAAGCAGCTCAGGTATAGTTGCATTGTAGGCAATAGCTTTTTAGTGTGAGTTATAGTTGGAGCTATAAAGGGAACTAAGGCCCCAACACATTGCCATCTACTTGGATGAAGGGGGTTTTCTGATTTACCTAGAACTAAATGAGCTACTTACTGGTTCATACCGTGTGAATAACCTGCTCTGCTGCTAAAAGGATTTTGTATTCTAGATGCTGGTGATGTCCAACTAGTTATCTAGCTAAGGGAGGGCTCCCCCATTCCAGGAGGTGGCAATAGAAATGCCAAAATAGACGTCTCTGTGGTATAAGACTGGAATTTATTTTCACTTTAGAACACATGGGTCTGCAGTCAGAAGCCAGAGAATCAAGAAACACTAGCTAAGTGTTTGCACTAAGGATTAATTCTAAGTAAAAAACAGGTCAAATTAAGCTGCAATCAGTTCCACAGCTTTCTGGACTTTGGAAGACAATTTAAAAGATGAGATTTTCTACAAAACTTCTTTGAGGATGTTATCCATAAAGATGTATAAGGTGAGCCTTCCAAAATTATATGAGAATCCAAAGAAACGTTGGAAGTCCTTGGGACTTGCTAGCATATTAGCTCTAACTTTAATTGACTTCACTGGGAGCCCATCAAAATAACCCATGGGGAGGCAGATAGCATGTACCAAGACCTCATACAGGGCTTGATCAAATTTGTATTCAGATTTAGTTAAGGGTTGAAAGTCTCATGAGTGCTCTGGGCTAAATCAATCCTTTAGAATAAATCAAACAATATATTTCAGTGATTAAGTGTGTGGATTTAATAGCCAAACAGACCTGGGCTTACATTTTTTGATGTATGACACAGTGTAGGGTACTTAAACCTTCTCAACCCCAGTTTCCTAATTTGTAATATGGGAATAATGATAGTACCAGCTTAACAAGTTTGTTGTAAGAACTAAATAAAATAATATATATATATAAATTATATATATTCACATATGTATACCTTATAATTTATGTACATATATGTACTTTATATATATACTATAATACACATACACTTATATAATACATACTTTATATATACATATATACCTTATAAATATACATATACTCTTATATAATACATACACACATACATACACACACACAACTTAGTGTAGAGCTTGGCACATGGTAAGCAACCAATAAACGGTAACTATTTTTATCATCTAGATTATTATCTCCTAATAAGATCACAAAATATATAAAGGTTAATTAAGTCTTGGATACCCATGTAGGACATTATAAAGAACAGTTGTCATGAATCTATGTCCAATAGTGCTTGTATCTGATTTAGCATGCCACCTTACAAGTCCACAAATAATACTGTTAGCCTCAAAAGGACTAGCTTTTTTTTTACTAAAACTGGTAGTAAAAAAAAATGGTTAAGCATGTCAAGGCCAGTGATTACACAGCAGGTCCAGCAGTCACTGTAGAGCAGGACTCCTCTATTCCTTATGATGAAAATTGCAGGTGCCTAAATAAATAAAGTATAAGAGTGACAGGAATCTTGGCAAAGGTTGAATGCAAGGAAGTGCTAAAGGACTTGGCCATGGTCGTTCTTAAGCTCCCAAGTTTTTTCTAGTTCAGGATCTTCTGGAACCCGAACACACTATCTCCTGCATCACCAAATTATCTAGCTCTAGTGGGTCATTCCTAACAGCATACAAACAAGAAAAAAGGGCCCTCTCATGACCCCCATGCTCCCTTCTTGTTACTCTCCAAATTCTCTACTATTTTTCACAGAAAAACTTATTCAAATACTTTGAAGAAGAATAGTCTAGAGTCACTGTCCCCACTGCCTTTCTGTTTCTAAACTCAACTCACTTCAATTGGGATCAAAAATTAAAATTCACTGAAACGACTCTTTTCAAGGTCACCAATGTCATTCATATTACTAATGGGTAGAAACCAATCTGTCCTTATCTTTTTCAAGCACTGGGCAGCATTCAACCTGTTAAATCACTCTCCTCTTCTTCTTGAAATACTTTTTTCTCTCGTCTTCTTGGCACCGTATTCACCTGGTTCTCCTCCTATTTCACTGGCCTCATTTATTTTCCCTTACTGGTTTCTCTTCCCTGTTTCATCTCAAAATGTTAGCACATCCCAGGGTTTGACACTTCTCTTTTCCATCCACTCTCTCTCCCTGGAAAAGTTTCTCCAGTCCCACAGTTTTATACATACCATCTGTAGGAGGATAATTCCCATCTTTTAAATATATTCCTGAACTCCAGCCTTGCATGTCCAACACTTGATTTACCACATCATTTGTATATTGAATAGGGATCTCAAATGTAATGTTCTAAAGCAGAAATCTTGATTTCACACATACACAAAACCTGATCCTATTTCATTCTTCCCCATCTCAGGAAATGGTACCACTATTTATCTAGTCACTCAAATCCAAAAAAAAAAAAAAAAAAAGGAAGAAGTAATTCACGATTCTTTTCTTTCCCTATAGCACCCAATCCATCAGATTTTCCTATTAATTATTCCTTGAAAAAATATTCCAAATCCATCCACTTCCCTCCATATTCACTGTTAATACTCTACTACAATCATTTCTCTTGCCTATATTGCAACAATATCCTCCTAACAGGTCTCGCTACTTAGATTCTTGCCTCAGTATGGTCTATTCTTCAAGAGCAGTCAGGAACATCCTTTAAAATATAAGTTATATGGGACATTATGCTGTACACCAGAAATTGACACACTGTATCTGACTATACTTCAGTTTAAAAAATTAAAAATAAATAAAAATAAAAAATAAATTAAACCCAAAAGTCAGCAGAAGGAAGGAAATAATAAACATCAGGGAGGAAATAAATACATTAGAGATTAAAAACAAAACAAAACAAAAACCACAGAACAAATCAATCAAACCAAAAGCTGGTTTTTTGAAAAAGTAAATAAAATCAACATATCTCTGGCCAAACTTACAAAGAAGGAAATAGAAAGGGCACAAATAAGCAAAATAAGAAAGGAAAATGGAGAAATTATGACAACTAACATAGAAATATAGAATATCATATGAGAATATTATGAAAAACTATATGGAATCAAACTGGATAACCTAGAGGAGACGGACAAGTTTCGGGAAACATACAGACCACCAAGACTGAATTAAGAAGAAACTGACCACGTGAATAAACTGATCACTAGAAATGAAATCGAATTAGCAATAAAAACCTCCCTACAAATAAAAGTCCAGGAATGGACAGCTTCACCGGAGAATTCTAACAAACATAAAAAGAAGAACACATACCAATCCTTCTCAAACTCTTCCAGAAGATTGAAAAGGAGGGAATACTCCCAAACTCAATCTGTGAAGTCACTATCACCTTGATACCAAAACCAGGCAAAGACACTGCCAAAAAGAGAAATACAGACCAAAATCACTGCTGAACATAGATGCAAAAATCCTTTCCAAAATATTAGCAAATAGAATCCAACAACACATAAAAACGATTATACATCATGACCAAGTGGGGTTCATCCCAGGGACACAAGGCTGGTTCAACATACGCAAGTCAATCAATGTAATACATCACATCAACAAGAGAAAGGACAAAAACCACATGATCATCTCAATAGATGCAGAAAAAGCATTTGATAAAATTCAATACCCATTTATGATAAAAACTCTCACCAAAGTGGGTATAGAGGGAACATATCTCAACATAATAAAAGCTATATGTGACAAACCTACAGCCAGCATAGTACTCAACAATGAAAAACTCAAAAGCTTCCCACTAAAATCTGGGATAAGACAAGGCTGCCCACTATCACCACTCCTATTCAACATAGTCCTGGAAGTCCTAGCCACAGCAATCAGGCAAGAGAGAGAAATAAAACGGATCCAAATTGGAAAACAAGAGGTAAAAGTGTCACTATATGCCGATGACAAGTTACTATATATAGAAAACCCTAAAAGGTCCACACAAAAACTACTAGAGCTGATCAAAGAATTCATCAAGGTAGCAGGTTACAAAATTAACGTTCAAAAATCAGTTGCATTTCTTTACACTAATGATGAATCAACAGAAAAAGAAAGTAAAGAAACAATCCCCTTTAAAATAGCACCCAAAGTAATAAAATACCTAGGAATAAATCTAACCAAATAGGTGAAAGAATTATACACAGAACACTATGAACCATTGATGAAGGAAATTAAAGAAGACTTAAAAAAATGGAAAGATATCCCATGCTCTTGGATTGGAAGAATCAATATTGTTAAAATGGTCACACTGATCAAGGCAATCTACAGATTTAATGCAATTCCTATCAAATGAACCAGGACATATTTCACAGAACTAGGACAAATCATAATAAAATTTATATGGAACCATCAATGACCTAGAATTGCCAAAGCATTACTGAAGGGTAAGAAAGAGGCTGGAGGAAAAACTCTCCCAGACTTCAGACAATACTATAGAGCTACAGTCATCAAGACAGCATGGTATTGGTACAAAAACAGACATATAGACCAATGGAACAGAATAGAGAGCCCAGACATGAACCCACAAACTTTTGGTCAACTTATCTTTGACAAAGGGGACAAGAATATACAATGGAATAAAGACAGTCTCTTCAGCAAATGGTGTTGGGAAAACTGGACAGCAGCATGTAAAACAATGAAGCTAGAACACTCCCTTACACCATATACAAAAATAACCTCAAAATGGATCAAAGACTTAAACATAAGACAAGATACAATAAACCACCTAGAGGAAAACATAGGCAAAACATTATCTGACATACATCTCAAAATTTTTCTCCTAGTAGAAATAAAAGCAAGAATAAACAAATGGGACCTAATGAAACTTACAAGCTTCTGCACAGCAAAGAAAACCATAAGTAAAACAAGAAGACAACCTATGGAATGGGAAAAAAAATTTGCAGGTGAAACCGACAAAGGCTTGATCTCCAGAATATATAAGCAGCTCATACAACTCAATAAGAAAAAAATAAACAACCCAATCCAAAAATGGGCAAGAGACCTAAACAAGAAATTCTCCAAGGAAGACATACAAATGATCAATAGGCACATGAAAAAATGTTCAATATCACTAATTATCAGAGAAATGCAAATCAAAACTACAATGAGGTATCACCTCACACCAGTCAGAATGGCCATCATTCAAAAATCCACAAAGGACGAATGCTGGAGAGGCTGTGGAGAAAGGGGAACCCTCCTACACTGCTGGTGGGAATGCAGTTTGGTACAGACACTGTGGAAATCAGTATGGAGATTCCTCAAAAGACTAGGAATAGACTTACCACATGACCCAGGAATCCCACTCCTGGGCTTGTATCCAGAAGGAACCCTACTTCAGGATGACACCTGCACCCCAGTGTTCATAGCAGCATTATTTACAATAGCCAAGACATGGAAACAGCCTACATGTCCATCAACAGGTGACTGGATAAAGAAGAGTTGGTATATTTATACAATGGAATACTACTCAGCCATAAAAACTGACAACATAATGCCATTTGCAGCAACATGGATGCTCTTGGAGAATGTCATTCTAAGTGAAGTAAGCCAGAAAGAGGAAGAAAAATACCATATGAGATCGCTCATATGTGGAATCTAAAAAACAAAAACAAAAACAAACAAACAAACAAAAACAAAGCATAAATACAGGACAGAAATAGACTTATAGACAGAGAATACAGACTTGTAGTTGCCAGAGGGGCGGAGGGCAGGAAGGGATAGACTGGGATTTCAAAATTGTAGAATAGATAAACAAGATTATACTGTATAGCACAGGGAAATATACACAAAATGTTATGATAACTCACAAAGAAAAAAATGTGACGATGAGTGTGTATATGTCCATGTATGACTGAAAAGTTGTGCTGAACACGGAATTTGACACAACATTGCAAAATGATTATAAATCAATAAAAAATGTTAAAAAAATGGGGGTGCAGGTGTCCTTTTGAAGTGGGGTTCCTTCTGGATATATGCCCATGAGTGGGATTCCTGGGTCATTCAGTAAGACTATTCCTAGTCTTTTGAGGAATCTCCATACTGTTTGCCACAGTGGCTGCACCAAATTGCATTCCCACCAGCAGTGTAGGAGGGTTCCATTTTCTCCACAGCCTCTCCAGCATTTGTCATTTGTGGATTTTTGAAAGATGGCCATTCTGACTAGTGTAAAAAAATACCCAAGCAAAGCATAAATACAAAACAGAAATAGACTCATAGACATAGAATACAATCTTGTGGTTGCCAAGGGGGCCGAGGGTGGGAAGGGGTAGACTGGGATTTCAAAATTGTAGAATAGATAAACAAGATTATACTATATAGCACAGGGAAATATATACAAGATCTTATGGTAGCTCACAGAAAAAAATGTGACAATGAATATATATATGTTCACGTATAACTGAGAAATTGTGCTCTACACTGGAATTTGACACAACATTGTAAATTGATTATACATCAATAAAAAATGTTAAAAATAAAAAAGAAGTGGTGATATATTTATACAATGAAATACTATCCAGCTATAAAAATGACAGCATAATGCCGTTTGTAGCAACATTGATGTCCCTGAAGAATGTCATTTTAAGTGAAGTAAGCCAAAAAGTGAAAGAAAAATACCATATGAGATCGCTCATATGTGGAATCTTAAAAATAAATAAATAAATAAATACAAAACAGAAACAGACTCAGACATAGAATACAAACTTGTGGTTGCCAAGGGAATGGGAGGTAGGAAGGGACAGCCTAGGATTTCAAAATTTGTAGATACTGACAGGCATATGTAGAACAGATAAACAAGATTATACTGTATAGCACAGGGAAATATATACAAGATCTTGTGGTAGCTCACAGCGAAAAAACAATGTGACAATGAATATACTTATGTTCATGTATAACTGAAAAATTGTGCTCTATACTGGAATTTGATACAACACTGTAAAATGACTATAACAATAAAAATTGTAAAAAATAAAATAAAATATTCTATAAAAACATGGACCATTTCCAGATTAACTTCAGGTAGAAACCAAATAATTTCTTACAGTAAAATCTTTAAATAAATTTAAATGATAACCTGAAAGGGAAAGGCAGATAATTAAAATTCTGAATAAAAATTTTTTTCCAAGTTTTACATTTGAACCTCCATCTGGCATGATATCAGTGGAGTAAAATAAATCATTTAATTTAACAATTACTAAAATCAATCATACATATACCCTTTGAGCTAGCATTTCTCCTCCTTAGCATACACCTTATCAGTGCTTATGTCCACCAAAAAAATCATGTCAGTAATGCTCATGGAAGCACCATTTGTAATAGACCCAACTCATTTTCATTCTAATAGATACAAGATTCTAAAAAAAAGTTTCATATTCAAATTACCCATTCACAAATTTTTTAGGAGTTGGATAAATACTATATAATTTGTATCAATGTCTGAAATGATATATAAATAAAATATATTCCCTAGAATAAGCTAGAAATTGGCATATAAAATAAATTAGGAAGCTATATCTGGAATAAACCAGAAACTGGTGTAATCGTTTAAAAAAAATAGGCTGAAGCCACTTGTGGAGTATAGAGTTTTAAAAATAAAATAGAAATAGCCTATCTGCACACAAATCTGTGCATGAAAATCCTGAGGGTTAGGAAGAGAGTCAGCTGAATGAATAATAATGGCAATTTGTCTCCTTGGAAACAGTTTTAGAGGATGAATACAATTGTATGCATTTGTAGCAGATGAATATGATTATAGTGGATGCTCTGGTGTGCTATGCAGCCTAACGAAGTGGAAAAGTAACTGGCTGATGGAAAATGGTCTTTTATATTTATGATTACCTGAGAGGTAACTATAAAACTTAGCATCTAAACTTAATGAATTAATTAAGCATACACATAGTATGAACTAGTTCATCAAATTCCAGGATATTGGGACAAAAGCGTGTCCTCTTCAACTATGAAGTCAGTGATGATTATGGGAAATAAAAGGTTGCTTTATACTGAGGGTGGAAAACTTAAGGATTTTCTTGGTTAAATGGCAACTTGGAATAAATATATGAAATACCTAAGAAGAACTTTAAAAAATTACAGTGACCACATGTTCTGATCCCAAATCAGGAATTTTAGCAATTCATATAAAAGGTTTTATAAGGGCATAAAAATTACATCTAAGTCAACTTTGTAGAAAACGTTAAAACTCTATCAAATTTGAATAGCTAATAAAGGCAGTCATGGAAGAAAAAAAATTAAAAATAAATTAAATAAGCTATATCATTTAATTTCCCTACTTACAGGCCTCCAATAGCTTCCTATTACTATCAGAATAAAATCAAAATATTTTAACACAAACATCTAGACCCTATTTGATCTGTCTCTGTCCATTTCATCTCATACCATTCCTTCTACATCACTATGCTTCAGTCATGCTATTGGCCTTTTTCTCTCACTGACATTTCACACATTTTCTAGTTGTTCCCTCCATTTATAGATGTTCTTTCCCCAGACTTCACATGACTGGGTTTTTTTTTATCATTCAGATTTCTGCTTAATTTCACACAATTACTCTATATCATATGACCTTGTTTGCTTTTACCTTAACACTAATCATTATCCATCATCTTTGTTTATCATCAGTCTCCTCCCATATCAAACTAGAATGTAATCTATACAAATATAGGGACTTTGTCAGTCTTATTCAACACTGCATTCTCTACCACTAGAACAGTGTTTAGCATCTAGTAAGCTCCGTGAAGGCAGAATTTTGTTATGTTCATCATTATACCTCCATGGTCTAGAACAGTGCCTGGCATATAGTAAATATTCAATAATACTTGAGTAATACTTGAGTAAATTAATAAATAGTAGGAATGCAAAAAATATTTGCCAAATTAATATAAGTCTAGGTTAGGCTTGTCAAGTTATCAATCAGACCAATTGTTTGCCTTGGGCTCCATAACACACAGTGTGTGAACCTTAAGAATGTTCATAAGATACAAAGAGAAATTAATCTTATAGACTTCACTTTTTCATTGCTTTTTCAATCCTCTGCTGTTTAGAGACACAGGTTCTAGCTTCTTTCTAGCAATTATAGAAGCAATCCTTCACATTCAGCTATTACCACCTGAGATGAACAAAATTTCCTCACCCCATCCCTGGACACTATTATTGGCCATTTCAGAAGAATCAGTCCATGGTTTCTCTGGACATGTTGATACTTCCTGAATGTACTTGATGCCAAGGAGAATGATACCACTGCCATAATCACCCTTATGAAAATGTCAATGATATGGCCCCTCTTCCCCCATTTCTGGGTAAAGACAGAGGATTAAATACACACATTTACCTTCATCTCCTTTCAAAAAAACCCACTTAAACAACATATGGAATTTTTTTTTCCCATAGGGCAGAAGACTTTGAGAGCTTTATGTGGAGAATATGACTCATCTACAAAGAAAGACTTCAGATATTTGGGATTTCCAAACTAAACAGCCCAAGTTATATTATTCTATGGTAAAGCCCACAGATTTCAAGCACCCTCACTCTGAACAAAACTTACAATAATCTTTCTAATGTTCCAGTCTTAAGTATGTGCAGAAATCCATAGATCATCAGACATTTAAGAAAAGTCTCCAATAAATATACAAATACCAAAATAAACAGGAAAGGTCAACTTGTAAGAAACAGAGGTGATGCAGCTCATTTTCAAAAGGGAATGAAAGCCAAGCTACAAAATGGGAAAATATGTTTGCAAAAGATACATCTGATAAAGAACTATTATCCACAATATACAAAGAATCCTTAAAATTCAACAATAAGAAAACAACTAACCTGATTAACAAATGGGCCAAAGGCCTTAACAGACACCTCACCAAAGAAGATATACATATGACAAATAAGCATATAAAAAGATGCTCCAGTTTTCCTTCTTATCAAATGAAAAGCTAAACAGACTGAAAAATCAACAACTCTGCTTGATCCATAGAGAGGGAAGAGGATACAAGGCAAATCACTGTCTCCCAATTAAAGATACAGGCAAGTACAGGAAGTCAAGGCTTATGGGGCAAAGATTCAAGAGGTAAAACCACCTCAAGAATCAGTGTCAGAGTAGGAAAACCTAAACTGTAATTAACAAATTGCTCAGGGTGGACCAATATGAGAGTTAAAAATTCCAAGGACACCCAGTCACAGGGGGCCACCAGAACTGTGTGGGATTTACTTCCAGGAGCCTGATCAGGTTCCACAGTAAATACCAGAGAAAAATCCCCTCATACTTCTGTCAGGGGAAGGGGAAAAGAGACAATTTTGAAATACACTACAGCACTCTGTTCTTCTTAACACGGTATGCCCTCAGGGGAAACCAGTTAACTAGAGCTAGAGCCTAACTGACATGAGGTAAGGGAATTACCCAACTCCAGGCCATTTTAGCCATCCTGCCCCACCTAAGGGGAAGATAAAACTGAGAAGTGTGTGAAGTTTACAGTCAAGAGGCAGAGGACTGAGACCCAATCAAAGAGCTATCAAATGCTTTCTCTGCTCCCCCACCACTACGTTAGTAAAGGCCAATTTATAGTCACTCCTTTTACACTGTACATCATGTCTAGCAATCAAGAAAAAATTTACAAGTCATACCAAAAGGCAAAAAAAAATTTGATGAGACAGAGCAAGCATCAACAACTATACTTCAGTTAAAAAGTGTCCAAGGAGCACCTAAATACATAAAACAATTACTAACAGAGACAAAGGGGGATATTGATGGCAATACAATCATAGTTGGAGATTTTAACACTGCATTAACATCAATAGAGAGATCTTCCAGACAGAAAATAAACATGGCAACAGAGAAACTAAATAATACAATAGAAAAATTAGATTTGGTGGATATTTTCAGAGCATTACACCCCCCAAAAATAGGATATACATTCTTTTCAAGTGCACATGGAACATTTTCTAGGATTGATCATGTACTTGGGCACAAAGGAAACTTCAAAAATTTTAAGAGGATAGAAATTATCTCAGGCATCTTTACTGACCACAATGCCATGAAACTAGAAATCAACAACAGAGAAACAAAGGAGAAAAAAAGAAAAGCATGGAGATTAAACAATATGCTATTAAAAAACCAATAGTTCAATGAGGAAATCAAAGCTGAAATTAAAAAATACCTTGAGACAAATGAAAATGAAAGCACAACCACACAAAATTTATGGGACACAGCAAAGGCAGTGCTAAGAGGGAAGTTTATAGTGATACAGGCCTTCCTCAAAAAAGAAGAACAATCTCAAATAAACAATTTAACCCACCAACTAAAAGAACTAGAAAAAGAAGAACAAAAAAACCTCAAAAAGCAGCAGAAGGAAGGAAATTATAAAGATCAGGGAGGAAATAAATAAAATAAGATTTAAAAAAATAGAAAAAATCAATCAAACCAAAAGCTGGTTTTTTGAAAAAGTAAATAAAATCGACAAATCTCTGGCCAAACTCACAAAGAAAAAAAAAGAGAGAGCACAAATTAGCAAAATAAGAAAGGAAAATGGAGAAATTACAACAAATAAAATAGAAATACAGAATATCATACAAGAATATTATGAAAAACTATATGGAAACAAACTGGATAAACTAGAGGAGATGGACAAGTTTCTGGAAACATACTGTCCACCAAGACTGAATCAAGAAGAAACTAACCGCTTGAACAAACTGATCACTAGCAATGAAATCGAATTAGCAATTAAAAAACCTCCCTACAAATAAAAGTCCAGGAATGGACAGCTTCACTGGGGAATTCTACCAAAGATACAAAGAAGAACTCATACCAGTCCTTCACAAACTCTTCCAGAAGATTGAAAAGGAGGAAATACTCCCAAACTCATTCTATGAAGCCACCATCACCCTGATACCAAAACCAGGCAAATACACTACCAAAAAAAGACAATTATAGGCCAATATCACTGATGAACATAGACGCCAAAATCCTCACCAAAATTTTAGCAAATAGAATCCAACAACACATAAAAAAGATTATACATCATGACCAAGTGGGGTTCATCCCAGGGACACAAGGCTGGTTCAACATACGCAAGTCAATCAATGTAATACATCACATCAACAAGAGAAAGGACAAAAACCAAATGATCATCTCAATCGATGAAGAAAAAGCATTTGATAAAGTTCAATACCGATTTATGATAAAAACTCTCGCCAACGTGGGTACAGAGGGAACATATCTCAACATAATAAAAGCTATATATGACAAATCTACAGCCAGCATAGTACTCAACAATGAAAAACTCAAAAACTTCCCACTAAAATCTGGGACAAGACAAGGATGCCCACTATCACCACTCCTATTCAACATAGTCCTGGAAGTCCTAGCCACAGCAATCAGGCAAGACAGAGAAATAAAACGGATCCAAATTGGAAAACAAGAGGTAAAAGTGTCACTATATGCCGATGACAAGTTAGTATATATAGAAGACCCTAAAAGGTCCACACAAAAACTACTAGAGCTGATCAAAGAATTCATCAAGGTAGCAGGTTACAAAATTAACGTTCAAAAATCAGTTGCATTTCTTTACACTAATGATGAATCAACAGAAAAAGAAAGTAAAGAAACAATCCCCTTTAAAATAGCACCCAAAGTAATAAAATACCTAGGAATAAATCTAACCAAATAGGTGAAAGAATTATACACAGAACACTATGAACCATTGATGAAAGAAAATAAAGAAGACCTTAAAAAATGGAAAGATATTCCATCCTCTTGGATTGGAAGAACCAATATTGTTAAAATGGTCACACTGATCAAGGCAATCTACAGATTTAATGCAATTCCTATCAAATGAACCAGGACATATTTCACAGAACTAGAAAAAATCATAATAAACTTTATATGGAACCATCAAAGACCTAGAATTGCCAAAGCATTACTGAAGAGAAAGAAAGAGGCTGGAGGAATAACTTTCCCAGACTTCAGACAATACTATAGAGCTACAGTCATCAAGACAGCATGGTATTGGTACAAAAACAGACATATAGACCAATGGAACAGAATAGAGAGCCCAGACATGAACCCACAAACTTTTGGTCAACTTATGTTCAACAAAGGGGACAAGAATATAAAATGGAATAAAGACAGTCTCTTCAGCAAATGGTGTTGAGAAAACTGGACAGCAGCATGTAAAGCAATGAAGCTAGAGCACTCCCTTACACCATACACAAAAATAAACTCAAAATGGATCAAACACTTAAACATAAGACAAGATACAATAAACCTCCTAGAAGAAAATATAGGCAAAACATTATCTGACATACATCTCAAAAATGTTCTCCTAGAACAGTCTACTCAAGCAATAGAAATAAAAGCAAGAATAAACAAATGGGGCATAATGAAACTCACAAGCTTCTGCACAGCAAAGGAAACCATAAGTAAAATAAAATGACAACCTATGGTATGTGAGAAAATTTTTGCAGGTGAAACTGACAAAGGCTTGATCTCCAGAATATATAAGCAGCTCATACGACTTCATAAGAAACAAACAAACAACCCAATCCAAAAATGGGCAAAAGACCTAAACAAGCAATTCTCCAAGGAAGACATACAAATGATCAATAGGCACATGAAAAAATGCTCCATATAACTAATCATCAGAGAAATGCAAATCAAAACTACAATGAGGTATCATCTCACACCAGTCAGAATGGCCATCATTCAAAAATCCACAAAGGACGAATGCTGGAGAGGCTGTGGAGAAAGGGGAACCCTCCTACACTGCTGGTGGGAATGCAGTTTGGTGCAGCCACTGTGGAAAACAGTATGGAGATTTCTCAAAAGACTAGGAATAGACTTACCTTGTGACCCAGGAATCCCGCTCCTGGGCATATATCCAGAAGGAACCCTACTTCAAAATGACACCTGCACCCCAATGTTCATAGCAGCACTATTTATAATAGCCAAGACACGGAGACAGCCTAAATGTCCATCAATGGATGACTGGATAAAGAAGTGGTGGTGTATTTATATAATGGAATACTACTCAGCCATAAAAGCTGACAACATAACACCATTTGCAGCAACATGGATGCTCCTGGAGAATGTCATTCTAAGTGAAGTAAGCCAGAAAGAGAAAAAAAATGCCATATGAGATTGCTCATATGTTGAATCTAAAACAAACAAACAAACAAACAAACAAACAAAGCATAAATACAAAACAGAAATAGACTCATTGACATAGAATACAAACTTGTGGTTGCCAAGGGGGCGGAGGATGGGAAGGGATAGACTGAGATTTCAAAATTGTAGAATAGATAAACAAGATTACACTGTATAGCACAGGGAAATATACACAAAATGTTATGATAACGCAGAGAGAAAAAAATGTGTCAATGAGTGTGTATATGTCCATGAATGACTGAAAAATTGTGCTGAACAGTGGAATTTGACACAACATTGTAAAATGATTATAAATCAATAAAAAATGTTTAAAAAAAAGTGTCCATCGACAGACACTTGGATAAAGATGTGGTATGTGTATATATATATATATATACACACACACACACACACAATAGAATACTACTCAGCCATAAAGAAGAATAAAATAATGCCATTTGCAGCAACATGGATGGACCTGGAGTTCATCATTCTAAATGAGGTAAGCCAGAACGAAAAATAAAAATACCATGTGATATCACTTATATGTGGAATCATAAAAAAAAAGGATACAGATGAAGTTTTCTACAAAACAGAAACAGACTCACAAGCATAGGGAAGAAATTTATGGTACCAGGGGATACAGAGGGTGGGAACAGATAAATTGGCGATTCAAATTGTACACCTCTTGGATAGTGATGGAAATATTAGCTATCCTGATTGTGGTGGTGGTTTCACTGGTGTATATATACATCTATCAAAATTGATCAAATTGTACATCTGAAATGTGTGTAGTTTACTGTACAGGAATCATACCATAATAAAGGTGTTAAAGATAAAATTTAATAATTAATTTAATTAACCAGATATGGCAGAGATGTTGGAATTATCAGACTGGGATTTTTTTTACCTATAATTGATAATGGTAAGGGCTCTAATGGATAAAGTAGACAGTGTGGAAATGCAGATGGGTAATGTAGGCAGAAAATTCTGAGAGAGCCAAAAAGAAATGCTAGGGATAAAAAAAAAAAAAACACTGTAACAGAAATAAATAATGCCTTTGAGGAACTTGTTATTAGACAGGACATGGCTGAGGAAAAATCTTTGAGCTAGAGGTTGATATATATATATCAATAGAATCCTCAAAAACTGAAAAGCAAAGAGGATGAAGACTGCAAAACACATATGCATAATGGAAATACCAGAAAGAGATAGGTTGTGCTTGTATTTTCTGTTAGCTCCTACATATTTACTGTCTGTTGTGTGACACAATGGGGGCTGGTTGGTGACATGGTGACATGCGGGTTGGTAAAGAATTTATGAGAGATGAAGGATGAGAATAGGAAATCAGTTTATTAGGGATATGCTGCCATAGACAACAGTGGGCCACACAGACATGAGGTGCCTGCATGAGCACCCAGGGCTGGATGTTGAGGTCTTTAATAAGGTAGGGTCACAAGGTGCCTGATTGGCTTGTGCAAATCTCTGCTTGGTGGTAGGTGAGGTAAGAGGTTTAGGGTCTGTGAAGGGCGGTGGGATTTATGACTCTGATAAGGTGGGCTGAAACAAGCCAGCCTGAGCTATTGTGAGATTAGATATTACCTAGGGCTATTAATTTGTTAGGGGAAACATGCCCAGTAAAGAATGTACTTTATCTGTCAAGGGATCAGAGGCAGACATCTGAGAGCCCAGAAATGGGAGGTCATTGGACTTTGAAGGATGTCAGTTGGCCCCACAAAAATCTTAAGAGCTCTTGAACTCTCTAAAGGCATCTGAATGAGACCCTTCTAGTGAGGACTGAGCAGAATGAGAAACCTGTAAAGTGGTGCTGCTTTACACATATTTGAGGATTTTAGTTTTTCTACATGAATAAAGAATTCTGGGAGAGTCTGAAGTCTCTCTCCCAGTGGAATATTAAAAAAAAAAAAAGACAAATGAACTTATTTATAAAACAGAAACAGACTCACAGACATAGAAAACAAACTAATGGTTACCAGTGGGGAAGTGGGTGAAAAGGGATAAACTGGGAGTTCCAGATTTGCAGATACTTACTGGTGTATATAAAATAGATAAACAAGTTTATGCCATATAGCACAGGGAACTATATTTGATATCTTATAGTAGCTTACAGTGAAAAAGAATATGAAAACGAATATATGTATACTCATGTATGATTGAAACACTGAGCTGTACACCAGAAATTGACACAACATTGTAAACTGACTATACTTCAATAAAAAAGTAAAAAAAAAATAAAGAATTGATGTGGTAATGGGATGGGATTTATATTATTAAATTTTACAATGTGTTGGACAAATGTGAGATATTTTACAGTGCTGGCATTATACTGTTTAGGCCACATTAATACTATTGTATTGTGCATGTTGAATAACTGATTGGTAAGCTTGGTTGAAGATATATATATATATATATATATATATATATATGATATGAAGATATATATACATATATGATAAATGTGACTTTTTGACATTTTAAAGGGTGGTTTCAGAGTAAACTTAATTGAAGAAATATTCTGATATGGTGACTTCTGGGGACCAACATTAAAGAAAACATTTGTAAAATGGCTTTTAAAATAACTGTCCTGCCAATCCCATTGATCCCTAGTGGATAACAAGACAGAAGAGAGGAATGGAAAATAGCTTCATGGAACTATAGGAAAGATTTTTCTGAGACAATGCTGATTTGCTCTCTCAAGTGGGATAGCAACAAACTTGGCTGATCAAGACCTGGCTGACAAACCCATTTGCGTTAACAGAGAAGGAATAAAATGTAGCAGAGTGTTGGTCATACAGGCCAACCTCTGTTCAAGGCCCAAATCATCAACTGTTATTCTTTCCATTCCCTGGGAAGAACAGCTCTGATATGGGTCAAGGGGACCTTGTTAGTACAGAAAGGAGCTTTCCATGGGAGGAACAGGAAAATTCAAAGCTCTATCTTCCTTAGAGTATGATTAAATTGGATTATTTCTCTTTCTTCCCTCCTATAAGCTTGATACAATAAAATAGGTCTGAGGTTGCTTAGGAAGAGTTCTTCCCCCACCCACCCTCCACACACAGAAATACTATCACTACATTTAAAAAGCCTAGCAAGACCAGAGAGAAAGGAGGCTTAGGGAGAAGGGTTCTCTTTTTGATGTTTCATTCCACACACACACACAGAGTCATCCCTTGTGTACCTCTGGAGGATTGGTTATTGGTTCCAGGATCCACTATGGATATGAAAATCCATGGATGCTCAACTCCCATAGTTGGCCCTTTGAATCTTTAGTTCTGCATCCATGGATTCAACCAACCACTGATCATGTAGTATTGTAGTATTATTGAAAAAAAATCCACATGTAAGTGGACCTGCACAGTTCAAACCCCTGTTGAACAAGACTAGAATATGGCCCTGAGGGAGAAAGACTAATGAGCAAGCCAGTCTACCTTCTCTATAGCCTAGACTAATGGCTCTCAATGTGTGGTTCCCCATAGCAACAGAATCAGCTTCACCTGAGAATTTGTTAGAACTATAAATCCTCAGCAACCCCCAGACCTACTGAATCAGAAACTCTGGAGGCGGCACCCAGAAATCTGTGTTTTAACAAGCCTTCCAGGTGATTTTGATGCACACTCATGTTCAAGAACCACTGGTTCCAGAGTCTTTCAATTATCACTCATTTGGGCCCTAAAAGGAAATCTTCTGCAGCTCTCCATACAATTATTTCCAAATTGTCTCCATCTTGGATGGGAAGATACTTCTCCAAAGTCACTTACACCAAATAGAATTGTATACGCTAGCAGCCACAGGGTGGGACAATCCTTTGATTTGAGGTGAAAGCAAGTGATCAACAACATGGCCAGGGTGGTAGTCTGCAGCTGAGTATACTATATTCTGGATTGAATAGTCAAGGGCAGACAGTTCTCAACCTGTAGATGCAACTTAGAGGTGGTAAATTCTAATCAACCTTAGGCAGAAAGAAACAAACTTTCTATAGTTCTTCAATTCAAGGAGGCAAAGGCAAAGCCTTGATAAACAATTCAGTAATCTCCCTTTTGGAGCCAGGAAATGTTGTGACTCATTCCCAGTAGCTCTCCTTGTTCTTACCAGGAACCAACACCAATGTCTCAAGATTTCAGCATACTGAATCACTGTCTTCTCCTCAGACCCTCCACTAGAGCAAAGGCTGAACTGTTTTGGGATGGACCATTCTTCCTATGGAATCATCTGTATCTTGCCTTCATAAGAGAACTCTCTCCTCCAATTCTATGACTCAACCATGAAACCCTGCTCTCATAAACACTGGTCCCTGGGTTGCAGTATAAAATCATTTGTGGGCTTATTAATTGCACAGATTCCAAGCTCTACTCTGACAGATTCTGACTCAGAATGTTTGAAAAGCTCCTCAGATTTTGGTAGGCATCAAGGTTCGGAAATTACTGTCCTAAGTGGCATTATCTCCTCAGGCTTTATTGATACTTTCTCAGATTGAATCACCCACTTCTAACAGAGCCTGTCTTCAACTCTCTAAAAGAAAGTTTCACCTATCCTCTTACAGAGGTAACAGACAGATGGCCTAGAATCCCAGACTGACACTGTGCAACACACTTTTGCTCTTTGGTAGCTCTGAACTCTTCTAATCACACACATTCTATGCACAGGCTGGGTGCATAGTATATACTCAATAAAGACTGGTAGTTTTATTAGCATCTCACAGAAAAGCTAACATATTTTCTAAACTAAGACTAGAGGCATTTGAAAAGCTTCAAGAGAAATATGCAGTAAAGTCAGAGGCTTTTACAAATCCATGTGCCCATAAAGAGGGAATAGTCACTTTGGAAGATAAGGGCAGAGACTCCTATGATCATCGGTCATCCATGCCACCTTGTAGATGGATGGAAATATTAGTAACAATAAGCTGCAACTTACTGAGCATTGACTATACAAGAATAATAATTTCTGTAACATAATACTATTATATCCATTTTCTGGATGAGTATACTGATGTCAGAAATGGTAAGTCACTTTCCTAAAGCCACACAGCTAATAAGTAGCTGAGCCAGTCTTCCAATAAAAACAGATTCCAAAGCCCAGGCCATATTACTACTAAACTGACAAGAAGGTCCCTTAGAAATGCAAATCCTTTTCCTCATCTTTTGATTAGTATAATACGCAAAAGACTCTTTTTTCTCCAGAAGAAGATACTCTGCAGAACAGCACACGTACAGAGGATAATTAGAGTTTTGCCAGAGAAATGGAACCTGAGAAGAGGTGGAGTCTAAGGAGCTCTGCCTAGAAACAAAATATGATGAAAATGTATCACCTACAGGTTTATATACTCTAGTGGTCCCTTTTCGCTAGCAAGACTTTAAACTATCGAAGAGAGCCCAGAAATAAACCCACAAACTTTTGGTCAACTTATGTTCAACAAAGGAGGCAAGAATATAAAATGGAATAAAGACAGTCTCTTCAGCAAATGGTGTTTGGAAAACTGGACAGCAGCATGTAAAGCAATGAAGCTAGAGCACTCCCTTACACCATACACAAAAATAAACTCAAAATGGATCAAACACTTAAACATAAGGCAAGATACAATAAACCTCCTAGAAGAAAATATAAGCAAAACATTATCTGACATACATCTCAAAAATGTTCTCCTAGAACAGTCTACTCAAGCAATAGAAATAAAAGCAAGAATAAACAAATGGGGCATAATGAAACTCACAAGCTTCTGCACAGCAAAGGAAACCATAAGTAAAACAAAATGACAACCTATGGTATGTGAGAAAATTTTTTCAAATGAAACCAACAAAGGCTTGATCTCCAGAATATATAAGCAGCTCATACGACTTCATAAGAAACAAACAAACAACCCAATCCAAAAATGGGCAAAAGACCTAAACAAGCAATTCTCCAAGGAAGACATACAAATGATCAATAAGCACATGAAAAAATGCTCCATATAACTAATTATCAGAGAAATGCAAATCAAAACTACAATGAGGTATCATCTCACACCAGTCAGAATGGCCATCATTCAAAAATCCACAAAGGACGAATGCTGGAGAGGCTGTGGAGAAAGGGGAACCCTCCTACACTGCTGGTGGGAATGCAGTTTGGTGCAGCCACTGTGGAAAACAGTATGGAGATTTCTCAAAAGACTAGGAATAGACTTACCTTGTGACCCAGGAATCCCGCTCCTGGGCATATATCCAGAAGGAACCCTACTTCAAAATGACACCTGCACCCCAATGTTCATAGCAGCACTATTTATAATAGCCAAGACACGGAGACAGCCTAAATGTCCATCAATGGATGACTGGATAAAGAAGTGGTGGTGTACTTATATAATGGAATACTACTCAGCCATAAAAGCTGACAACATAACACCATTTGCAGCAACATGGATGCTCCTGGAGAATGTCATTCTAAGTGAAGTAAGCCAGAAAGAGAAAGAAAAATACCATATGAGATTGCTCATATGTGGAATCTAAAAAATAAAAAGCATAAATACAAAACAGAAACAGACTCAGAGACATAGAATACAAACTTGTGGTTGCAAAGGGGGAGGGGAGTGGGAAGGGATAGACTGGGATTTCAAAATTGTAGAATAGATAAACAAGATTATACTGTAAAGCACAGGGAAATATTCACAAGATCTTGTGGTAGCTCACAGAGAAAAAAATGTGACAATGAATATATATATGTTCATGTATAACTGAAAAATTGTGCTTTACACTGGAATTTGACAAAACATTGTAAAATGATTATAAATCAATGAAAAATGTTTAAAAAAAGAAGTTCACAGACAGGCAAAAACTAAAAGAGTTCAGCAATACAAAACCTACCCTAAAAGAAATATTAAAAGTTCTATTCTAAATAGAAAAGAAAGAGGAAGCTATAGAAATGAGAAAACCATACCTGGAAATGTTATAACTACTGTGAATTGCAAGAGAATAAACATGAAGATGTTAAAAAAGAAAAAGAAAAAGGAAGAATATCAATTCATAAAAGACAGGAGAGGAGAGAAAAAAATACAGATTTTTTTCCTCTCTTCTTTTTTTTTCATTTGTTTTTTATAGCATATTTTTGAGTCTACATGACTATCAGTCTAAAGCAAACAGATATCGTAAGGCGTTAACATACTTGGAAAACAGGGTAACCACAAATGAAAGAGTAACCCAAAAATAAATTAAATAAATAAATAAATAAACAAACAAACAAACAAACAAGTTAGAGACCAATCTAAACAAAAGAAAATTATCAAATCAGAAAAAGAAAAACAAAAAGGAAAAGAAATGAACATAGAAGAAATTTCAAATCAACTGGAAAACAAGTTCAAACTGGCAATAAACACACATCTATCAATAATAATTATAAATGTCAATGGATTAAATGCTCCTATAAAAAACATAGAGTCACAGATTGGGTGATAAAACAAAAGCCTACAATATGCAGCCTACAAGAGACCCACTTTAGTGTGAAAGACACATGTAGATTGAAACTGAGAGGATAGAAAAAGATATTTCATGCAAATGGAAATGACAAGCAAGATTAGCAAAACTCATATCAGACAAAATAGACTTTGAATCAAAGGTCATAAGGAGAGCTAAAGAAGGACAGTATATAATGATTAAAGGAGAAATAAAAGATGCACATATTATAGTCACTAAATTATATGCACCCAATTTAGGAGAACATGAATATATAAAATAAATACCAACAGACATAAAGGGAAAAATTGATGTAATACAATAGTAGTTGCAGACTTTAACACCCCACTAACATGATTGTACAGGTCTTCCAGACAGAAAATCAATAAGGCAATGGAGATCCTAAATGACACAATAGAACAGTCGAACTTGGTTGATATTTTTAGGACATTACATCCCCCAAAAACAGAATATATATTCTTTTCATGTGCTCATGAAACATTCTCTATGATAAACCACATACTCAGGCACAAAAGGAGCCTCAACAATTTTAAAAGGATAGAACTTATTCCAATTATCTCCTCTGACAGCAATGGCATGAAACTAGAAATGACCCACAAAAGAAAAAAAAAAGGAGAAAAAAACTACAGCATGGAGACTAAACAATATGCTACTAAAAAAGGGGGGGGGGTCAATGATGAAATCAAAGGAGAAATTTAAAAATACCTTAAGACAAATGACAAGGAAAACACAAATACACAAAATCTATGGGATGCAGCAAAAGCAGTCCTAAGAGGGAAGTTCATAGCGATGTGGAACTTCCTCAAAAATGAAGAACAATATCAAATAAACAACCTAACCTACCATCTAAAAGAATCAGAAAAAAAAAAGAACAAACAAAACCTAAACTCAGTAGAAGAAGAGAAATAATAAAGACCAGGGAAGAAATAATTAAAATAGAGACTTTAAGAAAAAATAGGAAAAAATCAATCAAACCAAGAGCTGGTTCTTTGAAAGAGTAAACCAAATTGACAAACCTCTGGCCAGGCTCACCAAGAAGAAAAGAGAGAGAACACAAATAAACAAAATAAGAAATTAAAATGGAGAGATTATAACCAACACCACAGAAATACAAAACAATCATAAGAGAATACTTGAACAATTATATAGCAATAAATTGGACAACTTAGAAGAAATGGACAAGTTTCTAGAAACATACAGTCCACCAAAACTGAATCAAGAAGAAATAGATCACTTGAACAGACCAATCACTAGAGGTGAAATAGAATCAGCAATTTAAAAAACAAAACAAAAAAAAAAAAAAAAAAAAAAAAAAAACCTCCCTACAAACAAAAGTCCAGGACCAGATGGCTTCACTGGGGAACTCTATCAAACATACAAAGAGCTCATACCAATCCTTCTCAAACTCTTCCAAAAGACTGAAGAGGAGGAAATACTCCCAAACTCATTCTATGAGGCCAACATCACCCTGATACCAAAGCCAGACAAAGACACTACCAAAAAAGAAAGCTACAGGCCAATATCGTTGATGAACATAGATGTAAAAATCCTCCACAAAATATTAGCAAACAAAATCCAACAATACATAAAAAGGATTATACACCATGATCAAGCTGGATTCATCCCAGGGACACAAGGATGGATCAACATATGCCGATCAATCAACATTATATACCACATCAACAAGAGTGAGGACAAAAATCAGATAATTACTTCAATAGATGCAGAAAAAGCATTTGATAAAATTCAACACCAATTCATGATAAAAACTCTTACCAAAGTTGGTGTAGAGGGAACAAATCTCAACATAATAAAAGCTATTTATGACAAACCTACAGCAAGCACAGCAGTAAGCAGTGAAAAGCTGAAAGCCTTTCCACTAAAATCTGGAACAAGAAAAGGATGCCCACTCTCACCACTTCTATTCAGTATAGTATTGGCATTCCTAGCCATAGCAATTAGACAAGAAAAAGAAATAAAAGTGATCTAAATTGGAAGAGAAGAGGTAAAATTGTCATTACATGTGGATGATGTGATATTATATATTGAAAACCCTAAAGGTTCCACACAAAAATTATTAGAACTGATAAAAGAATTCAGCAAGGTAGCAGGATACAAAATTAACATACAGAAATCAGTGCCATTTCCTTACACTTACAATGAAATATCAGAAAAGTAAAGAAACAATCTCTTTTAAAATTGCATCCAAAAAATAAAAAACTTGGGAATAAATCTGACCAAGGAAGTGAAAGACTTATATGGAGAGAACTACAAAACGTTGACTAAGGAAATTAAAGATGACTTAAGGAAATGGAAAGATATCCCATGTTCTTGGACTGGGAGAATTAATATTGTTAAAATGGCCACACTACCCAAAGTAACCCATAGATTTAATTCAATCCCTATAAAATTACCCAGGACATTTTTCACTGAATCAGAATAAATAATCCTAAAATTTATATGGAATCACACAACGCCCAGAATTGCCAAAGTATTACTGAAGAAAAAGGATGAAGCTGGAGGAATAATCCTCCCAGACTTCAGACACACTACAGAGCTACAGTAATCAAAACAGCATTTTATTAGTACAAAAAGAGACATATGGATCAATGGAACAGAATAGACAGCCCAGAACTAAACCCACAAACTTTTGGTCAATTAATCTTTGACAAAGGAGGTAAGAACATACAATGGAATAAAGACAGTCTCTTCAGCAAATGGTGTTGGGAAAACTGGAGAGCTGTATGTAAATCAATGAAGTTAGAATAATCTCTCACACCATACACAAAAATAAACTCAAAATGGATTAAAGACTTAAACATAAGACAAGATACTATAAATCTCTTAGAGGAAAACATAGGCAAAACATTAGCTGAGATAAATCTCAGCAATGTTCTCCTAGGGCAGTCTATCTAAGCAATAGAGATAAATGCAAAAATCACTAATGGGATATAATTAAACTTATACACTTTTGTACAGCAAAGGAAACCATAAGCAAAACAAAAAAGGCTGCCATTTGCAGGAACATGGATGGCCCTGGAGAATGTCGTTCTAAGAGAAATAAGCCAGAAACAAAAAGAAAAATATGATATGACATCAGTCATATGTGGAATCTAAAAAAAAAAAAAAGACAAATGAACTTATATATAAAACAGAAAATGACTCACAGTCATAGAATTCAGACTTGTGGTTGCCAGGGGGAGGGGGGTGGGAAGGGATAAACTGGGAGTTCAGGATTTGCAGATGACTGGTACATGTAAAATCCATATTGTATAGCACAGGGAAATATATTCAATATCTTGTAGTAGCTCATGGTGGAAAAGAATACTAAAATGAATATAGATATAGATATAGATATAGATATCTCCATGTATGACTGAAGAACTATGCTGTACAGCAGAAATTGACACAGCATTGTAAACTGACAATAACTCAATTAAAAAAAAAGACAACCTACGTAATGGGAGAGAATACTTGCAAAAGATGAAACTGACAAGGGCTTAATTTCCAGAATATTTAAACAGCTCATACAACTTAATAACAACAACAAAAAAAAACTGAATCCAAAAATGGACAGAAGACTTAAACAAGCAATTCTTCAATGAAGACATACAAATGGCCTATAGGTGCATGGAAAAATGCTCAATATCACTAATTATCAGAGAAATGCAAATCAAAACTACAATGAGGATCACCTCACACCAGTCAGAATGGCCATCATTCAAAAGTCCACAAATGATAAATGCTGGAGAGACTGTGGAGAAACGGGAACTCTCCTACACTGTTGGTGGGAACATAGTTTTGTGCAGTCATTATGGAAAACTGTATGGGTATTCCTCAAAAGACTAAAAATAGACTTACCATATGATCCAGCAATCTCACTCCTGGGCATATATCCAGAGTTAACCTTAATTGGAAAAGATATATGCAATGTTCATAGCAGCATTATATACAATAGCCAAGACATGTAGACAACCTAAATATCCATTGACAGATGACTGGATAAAGAAGTTGTGGTATATTTATACAATGAAATACTACTCAGCCATAAAAAATAATAAAATAATGCCATTTGCAGCAACATGGATGGACCTGGATGTTGTCATTCTAAGTGAAGTAAGCCAGAAAGAGAAAGAAAAGTACCATATGATATCACTTATATGTGGAATCTAAAAAGAAACAAAAAGACAAATGAATTTATTTATAAAACAGAAACAGATTCACAAGCATAGAAAACAAACTTGTGGTTACCGGAGAGGAAGGGTGTGGGAAGGGATAAATTGGGAGTTTGAGATTTGCACATACTAACTAATGTATATAAAATACATAAACCAAGTTTATACTGTATAGCACAGGCAACTATATTCAATATCTTGTAGTAACTTATGGTAGAAATGAAGACAATTAATATATGCAAGTTCCTATATGACTGAAGTATTGTTCTGTACACCAGAAATTGACACAGCATTTTAAACTGACTATACTTCAATTAATATATATATATATATAGAGAGAGAGAGAGAGAGACCAAGTAAATATCTGTGTTGTTAGTGTCCCAGAAGACAGGATAGAATGAAGGGCCAAAAAGGAAATTATAACTGGAAAAAATCCAGATTGAGAAAAAGACATAAACTTACAGATTCAAGAAACTTCAACATCACCCTCTCAGAAACCTGCTGAATTACTAGGCAGAAAAATCAGCAAGGAGATAGAACTCAACAATACCACTAACCAACAGAAAATAATTGACATTTATAGACCACTCCTTTCAACAACAGTAAAATACAAAATTTTTTTCCAGTGCCCATGTAACATATACTAAGATAGACTGTATCCTGTGTCAACACAGACTTTAACAAATTTGAAATAATTGAAATCATACAAAATGTGTTTTCTGACCACGATAGAATCAAATTAGAAATCAATAACAGAAAGACCAATAGGAAAATCTCCAAAGCCTTGGAAACTAAACAGCACACTTCTAAATAATCCATAAATCAAGGAAGAAGTTTCAAGAGGTATCAAGAATACACTGCAGTGAATGAAAATGAAAATACAACATATCAAAATTTGTGAGACAGAGCTAAAACCATATTGAAAGAGAAACTTAAGCACCAAATACTTTTGAAAAGAGGAAAAGTTTCAAATGAATAATATAACTCCCATTTCAAGAAATTAGAAAAATGATGACAAAATTAATCCAAAACAGGATGAAGAAAGGAAAGAAATAAGAACAGAAATCAATGAAACTGAAAATAGAAAAACAAAAGAGAAAATTAATGAAACAAAAAGCTGGTTGTTTGAAAAGTTCAATAAAGAGGACAAACCTCCAGTATGAATAACCACAAAAAAAGAGAATACACAAATTATCAATATCAGGGATGAAACAGGGTATATCACTACAGGATCATGCAGATCTCAAAAGAATAATAAGAAGGAATATTACAAACAACCATACAGACATAAATCAGACAATTGATGAAAAAGACCACTTTCTCAAAAAACAAAAATCACCACAACTAACCCAATATGAAAGAGATAATTTGAATATCCCTATGAATAGTAAAGAAATTGCATTTATAATTTTTAATTTAGACATAAAACCCTCAACAAAATATTAGCAAATATAATCCAGTAACATATAAAAAAAGAATTATATACCATGACCAAATTAAGTTTATTCCAGGGATGCAAGGCTAGTTCAATATTTGAAAATCAATCAATGTAATTCACTAAATTAGTAGGCTAAAGAAGATCCAGCAATCCCACTCCTTGGCATATATTCAGAAGGAACCCTAATTCAAAAAGAAACCTGCACCCCAATGTTCATAGCAGCACTATTGACAACAGCCAAGACATGGAAACAGCCTAAATGTCCATCTACAGATGACTGGATAAGAAGATGTGGTATATTTATACAATGGAATACTATTCAGCCATAAAAGCTGACAACATAACGCCATTTGCAGCAACATGGATGTCCCTGGAGAATGTCATTCTAAGTGAAGTAAGTCAGAAAGAGAAAGAAAAATACCATATGATATCACTCATATGCAGAATGTGAAGAAAAATGAACTTAAATATAAAACAGAAATAGACTCACAGACATAGAATACAAACTTGTGGTTGTCATTGCGAGGGGAGTGGGAAAGGATAGACTGGGAGTTCGAGATTTATAGATACTGACAGGTATATATAGAATAGATAAACAAGTTTATACCATATAGCACAGGGAAATATATTCAAGATCTTGTAGTAGCTCATGGTGAAAAACAATGTGAAAATGAATATATGTATATTCATGTATAAGTGAAAAATTCTGCTGTATACCAGAAATTGACACAACATTGTAAACTGACTATAATTCAATTTAAAAAAGAAAAAGAAGAAGAAAAATCAAAAGATCATATCAACTGATACAGAACAAGCATTTGGCAAAATTCAAATCCATTCATGATAAAAAAAATGCTCAACAAACTGGGAGTAAAAAGGAACTACCTCAACTTGTAAAAAAATATTTACATAAAACTTATAGCTAACATGATACTTTTTTTTATTTTTCTTAACATTTTTTATTGATCTATAATCATTTTACAATGGTGTGTCAATTTCCAGTGTAGAGCACAATTTTTCAGCCATACATGAACATATATATATTTATTGTCACATTTTTTTCTCTGTGAGCTATCATAAGATCTTGTATATATTTCCCCATGTTATACAGCATAATCTTGTTTATCTGTTCTACATTTTGAAATCCCAGTCTATCCCTTCCCACCCCCAACCCCCTTGGCAACCACAAGTTTGTATTCTATGCCTATGAGCCTGTTTCTGTTTTGTCTTTATGTTTTGTTTGGTTTTTTTAACATTCCACATATGAGCGGTCACTATGGTATTTTTCTTTCTCTTTCTGGCTTACTTCACTTAGAATGACATTCTCCAGGAGCATCCTTGTAGCTGCAAATGGTGTTATGTTGTCAGTTTTTATGGCTGAGTAGTATTCCATTGTATAAATAGACCACCACTTCTTTATCCAGTCATCTGTTGATGGACATTTGGGCTGTTTCCATGTCTTGGCTATTGTAAATAGTGCTGCTATGAACATTGGGGTGCAGGTGTCATTCTGAAGTAGGGTTCCTTCTGGACGTATGCCCAGGAGCAGGATTCCTGGGTCACAAGGTAAGTCTATTCCTAGTCTTTTGAGGAATCTCCATACTGTTTTCCACAGTGGCTGTACCAAACTGCATTCCCACCAGCATTGTAGAAGGGTTCCCTTTTCTCCACAGCCTCTCCAGCATTTGTCATTTGTCATGATACTTAATGATAAAAGATGGAACACTTTTTAAACCCCTAAGATCAGGAATAAGGCAAGGATATCTACTCTCACTATTGCTACTCAGTGTATTACTGGAAGTAAGTTCTTGTTGCCACAATATGGAAGAAAAGGAAACAAAAGGCATATGGATCAAAAATGATTGAATAGAACTGTCCATATTTTTCAGGTGACATGAGTCTATATAGAAAATCCTAAGGAATCTACAGAAACCTCCTATAACTATTAAATGAGTTGAGCAACTTTCCAGGATAAAAGAGAAACATACAAAAACAACTGTATTTTATATACTAGCAATTAATACATAGAAACCAAAATTTAGAATACAATTTTAAATAACACAAAAATACTTAAGTATAAATCTAACCAAAAGTGTGCAAAACATTGAGGAAAGAAATCAAAGAAGATCTAAATAAACGGAGAAACATACCATGTTCATGGACTGGAAGACTCGGTATAGTAAAAATATCAATTCTTTCCAAAATGACACAGAGGTTTAATGCAACCCCTATCAAAATCTCAACAAGATTTTTTATAGATAGAGGCAAGCTTCTTTTAAAATTGATATGGAAAAGCAAAGGCACTAGACTAGCTAAGTCAATTTTGAAAAAAATACAATAGAAGGAATCACTCTGATTTTAAGGCTTATTATATGGTTACAACAGTCGATACTATGTGCTTTGGTAGAGGGATAGACCCATAGATCAACAGAACAGAATAGAGAACTCAGAAATAGATCAACACAAGTATGCCAACTGATTTTTTACACAGGCACAAAAGCAATTCAGTGGAGGAAGTGTCCTTATAAATGGTGCTGGAGTAATTGCATATCAATAGGCAAATACAATTAATCTTGACCTGAACCTCACACCTTATATAAAAATGAACTTAAAATGGATCATGTAAAATGTAAAACTCAAACTATTAGTAGAAAACATAGGAGGAAATCTTCAAGACATAAGGCTTGGTGGAGAGTTCTTAGGCTTCAGGTGCAAAGCATAATTCACAAAGACAAAAAATCAACACATTGGACTTAACTTTTTTAACTTTTGGTCTGGGAAAGATCTCATGAAAAAGACAAGCCACAGATTAGGTGGAAATATTTGCAGGCCACATTTCTGACAAAGGACTCCTATTTAGAATATATTAAAGAATGTATTCCATAGTCAACAGTAAAAAAAAAATAAACAACTCAATTAAAAAATGAGTCAAGGACATGAAAAGACATTTCACCAAACAGGATATGTGGGTGGCAAATAAATACATGAAGGATGTTCAAAATATAACTTGTCATTAGGGAAATGCAAATTAAGACCATGATGAGCCATCACTACACATCTATCAGAATGACTTAAAAATAGAGATGATATCAAATGCTGGCAAGGATGTAGAGAAGCTGGATAATGTATATAGTGCTGATGGGAATATAAAACAAAACAGTCTGGGAAGTTTGGCAGTTTCTTTTAAAACTAAATGTGCAACTACTATACAACCCAGCAATTGCATTCTTGGTGGTTTATCCCAAAGAAATGAAAACTTATGTCCACAGAAAAACCCATAGCAGCTTTATTCATAATCATAGCATATTTATTCATAATACCTAAAAACTAGGATCAAGCAAAATATCCCCTAATGAGTGAGTGGTTAAGCAAATTGTATTATATCCACACCTTAGAATACTACTCACCAATAAAAAGAAACAAGCTATTGATACATGCAACAACTCAGATGGATCTCAAGGGTACTGTGCTAAGTGAAGAAAGACTCTCAAAAGATTACATACTATATGATTCCATTTATATAACATTCTTGAAATGACAAGGTTATAAAGATGTAGAACAGATTAGTGGTTGCCAGGGTGTAGGGATAGCAAGGAGAGAGGAGTATGTGACTAAAAGGGTAACATAAGGGAGACCTTTGTAGTGATGGAACAGTTCCCTATGTTGATTGCAGTGGTGGTCACAGGAATCTAGATGTGATAAAATGACTCAGAACTATACACACACTTTTTACCAGTGTCAATTTCTTGGTTTTGATGTTGTACTTTAGTTATGAAAGAAGTAACCATTAGGGGAAACCGAGTGAAGGGGTACACAGTGCCTCTCTATTATTTTGGTAACTTCCTGTGAATCTATAATTAATTCAAAATTTTAAAGTTTAAAAAAATGGTATCAAGGTAGCCAAGAAACCTGAGATTATTAAACACTACACTAGTTCCTGGCTACACCAGAAGATCTTAGATATGTCATTATCTTAAAGTTAATGAAGGGCTGTCATGTAAAAGGAGCATACTTATTCTATGACATCTAAAGGATAGAACAAGGACCAATAGCTAGAAGCTTCAGTGACAGATTTCAGCACAGTAGAAAAAAGAAATTTCTAACCTTCAGAACTGTTTTGAGGGGTGGGTGATGAAAGCTGAACAAAATGCTTCTATCATGAAGTATCTGCAAACTCTCCTTAGCTTTTTCACAGTGGCTCTCCATCCCACTGTTACTGTTCCACTGGATTCCTTCAACCCCTCTCTTCCCTCTACTACAAACAGCCTCCAAGACAGTCCATCTGCCTCAAATCTTTACCCCAAAATGGGCCACTTGTTCTCTACACTGCCACTAGAGTGATCTTACTGAAACACAAATCAGACCCATTTTCCTCCTCTACTTACAGCCTTTCAGTAGTTCTCTACTGCCTAAAAACTGAAGTTTGAACACCCTAAACTCACATGATCAAAGTCCTCAGTAACTTGGCCCATGCTAACTTTTCCAGCATCCATTCCCACTTCATTGTCCATGTACATCACCCTCCAGAATCAGGGAACTTGAAGCTATTACTCAGGCGTATTTTGTACTTCCAGCAGCCATGTATTCTTTCTTCCTGTTCTCTCACTGGGAATGCTTTCCCATCTCAATCCCTACCCCCACTTTTTCTCAGTCTCTTAAAATCCTATTCATAGTGATTCATGCTGACTTACTGATTTCCAATACTGCCTCTTCCATGGAGCCTTATTTTGATCCTCCCCATCACTACCATCCTCATTCAGATTTCATTAGTTCTTCATTGCTATGCTGGCCATTTACCTATTGTCTCTCAGATGCAACCCTACTCTTCTATATACTGATCTGTAATTCATTCTGCAAACCACACTTCCTAGACACCCTTGCCAACTAACTTCCAATTTGGCTCTGCCATTGGGAGGCAACTATACAGAGATATGAAAATAGAAATAGGGAAAAGGGACTTCCTTCCCCTCTTTTCTGTTTACTACCAACACATCCAGTAGCTTCTTTCTGAACTCCCAGCACTAGTCTCACTGCATCCCTTCAAAGCAGCAGCTAAGTCATGTTCCTTTGAACATCACAGTCAATTTCTCATCAATTAGGCTGCAGCCTCTGGGCCAATACCCATTGAACCACAACCCCTTCAGGGGTTGTAGCACCACTTAAGTTGCACTTACCTCCTCAGAGGTCCAGCATGCCATGCCTCCTCCTCAAAGTTTCAAAAAACCAGTTGTTCATAACTTCCCTCTATAGACCTTTTATTCCCCCAGCCTTAGCAAATTTCTGCAGTTATTAATCTCCAAGTTCTCTAGTTATCTCACTTTGCTCTTTCATATTTCCAACTTCAGTATAACTAATTGTCTTTTATCACTTTCCTTCTGCTTAAAACATGTATCTTCTGTTTTCCTAACTGGACTCTACAATTGCAATAGTGTTTTGCCTGCTTTTCCATTATAGCACTCCTAACATTCTTGTACTGTGCATGTGTATCTCTTGCTTCCATATATATCATGTCATTGGGACATATTTGTTGAATTAATGCATGAATAAATGAATGAACAAATGGTATTTTGTAACTGGCTTTTATAGAGCAACCTTGTGTTAAGAAAAAAAACAAGACTCTAGTCATAGGTATAAATGGAGAAGACAGATCAAAGATAGACTGAAAGGATGAATACAAATTTGAATTCTCCAATATTGTTTACTATGAAATGCAATATCACTTATCTTTAAGCCCATCTTCAATAATTTTAATTTATAAACCAAAAAACTAGGCAGAGAATAAAAGACATGATTCACCTCTTAAAGAACAAAAAATATTCACAATGTGGCCACTACATACATCATGGCAGCCAATAAGTACATAAGGATCTACTGTGTGTCTAACACTCTGCTGGGCATCAGAGGAAATAAACAAAATGTCAAGATAGTCACTTTCTTTAAAGATCTTATAATGTACCTGGAAATATAATCAAAAGATAACTTGGAGGTCAACAAACACGATTTTGGCCAAATCACTTCTCTCTCCTGGATCTCAGTTTCTTCATCAATAAGAAAAAGAGGTGCACTAGGAGCTCCAAAAAGCCCCACTAGCTGAAATACACTGTAGTTTTAAGCTTTATGAGGAGAAAATGATATGGGGTCATTCGTTCATTTTGAACTGAGGATTTTAAGCAGTTCCAAACACAAGAATAATCACGTTCATTTTCTATGTCCATACCAGATAGAATCAGATACAAGCTAAAAACTTGAGACAAAAATGAGCATGTCAGCAATAGAGTGGGGAGATAGTCTCCATTTCCCTAGATGGGTGTATAAGTGGGTGTCAGATCTTTCCATGGAGATGACACCCTGTTTGAGACCTGAAAACTTTCCATTCTTCTCTCCTTTCTGCAGCATAATTTCCCAAACACCATTGGAGAATCAGGTGAAACTTATGCCCTCTGAGCTGTTCACTTAGCCATTTGATGGTTCCCTACTCATACACTCCACCTGTAAGGCAGTTGGATTCCCAGAAGGTGTCTCTTTCCTTCTTTACTATCTCACACATTGCCTAGGTCCATTTTTTGCTGGTTGTATTCTAATGCAGGGGCTGGAGCTAAAACATACACATGAAAACAACTAGTAAACAAGCTCAATGTAATATGTTGTATTAATTCAGTCAACAAGTATTTATTGAGCACCTACTATGTGGACAACAACATCACAGTCCCTGCTCTCATTAAGCTTACTCCAGGTGACTAACCAAAAAAAAATTTTAAAGGTAAACCAACATGTGAATAAAATATATTTATAAATTATAATAAGTTCTATGAAGTAAATAAAGTACTAAGAGAATAATGTGGGAGCTACATTAAAGAGTGTGATCAGAGAAGGACTCAGAGGGAGATAACAATTGTACTGTACTGAGACCCAAAGTATAAGAGGCAGGAATAGGTAAATGGGAGGTTGACTAGTCCAGAGAGAAAATCATGTGCAGAGGCCCTATAATAGGAAGTAGTGTGAAGGTTTAAGAGAAGGCCAGGGTGGCTAGAGCACAGTGGATCTAAAGAGTAGTGGTGGGGCATAAATCTAGTCAGATAGGCAGAGGCCAGATTACATATGGGCTTTTTGGATTTAATTCTAAGTGAGATAGAAAGCTGTTGGAGGGTTTTAAGAAGAAAATGACATGCCCTTGGCTTACATTTTTAAAAGATAACTGTGGATGCTATGTGGAAGATGGACAGTAGATAGAGTGAATATGCATTTCTATATGCATATATAAGTAGATAAGTAAGTGTAAAAGCAGGTATACAGGTTAGGAAGCTGTTGCAATAGTCCAGGAGAGAAATAATGGTATCTTGGACCAGAGTTTTGGCAGAGGAAGTAGAAAAAAAGTTAATAGATTCAGCATGTTTTAGAGGTAAAATCCAGAAAATTAATGAGGGATTAGACATAGAGTTTAAGGGAATGTGAAGGAGTCAAGGAGGACTCCCAGGTTTCTGGTTTGAGAAACTTTAGCACAGAATCCTTCCTGAGGCAGCCAGTCTGACCAAGAGGAAAAGCAAGAATTTACCATAGCCCTCAGTAAGAGTCCACAATCTGTTGGGTTTTTTTTTTATTATTTTGTTTTTCACTCTCTGAGTTCCTTTTGAGCTGATTGGTAACTGCTTACTCCTATGTAAATCCACTGTCACATACTTTAGGTCTATATCTTTAGTTTCTCTCAGTCTCACCTGCCTACAGGTACTAATATGAGTCACCTGAGAGTAATAACCCATGTTTCATCAGCTCTTTCCACACCTTCATAATGCAAGACCTCAGGCCCCTGAAAACTTCTCCCAAGTATTTCTGGGAGTCCTTATGGTTGTCTCACATGTGTTCACCACCAGTGCTCACAAAGTTTAGGTATCCAATTCCATAATTAGGGTCATTTTATTCACGCTGGCTCTGAAATATGAAAAAAACTGCAATGTGGAAATAAATGTTTAATGTATGCAAACTTCAACCACTGTTACTTTTAATATTCATAAAAACTTGCATTACATTTGAAAACAATTTGTGGGTTATATTTTCTCACTTCACAAGAATTCCCAAGTATTCATGATGATTACTTCGAAATCATAGCCAATTATAAATTAAAGGAATTCATTGTAGCCAAATAATTTCAAAAGTAACATTTAAAAATCTTTTTATAATTTTTCACAGCAAGAAAATTCTATTTCATGTGTACTATGAGTGCACTTTATTACATTTGATATAATGATGGGTGGGGACTACAAAGCCTAGGGCCTATGAAGATTTGTAAATATCCTCACCCACAAGCAACACCCACTGCTCTTAAAGCTATTTGCAAGTAGCACTCCCCCACTTCCACTGTTTCCAGGGCCCACTGTGAATAAGGGGGTCGTTTGCAGGTGCTCCAAGACTGTAAACTTTCTTTTTCTCAAAGTGTTCCTGGATTCCCTAGCATTTTCAAAGCAGCAAAATCACACTTTGTTGTATACAGGGAGAACATCTCTCCTCATTGGCACACAAAAATTCAGCTCTGAAACACTACTTTGTGCCCCAATTCCTCTCAGACTACCATGATTAACCTGCCCCTCTGCCTGTAACTGTCTATGGGGCTGTAAATAGACCATGGAGCTAGCTAGTTTTCTTCCCAATGTTAGGCACCAGCATAAAGCTGTTTCCTTATTCTTTTTTCCTAAACAGCAAAAATAAATCCCCTGAAGGCCTGGCCTAGCAGTGAAGACCAGCCCTGCATGAACTATGGTTTAGACTTAAGATGGCTACCACCACAGGTATTTCAAAGGGCAAAACATTTTTCAACCCTTATCAGTCTTTTTATCCTGCATCTGGAGTCATTAGTTTTCTGAAGAGTTGATAGAGACTCTAAGATGTGGTCTGGCCATTCTTATTCTATAAGGGCAAGGTCACTCAGGATTGGGATTAGTTTCATAGAGGTAGTGGGCCTATAGCTGAGAAAAGTAAATGTAAAGTCCTTTTTATAGTCCATTACATGGTCTACAAAGAACTTTCACATATATTGTATCATCTGATCATCACAATATACGATGTATGTAATACCATTAGTCCCCTTTATTAAGGTTCATAAACACCTGTGTTTGTTTATTTATATTTTATTTTATTTAGTTCCATTAGTTCCTTTTAATACATTAGGAAATGGAAACTCAGAGATTAATGATAATCCAAGATTTCTCAGCTGATACAGGAAGAAGCTAGAATTTGAATACAAGTCCTCTGACTCCAAACCCTTGAGCTATTTCCATGACACACTTTGAGTTCTGGTATAAAGATATTATTGAATATCAACCTCTAGTTAGCCCAGTGTTTCCCAAATTTGAGAGTACATCAGAATCATGTGAAGGACTTTAATAACTGTTTAATAAACACAGATTTCTGGGCAGAGGCCCCAGAGTTACTGATCTAGTAAGTCTGGTGCAGGACCTGAAAATTAGCATTTCCAACAAGGTCCCAGGTGATGCTTATGCTGCTTCTTTGAGGACCACACTTTGAGAACCACTGGTATATAGCCAGGAGCTCTGGTTATAAGGCCCATTGCTCTCTAGATTACAAGAATTGGTGATCATCTATAACTTTACAAAGAAAAATAAGCAGTATTTAGTAGCTCAATGAGCTATTATGCAACCATTAAAAAGGATAATTATAAAGACTGTGTAGCAACAAAGAAGATGCTTTCATCTGATGTTGATATGATGATAAAGGGGATAGTAGAAAGGTCATTTGACTGAAATAATGTCTCCTTAATTATTGATGCATAGGTTTAATGGCATATTTTAGAATTCCAGGCTGGCTTTTAATATGCTTTCTGGGCTGATGCATCCTCCTGTCAGTCAACCTGTGGACAGAATGAGAGGAAACAACAAACATGCAGCAGAATATAGAAAAGTTTATGATCAGGCCAGAGTGCTGAAGAGGAGGAACATAGAAGAGGAGGAACAGAAGCCCTTCTTTTGGGGAGTTTACAGTCAAGTTAGGAATCTGAGACAGATACATGGGAAAGAGACTACCAAACACCAATCAAATACCATGCTATATTAAGTGCCAAAGGAGTGCAAGGAAGATAATGTCTGAAGATGACCTAGAGGAGGTAGAAATTGAGCTTGAAGAATGAGTAGTATTTAAATGAGACAATAGTGAGCTAGTGTAAGCAAAAATAAAATAACATCTTTGGGAACCAATAAAGAGAGTGTTCTAACTAGAATAACACATTAGAGATGAGGCTGGAAAGTTAAGTAGAGACCAGACTGAAAAAGGTCTTGAGTGCTGGGCCTAGAATTCTGGTGTTTAGCTTATATGTCCTAGGGAGTTATGAGTGGTTTTTGAGAAGGAATTGCTAGGATGAAAGCTATTTTTAAAAAATATTCTATGTGCAACATGTACAAGACAGATTACAGGATATGGGAATGGAGACAGGGAGACCAGGTAGGAAGTCTTTGCAGTAATCTAACTGTAACTAGGAGCAGAGGTTCTTTAATTACCCTTTCAAATTGATGAAGGTTTTATTTTTAATCTTTGAAAAGATTAAAAAATAAAAAGAAATGCTGCTATCCCTGGCTCTCTACCTGTGTCCCTAAAAGTACTCTTTATTGCATTTGTAATAGGTCTGAGTTCCCTCTGCCAGTGGGTAAATAGGTTGTGTCTTCTTGCCTCTCCCAATTCCAGTGCTCAAATGAGTTGTGTAACCAACATTTGGAGGCATTCAGTAGACAGGGATTTCTCATCAAAACCCAGGCAATCAAACCCCCACAAACACATCAATAGATCATTCAGAACAACCAAGAGTACCAAATATATGTAAATATCACCAGTCAAGACCAAAACAAAGACCTTTTTACCAAATCCAAACAGGCTTTGAAAAGCACACACAAAATAGACAGCCTAGCATAGCAATGCAGTTTATCTCTCTGCCCAAAAGTCAATGTTCTGTAAGACTTCTTCAGGGATTAAGACCTGCAAGCTTTTATATAATTTTTATGTTTAACACGTGTTTTCCTAACAAGGGTAATAATGACCATTTGTGGAGAATTCACACACCACAACCAGGTTGATTTGTACTGATTGAGCTGTCAAGAAGCACCCACTATATGCAAAGTATTAAATTAAATGCTGGGTTTATGGAAAGAATGAAAGCATAGGTCCTGCCACTCAGGATCACGTAGCAGAAGAAACAAGAGGTAAAAGGACAATGAAGACTTCATTACCTACTCAAAAGTTACTGCCCTGCTCTTACTAACAGCACTTCACTTTTGTTTGGAATAACAGAATGTCCCAGCCTCAGTAGATGAATCATGATTAGTTTAAGCCATTAAAAATACTTCCATTTCCTTTCGTAAAATCTTTACTTTCCCAGAATCCCATGCAACTAGAAGTGGTCATATGATGAAGTTCTGTGCAAAGAAATGTAAAGGGAAGTCTTTTGGAAGGCTCTGCATAAGATTTTGCTAGGCTTCCTCCAGTCTAATAGGAAGAAAACCTTACACCCCTATCCCTTTTCCAATACATGTAAAGATGCTTTTCCAACAGCCACAGAAGTTTTCTTGCAACCATGAGACAATAAGAATGAACACAAAAAGCCATATACTGAAAATGAATGAACAATAGTATAGAAATAGTTTAAGACCTTTGTGATATCCCTGAGCCACTGAATAAACCATAAAACCACCACCTCCAAACTTATTGGTAAGTAAAAAATTATATAAATACTAGTTAGGTTTTTTGCTACTTGCAGATGAAAGCATTGCTAACTGATACCATAATTCACATTTATTAGTCATCTATTATCTTCCAGGAAGAACATGCTGTTTAACACATTTTATCATATTTAATTCTCACAGCAGTGTCATAGGATAGATATTATCATCTTTTTTACTCATAAATCTTAAGAGAGATTCAGTGTCTTGTTCAAGGACACGAAATTATTAAGTGATTGAACTAAGAATCAAATCCATCCACACAAAAACTACCAGAGCTGATAAAAGAATTTGGCAAGGTAGCAGAATACAAGATTAAAATACAGAAATCAGTGGCATTTCTTTGCACTAACAATGAAATATCAGAAAAGAAAAGTAAAGAAACAATCCCTTTTAAAATTATATCCAAAAACTAAAATACTTAGGAATAAATCTGACCAAGGAAATGGAAGTCTTATACATGGAGGACTATAAAACATTGACTAAGGAAATTAAATATGACTTAAGGAAATGGAAAGATATCCCATGTTCTTGGATTGTAAGAATTAATATTTTTAAAATGGCCACACTGCCCAAAGTAAACTACAGATTTAATGCAATCCCTATCAAATTACCCAAGACATTTCTCACTGAATCAGAACAAATAATCCTAAAATTTACATGGAACCACACAAGGCCCAGAATTGCCAAAGCATTACTGAAGAAAATGAAAGAGGCTGGAGGAATAACCCTTCCAGACTCAGACAATACTAGAGAGCTACAGTCATCAAGACAGCATGGTATTGGTACAAAAATAGATATATGGACCAGTGGAACAGAATAAAGAGCCCAGAAATGAACCCACAAACTTTTGGTCAATTAATCTTTGACAAAGGAGGCAAGAATATACAATGGAATAAAGACAGTCTCTTCAGCAAATGGTGTTGGGAAAACTGGACAGCAGCATGTAAAGCAATGAAGCTAGAACACTCCCTTAAACCATACACAAAAGTCAACTCAAAATGAATTAAGGACTTAAACATAAGACAAGAAACAATAAATATCCTAGAAGAAAATATAAGCAAAACATTATCTGACATACATCTCAAAAATGTTCTCCTAGAGCAGCCTACACAAACAATAGAAATAAAAGCAAAAATAAATAAATGGAACCTTAGTAAACTTATAAGCTTTTGCACAGCAAAGGAAACTATAAGCAAAACAAAAAGACAACTTACAGAATGGGAGAAAATTTTTGCAAAATATGAGACTGACAAGAGTTTAATTTCCAGAATATATAAACAGCTCATACAAGTTAATAACAAAAAACAAACAACCCAATCCAAAAATGGGCAGAAGACCTAAACAAGCAATTCTCCAATGAACACAAATGGCCAAGAGGAACATGAAAAGATGCTCAATATCACTAATTATCAGAGAAATGCAAATCAAAACTACAGTGAGGTATCACTTCACATCAATCAGAATGGCCATCATTCAAAAGTCTAGTAATGAACTGAAAAATTGTGCTCTACACCAAAATTTGTCACAACATTGTAAAATGACTATTACTCAATAAAAAAAAATGTTACAAAATGCAGTAATGATAAATGCTGGAGAGACTGTAAGAAAAGGGACCCTTCTTACACTGTTAGGGGGAATGCAGCTTGGCGCAGTCATTATGGAAAACAATATGGAGATTTCTCAAAAGACAAAAAATAGACTTATATGATCCAGCAATCCCACTCCTGGGCATATATCCAGAGGGAACCTGAATTCAAAAAGATGCATGCACTCAAATGTTCATAGCAGCACTATTTACAATAGCCAAGACATGGAAGCAACCTAAATGTCCATTGACAGATGACTGGATAAAGAAGTTGTGGTATATTTATACAATGGAATACTACTTAGCCATAAAAAAGAAAATAATGCCAATTGCAGCAACATGGATGGACCTGGATGTTGTCATTCTAAGTGAAGTAGCCAGAAAGAGAAAGAAAAATACCATATATCACTTATATGTGGAATCTGAATAAAAAAGATAAATGAACTTACTTATAAAACAGAAACAGACTCACAAGCATACAAAACAAATTTATAATTACCAGGAGGAAAGGGGGTGGGAGGGGATAAATTGGGAGTTTGAGATTTGCAGATACTAACTAATATATATAAAATAGATAAACAACAGCTTCATACTGTACAGCACAGAGAACTATATTCAATGTTGTAGTAACTTATGGTGAAAAAGAATATGAAAATGAATCTATGTATGTTCTTGTATGACGGAAGCATTATGCTGTACACCAGAAATTGACTCAACATTGTAAACTGACTATATTTCAATAAAAAATATATATATACATAAAATCCATATATGTCCAACTCCAAAACTCTTTCCTCTAAAAATATATTCATAACTATACTACGTGATAAAAAATGAAAAATATTTTAAGAGATTAGAGATAAAGTGAGTCTGAGAATTAAGCCAAAGAAGAGCTTATTTCCAGATAAATGGGGACATATCATGAAGGAGGTAACATTTAAATTGAGCACTGAAAAATGGGTAGGATTTGTTTTATCTAAAAGGGGAAAGGAAGGCAAGAATATCCTGAGCAGGTAATTATTACCTTTTGTTCTTGTTTTCCAGTCACAGATTCTTTTGAGAATCTAAGGACCCTCTCTTCCAAAAAAAAAAAATCATATTTCCAGACTCACAAAATTTTACATACGTATAAGTTCTATACACTCATAGGCACCTTGAAGCTTTTCCACTGATGTGCAGATTCTATTGATTGACAGATTCTAAACAAAAGACACAAAAACACAAGACAAGTCACTACTACAGGAATGTATAGGCCATATGGATGAAGCAGTAAATAGAGTTTGGCTAAAGTATAGACTGCTTAAATGAAAGTTCTGGAAATAAGGTTAAAAAGATAATAGTCAACATTTGAGGACCTTGGATGCTCTCTTAGTAAAAATGCATCAGAAGAGATGACATTAGTGAAAATGGCAGAGTAGGGAGTTCCAAGGTGCCATCCCTTCACAGAAACAAATAATAATAATAATAAGCACAAACCATTAGTATCAACTTTGTCAGAACTCTGAAAAATATTCAAAGGCCAACAGCAAACAAATGAATGTTGAATCTAGGGAAAGGTGACTAGAAAAGGGTAGGAGAATTTTTAGGCACTTTAACTTAAAATTTCCTCACCCTCCTTCCCAGCACAGTGGCTGTGTTGAAGACTGTGCATTCAGGTATAGACACCTGGTTTCTGGAAGGACACAGTGGACCTTGTTCCTAAAGAATTGTGTTTGTTAGTTTTGACCTCTCTAGAAACAGGATTGCTGTATGCTGATGGTCAGACAGTAGTTTGTAGCCTTGCTTATCTTAGATAGACATGCTATGCATTTTTTGTTGGTATACCATGTCTGATGTGTTCCTTATACCCTTGGTGTTTTCTGAGAAATACAATAGTCATGCCACACCAACTTATCAATAATATATTTTAAGCCTTTAAAAAAGGAATGATATAAGTCACTTGATGTGTTTCATGTCATTATTCTTTCAGTGCAGAAAAGTGACCATGTGAAGGGCATTCCTTAAAAACAGAAAAGCAAATGAATGAGATATTTCCATTGGAGATAAAAAAGTTGGGCAAACATTAGCATGGTGAACTTCTGGGATGAAAAGCTGGAGAGTTACTTGGAGGAATAAGGACTTTGAAATAACTCTCATGTTCTAGGTAATTTGACAGGGATTGAATTAAATCTGTAGATTGCCTTGGGCAGTATGACCATTTTAACAATATTGATTCTTCCAACCAGGAGCATGGGATATCCTTCCATTTTTTTAAGTCTTCTTTAATTTCCTTCATCAGTGTTTCATAGTTCTCCATGTATAAGTCTTTCACCTCCTTGGTTAGGTTTAATCCTAGGTATTTTATTACTTTGGATGCTATTTTAAAGGGGATTGCTTCTTTACTTTCTTTTCCTGTTGCTTCATCATTACTGTACAGACATGCAACTGACTTTTATACATTAACAAACACACAAGGCTACAGATACAAGAAGCTGAATGAACCACAACAAAGATAAACCGGAAGAAATTCATGCTGATACATATCACAACCAAGCTCTTAAAAACTAAACAGAAAGAAAAAAATCTTTACAACAGATAGAAAAATGACACTTTACCAATGGGAAAATAACAATTTGAATGGCAGCATTTTTGCCATCAGAAATTATGGGGGCCAGAAGGAAATGGCATAGCATTTTTTAGTGCTGAAATAAACAAACTATCAACACAACTCTGCATCTACTTTAAGAATAAAAGGAAAGGGGAGAGGGTATAGCCAGATTAATAGGGTGCCTGCTTAGCATGCATGAGGTCCTGGGTTCAATCCCCAGTACCTCCATTAAAAATAAAAAGGTAAATAAAGCTAATTACCTCCCCCCAACAACAATAACACTAAATAAAAAACAAACATTTTTTAAATGAATAAAAGAAAAAAACTGACATTCTCAGAAGAAGGAAAACTAAGAAAACTTGTTGCCAACAGAACTAATTTAAAAGAATGGCTACTCAGGGCCAAGATGGTGGAATAGAAGGACACTTGTACCTCACCCTCTCTCACAAATACACCAGAAGTCACATCCACGGATCCACCCAGCCAACCAGAGCACCTGTAGAACTCCAACAGAACATCACCCTCTTCAAAAGGCAAAGAGGCCACGAAACTGGTAGGAGAAAAGGAAAAAACAAAGAAGAAAAAGCAAAACACTGTGGGACCAATCCTGCAGGGAGGGAGCAGCAAAGGAGGACTGGCACTTGTTCGCTGTGTCTCCCTTCTCCAATGGAGAGGCCAGCGAGACAGAAGGGGAGCCTCTGAGCCTCAGATGTGCCCCCGAGCACCCCTTCACTGACACTGACAGAACTGAGTTAAACAGGCACAAAAGGTCCCTACGACACCCAGTGTGAGATGCAAGCTGGCAGCTGGGGGCCGGGACAGGCTGCCCGAGCCAGGCAGAGGACTGGGGCAGCTGCACTGAGGCGGCCCCGGGGGACTGCAGGGTGCTGCGCACTGTGGCTGGGAGGGGATAAGGAGCAGAACAACCTCAGTCCCCCATAAGTTGTGAAAAAAGCAAAGCTACATGACTGGTGTGCCCTGGGGGGAGGGGCACCATACCCCTTTTCTCCTCAGACCTGCGCCGACATTACTGGCACTTCACGAGAGAAGAGAGGCGGGGCTCAGCCAGAGCTGCCATATTCTCCTGTGCACAGCGCCCGGGCGGGAGTAGGGCCAAGAATTGAATCTGCACCATGGGGCTCCGCAACCTCCTAGGCAGGACAAAGAATTGTTTACAACAGAGGCAGATAGGATCTTTCTGCCCTGGTCCCTCAGAGAACTCGCGCTGCCAAGACAGAAAAGGATCTGAGATTTGGCATGGAGCAGGGGTGGGGCCATTTCACAGTCTTCCCTGCGCCCACCTTCGCAACGCTGACCCGAGGTGAAGCGGGCACCTGCACAGAGCAGCGGAGCGACCAGCACCAGGAGAGGGTGGGTGGCCCCCTACCTTCCTGGCAGGAACGCAGCACCTGACTGCAGTGCTGGGAAGGTGAACAATCAGCCCACCTGCCTTGCCCGAGCGCAGCATCTGACTGTGGCATTGGGAGGGGGAGTGACCCGCCCGCTCACTGAGTAAGAGCTCAGCACCTGACCCAGTGATGGGTGGGGATGCAATCTGCTAGCCAACAGCCACTGGGAGCAGCACAGATGAGGGCGCCAACAGAGGGCCTCTGGAAACAGCAAGCTGAGTATGCAAAACAGAGCTAAGGCACAAAGACCTCTCGGTAAAATCATTAAGAGCACATCATCTCTAGGAGAACTAGGTAACTGATACTCCTTAAGCCACAGTACCAGAGAGATATGAGCAATATGAAGAAACAGAGGAACCACTCCCAACTAAAAGATCAAGAGAAATCCCCTGAAAGCACAATCAAGGAAAGAGGCATTGATGGCCTACTAGATCAAGATTTCAAAAAAGGAGTGATCAAAGTACAGAAGGAACTAAAAGAAATAGTGTTTAGAGATATAAAATAGGTCAAAAATGAAATAGAAGCTATAAAGAAGAACCAAGTAGAACTAGGAAACTCATTGGCTGAGATGAGAGCTGACCTAAAGGCTGTGCAAAGCAGGCTAGATAATGCAGAGGAACCAATAAGTGACCTAGAAGATAGGATAACAGAAAGCACCCAATCAGAACAGCTGAAAGAAAAACAAATGAAAAACAATGAAAACAATATAAGGGACCTATGGGATAATATAAAGCATGCCAATCTACGCATAATAGGGCTTCCAGAAGGGGAAGAAAGAACAAAGGGGACTGAAAAGGTATTTGAAGAAATCATGACTGAAAACTTCCCAAACCTAAAGGAATCAGATATCCAAGTACAGGAGGCTCAGAGGGTCCCAAACAGGAAGAACCCAAACAGACCCACACCAAGACATATCATAATCAAGATGGCCAGAGTCAAGGATAAAGAAATGATCCTTTGAGAAAGAAAGAGGCTGGAGGAATAACTCTCCCAGACTTCAGACAATACTGTAGAGCTGCAGTCATCAAGACAGCATGGCATTGGTACAAAAACAGACATATAGACCAATGGAACAGAATAGAGAGCCCAGAAATGAACCCACAAACTTTTGGTCAACTCATCTTTGACAAAGGAGGCAAGAATATACATTGGAATAAAGACAGTCTCTTCAGCAAATGGTGTTGGGAAAACTGGACAGCAGCATGTAAAACAATGAAGCTAGAACACTCCCTTACACCATATACAAAAATAAACTCAAAATGGATTAAAGACTTAAACATAAGACAAGATATAGTAAACCTCCTAGAGGAAAACATAGGCAAAACATTATCTGACATACATTTAAAAAATTTTCTCCTAGAAGAAATAAAAGCAAGAATAAACAAATGGGACCTAATGAAACTTACAAGCTTCTGCACAGCAAAGGAAACCAGAAATAAAACAAGAAGAAAACCTACGGAATGGGAGAAAAATTTTGCAAGTGAAACCAACAAAGGCTTGATCTCCAGAATATATAAGCAGCTCATACGACTCAATAAGAAAAAAATAAACAACCCAATCCAAAAATGGGCAGAAGACCTAAACAAGCAATTCTCCAAGGAAGACATACAAATGATCAAAAAGCACATGAAAAAAATGCTCAATATCACTAATTATCAGAGAAATGCAAATCAAAACTACAATGAGGTATCACCTCACACCAGTCAGAATGGCCGTCATTCAAAAATCCACAAATGGAGAAAGGGGAACCCTCCTACACTGCTGGTGGGAATGCAGTTAGGTGCAGCCACTGTGGAAAACAGTGTGGAGATTCCTCAAAAGACTAGGAATAGACTTACCATATGACCCAGGAATCCCACTCCTGGGCTTGTATCCAGAAGGAAATCTACTTCAGGATGACACCGGCACCCCAATGTTCATAGCAAAACTATTTACAATAGCCAAAACATTGAAACAGCCTAAATGTCCATCAACAGGTGACTGGATAAAGAAGAAGTGGTATATTTATACAATGGAATACTACTCAGCCATAAAACCTGACAACATAATGCCATTTGCAGCAACATGGATGCTCCTGGAGAATGTCATTCTAAGTGAAGTAAGCCAGAAAGAGAAAGAAAAATACCATATGAGATCGCTCATATGTGGAATCTTAAAAACAAAAACAAAAACAAACAAAAACAAAGCATAAATAAAGGACAGAAATAGACTCACAGACAGAGAATACAGACTTGTGGTTACCAGGGTGGTGGAGGGTGGGAAGGGATAGACTGGGATTTCAAAATTGTAGAATAGACTACACTGTATAGCACAGGGAAATATACACAAAATGTTATGATAACTCACAGAGAAAAAATTGTGACAATGAGTGTGTATATGTCCATGAATAACTGAAAAATTGTGCTGAACACTGGAATTTGACACAACATTGTAAAATGATTATAAATCAATAAAAAATGTTTAAAAAAATTTAAAAAAATAAAAAAGAAAGAAATGATCCTAAAGGCATCAAGAGAAAATCAAAGAGTGAGTTACAAGGGAACCCCCATAAGGCTCTCAGCTGATTTCTCTACACAAACACTACAGGCCAGAAGGGAGTGGCAAGATATATTCAAAGTCCTGAATGAAAAAAAGATGCAGCCTAGGATACTCTATCCAGCAAGGCTATCCTTTAGAATAGAAGGAGAGATAAAGAACTTCACAGACAAGCAAAAACTAAAAGAGTTTAGCAACACTAAACCCATGCTAAAAGAAATATTGACAGTTCTACTCTAAATAGAAAAGAAGCAGGATGTTACAAAAATGAGAAACTCACAACTGGAAAGGAGATAACTACCATGAATTACAAAAAGAATAAACACAAAATTGTAAAAGAAGACATCTAAATCATTAAGAGTGGGAGAGGGAAGCAAGGAAAGCCACTGTGGAAAACAGTATGGAGATTCCTCAAAAGACTAGGAATAGACTTACCATATGACCCAGTCATCCCACTCCTGGACATATATCCAGAAGGAACTGTACTTCAAGATGACACCTGCACCCCAACGTTTATAGTAGCACTATTTACAATAGCCAAGACATGGAAACAGCCTAAATGTCCATCAACAGATGACTGAATAAAGAAGAAGTGGTATATTTATACAATGGAATACTATTCAGCCACAAAAACTGGCAACATGGATGTTCCTAGAGAATCTCATTCTAAGTGAAGTAGGCCAGGGAGAGAAAGAAAAATACCATATGAGATTGCTCATATGAGGAATCTTAATAAAAAAAAACATAAATACAAAACAGAAACAGACTCATAGACATAGAATACAGAGTTGTGGTTGCCAAGGTGGTGGAAGGTAGGAAGGGATAGACTGAGATTTTAAAATGCATGATAGATAATCAAGATTATACTGTATAGCACAGGGAAATATATACAAGATCTTGTGGTAGCTCATAGCAAAAAAAAAATGTGGCAATGAATATATATATGTTCATGTATAACTGAAAAATTGTGCTCTACACTAGAATTTGACACAACATTGTAAAATGACCTTTACTCAATTTAAAAAATGTAAAAGAAAAAAGAAAAAAAGAAAACAAAGACAGCAATGAGATACCACCTCAACACTTATCAGAATGGCTATCATCAAAAAGTCTACAAATAACAAATGTTGGAGAGGATTTGGAGAAAAGGGAACCCTTGTGCACTGTTGTTGGGGATGTAAAATGCTGCAGCCTTTGTGGAAAACAGTATAGAGATTTCTCAAAAAATTAAAAATATGACCCAACAATTCTACTCCTGGATATATATCCAAAAAAAAAATGAAAACAGTAATTTGAGAAGATACATGCAACTCAATATTCACAGCAGCATTATTTACAACAGCCAAGATATGGAAGCAACCTAAGTGTCCATCAACAGATGAATGGATAAAGAAAATGTGATATATACACAAGGAAATGTTACTCAGTCATAAAAAGAAACAAAATTCTGCCATTTGCAACAATGTGGATGGACCTAGAGAATATTATGTTTACTGAAATGAGTCAGAGAAAGACAAATACTGTATGATATCATTCATATGTGGGATCTAAAAATAAATACCAATGAATGTGTATGCAAAACACACTCACAGACTCACAGATATAGATATATATATGGAAACAGACACATAGATATAGAAAATAAACCTGTAGTTATCAAAAAGAGTAGGGAAGAAGGGAGGAACAGAGGTATGGGATTAAAAGATACAAACTACTATGTAAAAAAAATAGATAAGCAAAAAGGACATATTGTTTAGCACAGATAATTATAACCATTATCTTGAACAACTTTTAATGGAGTATAACCTATAAAATACTGAACTACTATGCAATATACCTAAAACTAATATATTATAAATCAATTATAGTTCAATTTTTTAAAAGGGATCAACAAAATGAAAAAAAAAAAAAACCTATGGAATGGAAAAAATATCTAAAAACTGTATATCTGACAAGGGGTTAATACCCAAAATATATTTAAAACCTCATGTAAATCAGTAGCAAAACTATATATAAAAATAATTCAGTATTTAAATGAGCAAAGGGCCTGCATAAACATTTTCCAAAGAAGATATATGAATGGCCAACAGGTACATAAAAAGTTGCTCAACATCACTAATTCATAAGAGAAATGCAATTCAAAAACCACAATCATATCACCTCACACGTGTAAAATGACTATTATCAAAAAGATAAAAGATAAGGAATGCAGATGAGAATCTGGAGACAAGGAAACACTTTTGCAGTGTTGGTGGGATTGTAAATTGTTACAGCCAGTACGGAAAATAGTATGGAGGTTCCTCAAAAACTTGAAAACAGAACTACCATATGATCTAGCAATTCTACTTCTAGGAATATATTAAAAGGAAATGTAAATACTTTGTCTAAGAGATATCTGTACCCCCCAGATTAATAGTAGCATTATTTACAATAGCAAAGACATGGAAACAACCTAAATGTTAATCAATGGGTGAATGTATATAAAGAAGTTTTGATGAATACATATACAATGAAATATTATTTAGCCATAAAAGGAAGGAATCCTGCTACTGGTGACAACATGGATGGACCTTGAGGGCATTGTAGTAAGTAAATCAGAAAAGAGAAAGAAAAATATCATATTATCTTTCTTATATGTGGAATTAAAAAAAAAACTCATAGAAAAAAATCAGATTTGTGGTTACCAGAGACATGAAGGAGGAAGTGGAAGAATGGATGAAGGTGGCCCAAAGGAACAAACTTCCAGTTATAAGATAAATAGGTGCTTGGCATATAATCTACAACATGATGACTAGAGTTAATACTGATGTATAGTATATTTGAAAACTGTTAAGCTAAGAGTTCTCATCACAAGAGAAAAATATTTTTTTCTTAGTTTTTGTTTCTACATGAGATGTTGAACATTAGCTAACTGTATTCTGATAATCATCTCACAATATATAAAAGTCAAGCCATTATGCTGTACACCTTAAAATTATACAGTGCTGTATGTCAATTATATCTCAATAAAACTGGAATAATTCTTTTTAAAGAAGTAAAACTCAAAGATTCACAAATATGTGGAAATCATACAACACAATCCTGAACAAAAATTGAGTCAAAGAAAAAAGTCAAAAAGGAACTTTAAAAATATCAAGACAAGTGAAAATGAAACATATCAAAACATGAGATGCACCAAAGACAGCACCAAAAGTGAAATCCATAATGATAAGCAACTATATTAAAAAAAGAAAAAACATCCCAAATATTCAACCTAACTTTACATCTCAATAAGCTAGATAAAGAACAAACTTAGCCCAAAGATAGCTGAAGGAGAGAAATAATAAACATTAGAGCCAAAATAAACAAAATAGAAAACAGAAAAACAGCAAAAAAAAATTTAGAGTTGGGTTTTTTTAAAGATAAACAAAATTGATAACACCTTATCCAACTAAGGAAAAAAAGACAGAAGTCTCAAATAGATTAAACCAGAAATGAAAGAAGAGACATTAAAACTGGTGCCAGAGAAATACAAAAGATCATGAAACCACTATGAACATTTATACACCAACAAACTGAATAACTTAGAAGAATGGCAAATTCCTAGAAATATACAGTTTACCAATACTGAATCTTGAAGAAATAGAAAGTCTGAACAGAATTATAAATAGGATAGAGATTGAATCAGTAATCAAAAACTTCCCAAAAAAGAAAAGCCCAGGACCAGATGGCTTCACTAGTGTACTTTAACACACATTTAAAGAGAAATTAACATTAATTTCTGAATTAAAACTGGGTCAAAGAAATTAACTTCTTCTCAAACTCTTTCCCAAAAAATGAAAGAGGAGGGAACACTTTCAAACTCATTTTATGGCAGTAGCATTATCCTGATACAAAAGCAAGGCAAAGACATTACAAGAAAAGAAAAATACAGGCCAATATCCCTAATGTAAATAGATGCAAAACACTTAACATACACAAATCAATTAATGTGATATACCACATTTCTAGAATAAGGACTAAATATCATGTTGCTGTCTCGATAGATGACAAAAAAGCATTTGACAAAATTCAACACCCTTTCCTGAAAAAACTCTCAACAAACTGGGAATAGAATGCACCCCAACATAACAAAGATCATATATAAGGTCACAGCTAACATTATACACAATGGTGAAAAATTGAAAGCTTTTCTTCAAACATCAGGATAAAGTCAAAGTTTCCCAAATAAGTGGGTAGACATACCAAGTTCATAGATTGCAAGACTTAATATTGTTAAAATGTCTATGCTACTCAAAGCAATTTACAGACTATTACAATCCCTATCAAAATCACAATGGCATATTTCACAGAAATGGAAAAATAATTCCACAATTCATATGAAACTACAAATACCACAGACAGTCAAATCAATTCTGAAAAGAAGAACAATGCCAGAGGCATCACACTTCCTGATTTCAAATTATATGACACTACAATAATTAAAACAATATGCTACTGGCATAAAGACAGGTTTATGTATCAATTGAACAAAATACAAAGCCCATAAATAAACCCACAATTATACAGTCAACTGATCTCTGACAAGCGTTCCAAGAATAAACAATGGAGAAAGAATAGTCTCTTCCACAAATGGTATTAGGTAAACTGGATATCTAAATGCAAAAAAGTGGAATTGAAACCCTCACTGATATCATATGCAAAAGCCAACTCAAAAAAGGATTAAAGACTTAAACATAAGACTTGAAACCATAAAACTCCTGGGAAAAAAGACATAAAGGAAAAGCTTCTTCACAATTTTCTTGACATTAAGTTCTTGCATATGATACCAAAAACACATGCAACAAAAACCAAAGTAAACAAATGAGACTACATCAAACTAAAAAAGCTTCTGCACAACAAAAAGAAACAATCAACAGAATGAAAAGGCAAAATAGAGAATAGAAGATATTTGCAAACCATATATCTGATAAGGCATCAATATTCAAAATATATATGGAATTTCTATAATTCAATATTAAAAATCTAATAATATGATTTAAAAATAAGCTAAGATGTGAAATCTTAAAAAATGATATAAATGGGCTTATTTACAAAACAGAAACAGATTCACAGACATAGAAAACAGACTTATGACCGTAGACCTACATCGTTGGAAATGCCTCATAGGGTAACTATGTGGTTTCCTTTACTCACAGAACTACATGTTAGATCTGTGGAAATAACTACTAGACAGAGCTGCTAAATAAACTATGAAAAACCTAACAGTCAGACTTTTTTATCTTAGGTATTGGCAACGATCAGTACTGTTCTAGGGTGTGATAAGCTTAGGAGTAAATGATTTGAACTTAATGCATATTTAGAGGGTGTCTGAAATTCAGAACCAGGCAGATCAATCTTCCCTGACCCCAAATATGTAATAGTCCTGAAGTAAATTGCTTGAGAAAATTGGATCCCAAAGATTACAGGTGAGTTGTTTTCTGAAGTGTGCTCATGTTCCACTGGAAATCAAAGCCCAACTAAAAGAATTATGGGCTGACTGACAACTGTTGCTTGACCAAAAATCATTGAAAGGGCTGTCTTGAAGATTATATGACTCAGACATTGGAGGACCTAAGGGTTGATGGGCAATGGAAAGAATCAGAACATGTGTTAAATTCTTAAAACGTTTATTGACTTAAATTATGTTACACAATAAAAAAAATTCTTTAAACTTTTTGTAGAAAAAAAAAAGAAAAAGAAAACAGACTTATGATTACCAAAAGGGAAAGAAGGTGGAGGGATAAATTAGAGGAGTTTAGACTTAATACACTACTATATATAATAGATAAACAACAAGGACCTACTGTATAGCACAGGGAACTATATTGCATATCTTGTAATAACCTATAATGGGAAAAAATCTGTAAAAGAATATGTCTGTGTGTGTATGTGTGTGTGTGTGTGTATATATATATATATATATATATCACTTGGCTGTACACCTGAAACTAGCACAACACCTATATATACTCCATGCTATATATACTTCATCTATATATGCTTCAGTAAAAAAAAAAAAAGGCTAAGAAATTGAATAGACAATTCTCCAAAGAAGACATGCAAACGGCCAACATATAGATGAACAATTGCTCAACATCACTAATCATCAGGGAAACATAAATAAAAACCTCAATGAGATATCTCTCATACCTGTTAGGATGACTATTGAAGGAAATTCTGCAATATGTGACAACATAAGTGAACCTTGAGGACATTATGCTAAATGAAATAACCTAGTGACAAAAAGACAAGTATTGTATAATTCCATTTACATAAGGTATCTAAAATAGTCAAATTTATAGAGTTAGATAGTGAAATGACGGCTTCTAGGGGCTGAGGTGAGAAGGAAATGAGTAGTTACAAATCAATGGGCATAAGGTTTCAGTTAACCAAGATGAATAAACTCTAGAGATATGCTTTACAACACTGTACTTATAGTCAACAATAACTTTAAAATTTATTAAGAGGGCAAGATCTTTTGTTACATGCTGTTACAACTTAAAATTCAAAATAAAAGATCCTTAACAAAAAAAAATCCAACATATAGATCTAAAAAAATGAAAAGAGAATCAAAGCATGTACAGTGAATTGAATTTATATCCCCCCCCAAAAAAAAATTCACATGTTGAAATTCTAAGTTCCAAGGTGGAATTAAGTGGTAGGGTCTTTGGGATGTGATTTGTTCATAAGAGTGGAGGTATCACGTGTAGAATTAGTGCCCTTATAGAAGAGACCCCATAAAGACATCCCTTTCTCTTTCTAAGGTTATAGCAAAAAGATGGTTGTCAATGAGGAAGTGGGTCCTCACCAACCACCAATTCTGCCAGCACCATGACCTTGGACTTCTAACCCCTAGAACTGTGAGAAATAAATTTCTGTTGTTTATAAACTGCCCAGCAATGGTATTTCTGTTATAGAAAATTGAATAGAGTAAGACAACATGTGACAACAAAAAATTAAAGAAAACAAAAGGCAATAATGGAGGAATTGAGGAAACAAAAAGATATGTCACATAGAAAACAAATAACAAAATGGCATAAGTGTTTTCTTATGAGTAATTACTCTAAAGGTAAATGGATGAAATTCTCCAATAAAAAACAGAGATTGGCAGAATGGAATTTTTTTTAATCATCTACTGTATGCTGTCTACAAGAGACTCACTTTAGATCCAATGACACAAAACATTGAAAGTGAAAAAATGGAAAAACTCCATCTAAATAATAACCAAAAAACAACTGTGGTGGCTATACGAATATCAAACAAAATCAACTTTAAGTCAAAAAAATGTAACAAGAATCAAAGAAGGACATTATAAATCAATAAAAAGGAACACCCATCAAAAAGCTATAAAAATTATACACACATGTGGACATAACAACAGAGTCCCAATATGTATGAAGCAAACATTGCAAGAAATAATGAAAGAAACAGACATTTCTGCAATTATAGTTGGAGCCTTCAATACTCCACTTTCAATAATGGATATAACAATCAAACAGAATTAATGAAGGAACAGAGAATTTGAAAAACAGTATGAATCAACCAGATATAACAGAAATATATAGAACACTCCACCCATAAACAGCAGAATACACATTCTTCTCACATGAAACATTCTCCAGGATAAACCATATGTTAGGTCACAAAAAATTTCATAATAAATTTTAAAAGATTTAAATAAGCCAAACTATCTTCTCTCACCACAATGGAATGAAACTAGAAATTAAAAACAGATGGAAAGCTAGAAAATTCAAAAATATGTGGATATTAGACAGCATTCTTAAACATGGGTCAAATAATAAGTCACAAGGTAAATTAGAAAATACTTTGAGACTAATGAAACAAAAACACAAAATACCAAAACTATGGAATGCAACAGAATCAGTATTCAGAGGGAAATTTACAGCTATAAATGCCTATGTTAAAAGGGAAGAAAGATCTCAAATTAAACCTTGAGGAACTTGGAAAACAATAGTAAACTAAACCCAAAGCTGACAGAAGCAAGGAAATAATAATAGAGAGGAGTTTAAAGAAATAGAGAATAGAGAAAATTGATGAAACCAAAGTTGGTCCTTTGAGTAGATCAACAAAACTGACAAAACTTTACCTAGACTAAGAAAAAAAGATTGACTTATTTACTTATGAAAATCATAAATCCAAGTGGGGATATTACATTAAACATTACAGAAATGAAAAAGACTAAAGAAAGCTATGAGCAACTTTCACCAACATTTTAAATAACTTAGATAAAATGAACAAATTTCTAGAAGTGCACTAATTACTTACACTGAATCAAGATGAAATAGAAAAACAAAGACAAGAGATTTAAACTATATTAAAAAAAAAAAACTTCCTAACCAAAGAAAGCCCATGACCAGATGGCTTCATAATGCATTCCACAAATCATTTAAGAACTAATACCTATCTTTCTCAAACTCTTCCAAAAATAGATAAGCTTATAAGCTTTTTCACAGCAAAGAAACTAAAAGCAAAACTAAACAACAACCCATGGAGAGGAAGAAAATATCTGCAAATAATGTGACTGACAAAGGTTTAATTTCCAGAATACATAAACAGCTCATACAACTTAATAAAAAAAAAAACCCAATCCAAAAATGGGCAGAAGACCTAAACAAGCAGTTCTCCAATGAATACATACAAATGGCCTATAGGCACATGAAAAAATGCTCAATATCACTAATTATCAGAGAAAGGCAAATCAAAACTACAATGAAGTATCAACCCACACCAGTCAGAATGGCCATCATTCAAAAGTCCACAAATGACAAATGCTGGAGAGGCTGTGGAGAAAAGGGAAACCTCCTACACTGCTGGTGGGAATACAGTTTGGTGTAGCCATTGTGGAAATCAGTATGGAGATTCCTCAAAAGGCTAAAAATAGACTTAACATATGATTCAGCAATCCTACTCCTGGACATATATGCAGAGGGAACCTTAATTCAGAAAGACACCTGTACTCCAATGTCCATAGCAGAACTATTTACAATAGCCAAGACATGCAAACAACCTAAATATCCATTGACAGATGACTTGATAAAGAAGTGATGGTATATTTATACAATGGACTACTACTCACCCATAAAAAATAATAAAATAATGCCATTTCCAGCAACATTGATGAACCTAGAGATCATCATTCTAAGTAAGCCAGAAAGAGAAAGAAAAATACCATATATTACCCATATGTGGAATCTAAAAAAAGAAAAAAAGAGGACACTAATGAACCTATGTACAAAACAGAAACTGACTTGCAGACATAGTAAACAATCTTATGGTTACTGGGGGAAAGGGAGTGGGAAGGAATAAATTTGAGTTTGAGATTTGTAAATGTTGGCCACTGTATATAAAAATAGATTTAAAAAAACAAATTTCTTTTGCATAGCACAGGGAAATATATTCAATATCTTGTAGTAACCTTTAATGAAAAAGAATATGAAAATGAATATGTATGTATGTGCATGACTGGGACATTTTGCTGTATACCAGAAATTGATACATTGTTACTGACTGTACTTCAATAAAAAAAAAATTTTAATAGATAAGGAGGGAACACTTCCTAACTCATTCTATGAGGTTATCCTTACCCTGATACTCAAGTCAGACAAAGACATCACAAGAAAACTACAAACTAATATCTCTTTTGAATATAGGTGCAAAATGCTAGATAAAATACTAGCAAATGGAACCCAGGAGAATGTTAAGGGGATTATACATCAAGACCAATTGGAATTTATCCCCAGAATACAAGGGTGGTTCAACGTTTTTTAAAAATCAATCAATATAATACAACATATTAATAGATTGAAGAAAAACCCACATAATTACTTCACTTGCAGCAAAATCACTTCACAAAATCCAACACCCTTTCCTGAGAAAAACACTCAAGAAAGTAGGAATAAGATGAAGCATCCTCCACATGATAAAGACTATACATGAAAAAAGAGCTAACACTATGCTCAATGGGGTAAGGCTGAAAGCTTTTCCTCTAAAATGAGGAAAAGGAAGGATGTCTGCTTTCACCACTGCTATTCAGCATGATAATAGAAGTTCCAGACAAACCAATTAAGAAAAACAAATAAAAGGCATCCAAATTGGAAAGGAAGAAGTAAAACTATCTTTATTTGATAATTGTATGACCCCATACGTAGAAAATTCTACAGAATCCACAAAAAAAAATTAATGATAAGAAACAATTTCTACAGTTTTGCACAATATAAAAATCAAGATTCAGAAAATCATCTGTATATCTATACACTAGCAATGAACAATCGAGAAATGAAATTAAGGAAAAAGTTCTATTAACAAATGAATCAAAAAGAATAAATTACTTGGGAAAATTAAACAAAGGAAACATAAGATTTGTACACTGAAAACTACAAAACATTGCTGAAAGAATTTAAAGAAGGCTTAAATAAACAGAAATATATTACATGTTCATGGATTAGAAGACTCAATACTGTTAAGATGGCAATATTCCTCACAGTGATCTACAGACCCATATCTCTATGGTTAATTGATTTTAAGATATTTTTTAACATTTTCTTATTGAGTTATAGTCATTTTACAATGTTCTGTCAATTTCCAGTGTAGAGCACAATTTTTTTGTTATACATGAACATACATATATTCATTGTCACATTTTTTTTTGCTATGAGCTACCACAAGATCTTGTATATATTTCCCTGTGCTATACAGCATAATCTTGTTTATCTAGTCTACATATGCCAGTCAGTATCTACAAATTTTGAACTCCCAGTCTATCCCTTCTCACCCGCCTCCAACTTGGCAACCACAAGCTTGTATTCTGTCTATGACTCTGTTACTCTTTTGTATTTATGTTCTTTTATTTTTAGATTCCACATATGAGCGATCTCATATGGTATTTTTCTTCCTCTTTCTGGCTTACTTCACTTAGAATGACATTCTGGCTTACATCACTTAGAACGACATTCCCAAAAACACTCATGTTGCTGCAAATGGTTTTATGTTGTCGGTTTTCATGGCTGAATAGTACTCCATTGCATAAATATACCACTTCTTCTTTATTCAGTCATCTGTTGATGGACATTTAGGCTGTTGCCATGTCTTGGCTATTGTAAATAGTGCTGCTATGAACATTGGGGTGCGGGTGTCATTTTCAAGTAGGGTTCCTTCTGGATTTATGCCCAGGAGCGGGATTCCTGGGTCATATGGTAAGTCTATTCCTAGTCTTTTGAGGAATCTTCATAATATTTTCCACAATGGCTTTCCTTGTTTCCCTCTCCCACTCTTAATGATTTAAATGTCTTCTTTTACAATTTTGTGTTTATTCTTTTTGTAATTCATGGTAGTTATCTCCTTTCCAGTTATGAGTTTCTCATTTTTGTAACATCCTGCTTCTTTTCTATTTAGAGTAGACCTGTCAATATTTCTTTTAGCATGGGTTTAGTGTTGCTAAACTCTTTTAGTTTTTGCTTGTCTGTGAAGTTCTTTATCTCTCCTTCTATTCTAAAGGATAGCCTTGCTGGATAGAGTATCCTAGGCTGCATCTTTTTTTCATTCAGGACTTTGAATATATCTTGCCACTCCCTTCTGGCCTGTAGTGTTTGTGTAGAGAAATCAGCTGAAAGCCTTATGGGGGTTCCCTTGTAACTCACTCTTTGTTTTTCTCTTGCTGCCTTTAGGATCATTTCTTTATCCTTGACTCTGGCCATCTTGATTATGATATGTCTTGGTGTGGGTCTGTTTGGGTTCTTCCTGTTTGGGACCCTCTGAGCCTCCTGTACTTGGATATCTGATTCCTTTAGGTTTGGGAAGTTTTCAGTCATGATTTCTTCAAATACCTTTTCAATCCCCTTTGTTCTTTCTTCCCCTTCTGGAACCCCTATTATGCATAGATTGGCATGCCTTATGTTATCCCATAGGTCCCTTATATTGTTTTCCTTGTTTTTCATTTGTTTTTCTTTCAGCTGTTCTGATTGGGTGCTTTCTGTTGTCCTATCTTCTAGGTCACTTATTGGTTCCTCTGCATTATCTAGCCTGCTTTGCACAGCCTTTAGGTCAGCTCTCATCTCAGCCAATGAGTTTCCTAGTTCTACTTGGTTCTTCTTTATAGCTTCTATTTCATTTTTGACCTATTTTATATCTCTAAACACTATTTCTTTTAGTTCCTTCTGTACTTTGATCACTCCTTTTTTGAAATCTTGATCTAGTAGGCCATCAATGCCTCTTTCCTTGATTGTGCTTTCAGGGGATTTCTCTTGATCTTTTAGTTGGGAGTGGTTCCTCTGTTTCTTCATATTGCTCATATCTCTCTGGCACTGTGGCTTAAGGAATATCAGTTACCTAGTTCTCCTGGAGATGGTGTGCTCTTAATGATTTTTACCAAGAGGTCTTTGTGCCTTAGCCCTGTTTTGCATACTCAGCTTGCTGTTTCCAGAGGCTCTCTGTTGGCACCCTCATCTATGATGTTTCCAGTGGCTGTCGGCTAGCAGATTGCATCCCCACCCATCACTGGGTCAGGTGCTGAGCTCTTACTCAGTGGGTGGGTGGGAGGGTCACTCCCCCTCCTGATTCCACAGTCAAATGCTGCACCCAGGAGAGGCAGATGGGCTGATCGTGCACCTTCTGAGCACCACGGTCAGGTACTGCGTTCCTGCCAGGAAGGTGGGGTCCACCCGCCCTCTTCTGAGGTTGACAGATTGTAATTGACTGTACTTCAATTTAAAAAAAAAATGGATCACAGAACTAAACCCATAAAACTATTTGAAGGAAACATACGGTAAATCTTCATGACCTTGGGTTTGACAATGGATTCTAAGATATACATGACAGCAAAAGTACAAAAAAAAAGAAAAAATAGATAAATTGGACTTCTTCAAAACAAAAAAAAAAAGTCCATTAAGAGAGACTACTAAAAAATTGAAAGACAACCCACAGAATGGGAGAAAATGTTTGCAAACCATCTATTTGATAAAGGTCTAGTATCCCAAATACTATATAAAAAACACAACTCAACAACAAAAAGACAAACCATTTAATTAAATACATACAAAAGACTTAAATAGACCTTTGTTCAGGGAAGATAAACAAATGGTCAATAATCACATGAAGTGATGCTGAACATCACTAGGCATTAGGGAAATGCAAAACAAATCCAAAATCAGATGTTAAGTGTTCATGAGGGTGTGGAAAAATTTGAACATTGCTATATTGGTAGTAGGAATCTAAAATGGTATAGCCACTATGAAAGCAATTTTGAATTTCCTCAGAAAATAAGCATAGAAATACCATGACACCCAGAAATTCTACTTGTAGGTATAACACCTCAAAGAACTGAAAACAGGCATTCAAACAAATGCTGTAAATGAACATTCATAGCAGCACTATTCACAATAGTCCAAAGTTGGAAACAATTCGCATGTCCATCAACAGTGATTCCATAAATGAAATGTAGTATATCCATACAATGGAATATTATTTAGCCATAAAATGAATGAAGTATCTGTACATGCTACATGAATGAACCTCAAAACATTATGCTAAATAAAAGCCATATGCAAAAGGTCACATATCATATGAATCCATTTATATTAAAATTTTATAATAGGTAAATCCATAGAGAAAGAAAGCAAATTAGTTGTTGCCAGGGGCTGAAGGGAAGAGGGAGTGAGGAGTGACTGTTTAATGGGTACAGAGTTCTCTTGTAGGGTAGTGAAAATATTTTGGAACTAGATAGAAGCGATGTTTACAAAAACATTGCAAATGTACTAAATGCCACAGAATTGTACATTTTTAAATGGTTTATTTTTTGTTATGTGAATTTCACTTTAAAAAAGAAAAGCAGCAGAAAAATGAAGTGTAAGACAAACCCAGTCATCCTTAGGACCTCTCTATGATATATCCAAATGTTGAGAGATCATGATTTGGAAACAGTGGAAGAGGGGAGGGGAGGGGAGATTCCTGGGATTAGAGTCTAGATATCAGGGTTTGGGCTCCACTGTTAATTAGCTGCATATGCTGAGGCAAAGTATGTAGCATCTTTGGGTATCGGTTTTTGCATTTACAAAATGAGAAGTATCAAATTTGCTGTTCTTATCTATTAGAAAATTTCAGAAGAGCCACTCACAGAAAAAGAGTTCTATAAAAGATGCATACACAAACATACTCACCCATCCTCATGGACTTGTTGGTAGAAACAGGATGAGTCAATGAGTGGGAAGGCATTTGAGGTTAAAAGGCTAGGTGATTTTAAAATAACCAAATCTATACTTTACCCTTTCATTTGTTCAGAAAGCAATTATTAAGCACCTGTTATATGTCAAACAGCATGCTAGACAATGAAGATACACAGATAAATAAGACATTATTCTCTCAAGAGCTATCTAATCTAGTGGGGGAGACAGCAAAACAGAGTGTGATAAAGAGATATAATATAAAATTTGATGGGATGCTGTGGGATCACACTGGTGAACCACCTCACTCAATCTGAAAAGATTTCCGTGATAAAGTAATAAACAGTTATCCAGTCAAAATAATGAGTAAGGAAGATTCAAGAAGTTGGGGACAGAGGAGAAGCAAGATGGTGGAGTAGAAGGATGCTTGTAGCTCACCCTCTCCCACAAATACACCAAAACTCACATCTACGAACCCACTCAGACACCAGAGCACCTGCCGAACTCTGAAAGAACATTGCCCTCTTCAAAAGAGAAAGAAGCCAAAAATCTGGTAGGAGAAAAGGAAAAAAAAAAAGAAGAAAAAGCAAAACAGTGCAGGATCAATCCCTCTGGGAGGGAGCAGCAAAGGAGGAAGGGCACTCATTTGCTGGGTCTCCCCTCTCCAAAGAAGAGGCCATTGGGACAGAGGGGGAACCTCTGAGGCTCAAATCTGCCCTGAGCACCCCTTGACCAACAGAACTGAGTTAAACAGGCACAAGGGTCCCCCTGACACCCAGCCTGAGACGTGAGCTGGCAGCTGGGGCTGAGGCAGGTGGCCCGAGCCTGGCGGAGGACTGGGGTGGCTTCACTGAGGCAGCCCCGGGGGACTTCAGTGTGCTGCGTGCCTTGGCTGGGAAGGGATACGGAGCAGAACAACCTCAGTCCCCCATAAATTGCGAAAAAAGCAAAGCAACATGGCTGGTGTGCCCTGGGGGGAGGGGTGCCATAGCCTTTGTCTCCTCAGACCTGCACCACCATCACTGGCACTTCTCGCTAGAGGAGAGGTGGGGCTCAGCCACAGCCACCATATTCTCCTGTGCACAGCGCCCAGGTGTGTATGGAGCCGAAACCTGATTCTGCACCCAGGGATTCCATAACTTCCTAGGCAGGACTGAGACTTGTTTACAGCTAAAGGCAGATAGGCTCTTTCTGCCCTGACACCTCAGAGAACTCATGCCACCAAGACA